>NC_136719.1:20907200-21507200 GCF_936440315.1 Barbus barbus
ATGTTAAAATATTTCTGGTATATATAAAATATATCTTTATGAAAAACATACCTTTTAAAGAAACGATGAAATATATATAAAATGACAATCTCAGAAACGCTTTGGTTTAGTAAATGATGTGTTTTTAATCCTTTTTTTATTATTATTAATTTATGTATTTAAATGTATGTATTTTACATACATAATATAGTCATGGATGTGTTTATAAACTAAGAAAGAATATGGAAAAATAAGAGGTTTTGGGAATATGGTGCACGCTAGATCGAGACAACAAAGAGAATGGAGCCGCATAAATAATCTGGGTGTAGCCGGCTCAGTGCTGTCCGGTACGGTGTCATATTGAATCAATGGACCAAAAGAGAGAGAGAGAGAGAGAGAGTGATGCAGCGCCTCCCAAAGGACATGGTCATTTATTTTTTAATCTTTTTTAAATCAGAAGTAGCCTACTATTAAGAATGTTTTACAGAACGGTTTATTCGAGGGAGGATCCTTGCGATTCAATTTATTTACAGAAATCGTATCGCATTTCAGAGCTGTGGGTGAAGCTGTTAAATATTCATGGTGATGTAGGCAGCATCACTAATGCAGCTGATGGACATTACCAGTAAGCCAGCAGTTGAGGGTGTTATGTGATCACTTCCTCTGGCATGATATCTCACTAGGATATAATTACACAGAAACAGGATATACAGGCTGTATGTAGTCTTTAGAATGTTGGGTGAAATACAGCTTGACATGCTAAAGCTTTACAAGTGAGTGACATTTATATAGTGCAGTGATATTTGTTTAGTTTGACTTTTAACTTTTGCCATTTTCTTCACAGCGTGAGTGCATCTCTATCCACGTTGGTCAGGCTGGAGTCCAGATCGGCAATGCCTGCTGGGAGCTCTATTGTCTTGAGCACGGCATCCAGCCGGACGGGCAGATGCCGAGCGACAAAACCATTGGAGGAGGTGATGACTCCTTCAACACCTTCTTCAGTGAGACCGGAGCTGGAAAGCATGTTCCCAGGGCTGTGTTTGTAGATCTGGAGCCGACTGTCATTGGTAAGAAAATGGGACTTGATTTAAGTTATGATAATTGTATATGTCAAAGTGCTCCGTTCGCTAATCGTTGACCGTCTTTCCAGATGAGGTGCGCACTGGTACATACCGTCAGCTGTTCCACCCTGAGCAGCTCATCACAGGAAAGGAAGATGCTGCCAACAACTACGCCCGTGGTCACTACACTATTGGAAAGGAAATCATTGACCTGGTGCTGGACAGGATTCGCAAACTGGTAGGTAGTTGTAAATAAATGAACATAAAATTTATTATATATTATGTTGGATTAATGACCAAACCGTTTCTTTACAGGCTGACCAGTGCACAGGGCTCCAGGGTTTCCTGGTGTTCCACAGCTTTGGTGGTGGAACAGGTTCTGGCTTCACCTCTCTGCTGATGGAGCGTCTGTCAGTGGACTATGGCAAGAAGTCCAAGCTGGAGTTCTCCATCTACCCCGCTCCTCAGGTCTCCACTGCTGTGGTAGAGCCTTACAACGCCATCCTGACCACCCACACCACCCTAGAGCACTCTGACTGCGCCTTCATGGTAGACAATGAGGCCATTTACGATATTTGCCGTAGGAACCTCGACATCGAGCGTCCTACTTACACCAACCTCAACAGGCTCATTGGCCAGATTGTGTCCTCCATTACAGCTTCCCTTAGGTTTGATGGTGCCCTCAATGTCGATCTTACAGAGTTCCAGACCAACTTGGTGCCCTATCCTCGCATCCACTTCCCATTGGCTACCTATGCCCCAGTGATCTCTGCAGAGAAGGCTTACCATGAGCAGCTCTCTGTGTCTGAAATCACTAATGCTTGCTTCGAGCCAGCCAATCAGATGGTAAAATGCGACCCACGTCACGGTAAGTACATGGCTTGCTGCTTGCTGTACCGTGGTGACGTGGTGCCCAAAGACGTGAACGCTGCAATTGCCACCATCAAGACCAAGCGCACCATCCAGTTTGTGGACTGGTGTCCCACTGGTTTCAAGGTTGGCATCAACTACCAGCCTCCCACTGTGGTTCCTGGTGGTGATCTGGCTAAAGTGCAGAGGGCCGTGTGCATGCTGAGTAACACCACAGCTATTGCTGAGGCCTGGGCTCGTCTCGATCATAAGTTCGATCTGATGTATGCCAAGCGTGCCTTTGTACACTGGTATGTGGGTGAGGGTATGGAGGAGGGCGAGTTCTCAGAGGCCAGAGAGGACATGGCTGCCCTGGAGAAAGATTATGAGGAGGTTGGTGTTGATTCTGTTGAGGGTGAGGGAGAAGAGGAGGGTGAGGAATATTAAATGACAGAATAAAGTGCAACATGCAGGAACCATGACATGGAAAAATTCAAGCAGTGAAAAATAAACCTTACAACCGTTGAAAATGATGTTGTTACAATTCTTTGGAAATCTGAAATAAACCTCCTTTTCAAACGAATTCAGTTGCCTTGTCTTAAATTATTGTGTATATGTTTTGTAGGCTGTAACAGATGTAAGCAATGATAATGTTTTAACAATCAACAACAGAACAGGTGACATAAGTGAAAGTAATGGGAATGCTCAAGTTCAACCATGTCAACATGATACTTTTGTTGCACACCAATACTGAGGAAAATGTACATACATGCATTAGATGGAATACATCAGGGCCCATGAATGACACAGAAATGACCGTACAAGAGTAAAATCCTGTTTCTTCTTACTTGGGTTCCATCCAGAAAGTAACAGCACAGCAAAACATCATGCAGAGAACTATTAGCAAATAATAAAGTAGCATTCGTTGCTTCAGTAAATGGCAACCATTTTTATGAAAGTCTTTTATGACTATTCATTCTTTATTATCCAGTTTCGAAAAAGACATTTTCCTTGCAGCAACATTTCCAGAAGAACAATTCAATCTGTTTTAAGTATGTGGGGCAGTGCAGATATATCATTACATTTCATACAATTTTATGATTACTAAACCATAGTGTGGTTTTCTGATTAATATAATTAGCATAAAATTATCGGCTTTGGGTGTATTTTATTTAATCTGAATTATCAAGAACATTTCTTCATGCCAAGACTTTGATTAATGAGATCAACTTTGTCTTTATGTTTTTTGTTTTGTTTCTAAATGTCAGGTAATTAAGTAGGCAAAGAAAAACCAATATCCACATTGTTATTGACTTGATTAACAGGTAGGCTAACTCATATACATGTATTTAAATAGAACAACAGCCATCTATGCCCATAATTAAGTACAGTGCTACACACCCTATTTTGTACAAAACCTCAAAGACAAAAAAGGTTCATTTTCTTCAATTTTATTAAATGGTAACTTTTCATTTGACTATAACATCTATTATTGCTCAAGTTCGTCACCCGCCCGCCTCACAGCATTTTCCTGTCACAGACGTTATCGTTCAAAAGTTAGAATCAGCCAATGGGGTGTCACCAACTCTCAGACGAACCAATGGGGATGTGACAGGAAGCGAAAACTCCAAAAGCGCCTTCGTGACGACTGACCGAAAAGTATAAATATTCCCACCCTCTTCTTCAGAAGGTTCATTCTCACCAGACTCATAAAAGTCCACCTGTGAGAGCACTAATAACAGAAAACCTACCATTTCCATATCCTCGTATATCTATATTTATTTTTTTTACAAAAGAAGTTCGAAAATGGTGAGTAAAAACTTTTTGTTAACCTATAAAGAGGTGTTATTATCGTTAAAGATGGGTGTTTTACATCATCTGTGATAACGGTTTTTGACAAAGTAAAATATGGATCATTATTTTAATATTTAGGTGATGTACTTTAGTCCTGTAAATTTAAGCATTGAGCCTACGAAATAATTTTTTTGGTCTCATTTTGGTACGTTAGGGTATTTGAACTCGCGAATTATTGAATATTTTATTAATTTATTTGTTTTTGCTTAAACTTTAATACGTTTCTGGGTCAGTTTTTACAGATTAAATGTAAAGGGGAAAATCATAAAAACGTGTCTCTTGTAAAAATGTAAGTCCACGAGACTGTAATATGGCATACAATTCATACAAATTAAAAACGTTTCGTTTATTTCATTGATCGAAAACGACAGATATATAAATATGCATACACACACACACACACACATATATATATATATATATATATATATATGAACCGATCTCATTACCAAAATTGTGTGGAGGATATACTGACGTGTGTAGTAAAATATCTTCCTTTGTTCTGATGACTATGCAAAGTCATCTCTCTAGAGCAGTGTGCTAGAGTTACCAGCAGGGGAAGTGAGTCAGGAGGACCACGTGCATTCTGGTGAAACTTGATGAATTCCAGTGCTCTTGTGTCAAGAGGTTTTACTTAAGTTCCTCAAGATTAAGCTTAAGTGGTTCATCAGCATAAAGTGGTTTACCCAATTCAGATTTGTCTGAATTAAAATTGTGTAGTAATATACTAGGCTTGGATACTCACTTATTAAAATTAATGTCACCGCTTGGTTTTAGTGTTGTTTTACAATGTATGCGAGTAGTTGTAGATTTGTGTAGGTCTTTTATACTTCAAAATTTGATTTAATTGTTAAGGAATAGAGGCTCACTGTAATGAAACAGTAAAGCCCCCCTCCCCCCTTGAAACAATGAGACAAAGGCAGATCTGTTTCATCAGCTGTTTGTGTGGTCATGGATTTCTGCGACTATAGCAGTTTCTGATCTGCAGTTAGAGGTATTTTCCATCAGTGCTTCAATGCATAAATTTTAAAAATTGCTTTGGTACAAAAAGATTATTTTAATTTTTCATGTTAACATGCTCATCATAGAGTCCTTTGTTAGCCTTACAAACTAGTAAAAGCAGTTTTATTTTGAGAACATTTATGACTGAATGGCTAAATCATTATTTGCAATTATAGAATGTTGGGCTAAGGTGTGTTGTGTCTACAAATCTTATAAATCACTCTTGTCTCTTCACAGCGTGAGTGCATCTCTATCCACGTTGGTCAAGCTGGAGTCCAGATCGGCAATGCCTGCTGGGAGCTCTATTGTCTTGAGCACGGCATCCAGCCGGATGGGCAGATGCCGAGCGACAAAACCATTGGAGGAGGTGATGACTCCTTCAACACCTTCTTCAGTGAGACCGGCGCTGGAAAGCATGTTCCCAGGGCTGTGTTTGTAGATCTGGAGCCCACTGTCATTGGTAAGAAAATGGGACTTGATTTAAGTTATGATAATTGTATATGTCAAAGTGCTCCGGTCGTTAAACGTTGACTGTCTTTCCAGATGAGGTGCGCACTGGTACGTACCGTCAGCTGTTCCACCCTGAGCAGCTCATCACAGGAAAGGAAGATGCTGCCAACAACTACGCCCGTGGTCACTACACTATTGGCAAAGAGCTCATTGATCTTGTTTTGGACAGAATTCGCAAACTGGTAAGTCATTAATTAAATTACAATGCCTTTTAAGTTAAGTGGCGTTAAATTATGTCCAATTAAAACATAAAAAATGTTGATTGCCTTTATAACATGAATCATGTCTTTCAGGCTGACCAGTGCACAGGCCTCCAGGGTTTCCTGGTGTTCCACAGCTTTGGTGGTGGAACCGGTTCTGGCTTCACCTCTTTGCTGATGGAGCGTCTGTCAGTGGACTATGGCAAGAAGTCCAAGCTGGAGTTCTCCATCTACCCCGCTCCTCAGGTCTCCACTGCTGTGGTAGAGCCTTACAACGCCATCCTGACCACCCACACCACCCTAGAGCACTCTGACTGCGCCTTCATGGTAGACAATGAGGCCATTTATGATATTTGCCGTAGGAACCTCGACATCGAGCGTCCTTCTTACACCAACCTCAACAGGCTGATCAGTCAGATTGTGTCCTCCATCACAGCTTCCCTCAGGTTTGATGGTGCCCTCAATGTTGATCTCACAGAGTTCCAGACCAACTTGGTGCCCTATCCTCGTATCCACTTCCCATTGGCTACCTATGCCCCAGTGATCTCTGCAGAGAAGGCTTACCATGAGCAGCTCTCTGTGTCTGAAATCACTAATGCTTGCTTCGAGCCAGCCAATCAGATGGTAAAATGCGACCCACGTCACGGTAAGTACATGGCTTGCTGCCTGCTGTACCGTGGTGACGTGGTGCCCAAAGATGTGAACGCGGCAATCGCCACCATCAAGACCAAGCGCACCATTCAGTTTGTGGACTGGTGTCCCACTGGTTTCAAGGTTGGCATCAACTACCAGCCTCCCACTGTGGTTCCTGGTGGTGATCTGGCTAAAGTGCAGAGGGCCGTGTGCATGCTGAGCAACACCACAGCTATTGCTGAGGCCTGGGCTCGTCTCGATCATAAGTTTGATCTGATGTATGCCAAGCGTGCCTTTGTACACTGGTATGTGGGTGAGGGTATGGAGGAGGGCGAGTTCTCAGAGGCCAGAGAGGACATGGCTGCCCTGGAGAAAGATTATGAGGAAGTTGGGGCTGAGAGTGTGGAAGGAGAAGAAGAGGGTGAAGAATATTAGAAATGCTTTTCACTTCCACTGCCTGTTCAGTTTCTTGTCCGTTGTCATTTTTATGTGTTTCTTTTCCTCACTTTCCAGTTGTCATCTGGTTAAAAGGTCAATCTTAAATTATGCTCTTGAAAAAAATAAAAATCTTGTGATATTTACATGTTCTCATGTGTTCCTTCTTGACTAATGATCCTGTACTTTATTCACTTTTTTTTGTATACAGTAGTAAACATTTGAAGTGAATCAAAAAATTTCCTCAAAGTTGTCCTAAGACAAGAACGCATTTTGGTTTTAGGACAACTTTGATGAAAGGTTTTGATCCACTTTAAATGTTGACTAGTGTAGTATGTCTCTAAATTGCTCTGTTAATCTGATGAGAGACATTTAACACCACTGCTACTAGTTTAATTTCTTTTTATACTACTTAATGCAGTAATTAATTGAATAATCATGTTTAATGGTTCTTAATGCAGCTTTGTATGTGAATGTTTGGAGGTCAGTGTGAATTATTCCAAGTGTAATTATAGGTTTGTCTTTTATAATATTTTATCAAAACATTAACTTGCTTTACCTGTTAATTAAATGGTTTTAATTGGAGTTCTTTCAGATTTCCTCAACCTCTTGCACTGCAGTGTAATTAGGTGTGAGCTCTCTGCTTTGTGTTGAATGCAGAGGGCAGTATTGCTTTACAAATGGCTGTTCTAGTCTCAGTGGTGCTCAATCTGATGTGGAACAGTGCAGCAGTGCGATTAAATGTTAATTGACCAATCGTTCTTGTTGGCTTTCTATTTGCCTAAGCTAATGTATAAGTGTTGATGGCTTGCCACTTTATCTGAGTGAAATATTCTTCCCATGTTTCAGAGTAAATGGTGTTAGAAGAGGCCTGTGTCCACCCTAATCTAAAATTGGGCCTGGCATTCAGACCCTGTCAGTGGAGAATATGTCAAGCTGGTGGACAGGTGGAGTTTAAATATATATTATTTGTTTCCCCCTTGTTTGCCTCTTAGATGAGAAAATACAGTGCTAATAGACATTTAGTGGTTCTGGGCTTTAAATGTAGATTAAACTCCAGATAAAAGTGATTGTGTAATGCAACAGAATACATTTTCTAACGCTAAAAGTAAAGAGTGACAGTTGTGCAGTTGAAAAACATTTATTTAAATTGTTCGTTGCATTTTCTTTCATTGTAATGACTCCATTCATGATTGTGAGTGCGGAAACGCAAGAAACTTAGCAGTCATGTGAAGAGGGAAATTTGCAGGAAAATCTCAAGTAATGCAATGCATCAACCATGCTGAATACTATGTCTTTATTAGCTAAATGTAATGCATTTGAAAGTCAAATGTGACCCTGGACCACAAAACCAGTCATAAGTAGCACGGGTATATTTGTAGTAATAGCCAAAAATGCATTGTATGGGTCAAAATGATAAGATTTTTATTTTATGCCAAAAATCATTAGGATATCAAGTAAAGATCATGTTCCGTGAATATATTTAGTAAATTTCCTACTGTAAATATATCAAAACTTAAATTTTGATTAGTAATATGCATTGCCAAGGACTTCATTTGGACAACTTAAATATTTTGTATTTTTTTGCACCCTCAGATCCCAGATTTTCACCATACATCAATGGAAAGCTTATTTATTCATCTTTCAGGTGATGCATAAATCTCAATTAAAAAAAAAAAAAAAACCTGACCCTTATGACTGGTTTTGTTGCCCAGGGTCACATATTACAGATACTAATGGATTAAGAACTTTGTTTAAACATTTAATGTTGCAAAGTAGTGAACACGGCACTTGCACGTCTAGTGATTTCTGCTATCTGTATTTTGGGTGAATTAGGACTTGTAAACACCTAATCCGAATCAACTTAATTTGTTATTCTAGATAAAATGTTAAAACCCCCTGTATTAATTCAATAAACAACATTTTGGACAGTTAACAATGTTTTCTATAAGACCTTTTCAAATTTGAGGTAATACACTACTCTATGAGGGTTAAATTAGCTAAAATCATGAAATGTTTCTGATAGCGTTCATAATTTAGAAGTTTACAAAAACACTCAAATGTGCACACATGCATAAAAATATGGGACATGTACATTTGCACAATCTGGTTGAACATTCTCAAATCACTTGCATACTGTTTTATGTCTAGTACAGGCAGAAAAAAAGGCTGAAGAACATCACAAATTCATAGTACAACAGTTAGTAAGCCACAACATCATTTCCCCCTCTTTTTTTTTTCTTTTTCCATTCAATAAATAGCGGTATTTTTAGACTCTTGTTTAAAATCTCTCACCAACTTGTGGAGACCATCTCTATAGGGATGCTTTAGCTTAATAAAATCAAGCATGTAACATCTTCATAGTCCTCATTTTCTAATTAGAACATTCTCATTAAAACTTTTTTTCTTGTCTTTTTGTTGTAGGTATTCCACTATATTGTAGAATACTTACACTTTCATTATGGAAAATACTTAAAGGTATTATGGCAATTACATTTTAATTGTTCAGCCATTTTGCTCTTTGTCATGCAGGGGAGACTTTAAGACATTTTGCATACAGCATCTGAGATTATGATGCATGACACTACCTGGCGTTAAAGCATAAGTGCACTGGTGGATTTTGTTCTAGCCATTGAAAAGAAAAAACAGGATTGACCCATTTCGTAATGTCATAAATATTTGTTTATTCTCCAAAGATGAGTGTTACATGCCAAGTGACATGTTCTGCTCTAAAGGATATGTGACGTGATTATGAACGTACGTAACGATTAACCCTTACAGATGATTCAGTTTCACCTGCATTAGACTTCAGCAGAACTGTTAAATGCAGCAGTACCTTCCACAAACAAAGCAAATGTGCACAAATGCTTTATTCTATAATGTTCAGGTACTGAGACACACTGATCATTTGGGAGCACTCTGTCCAATTACAGATGGCAACCAACTTTAGAGTAGCTCAGGAGGGCTTGTCTGGAACTGGATATCGCAACAACAGAGCCGTTAATGGAGCGCAGTGCATCCTCACAGCTCCCCACGGTAGTTTCTTTCACCTGGATGGTTTTGGCTAGAAAACGGTGCGTGAAATAATACCCACAGTGATTTTACGAGGGAAAAAATAGCAGTTGCACTTAATGAAATTCACTCAAGAAAAAATGTAGGATATAAGGTGGCAGCTTACCTTAGGCTTTGTCGTCTCAAGATAAGATGTGAACGAAAAGAATTGCCAAACCAATGTTCAGGAATATAACCATGCAGATCATAATCGTGTTTGGCCCCTAAGAGAAAAAAAGTGTTCACAGCTGTTCTTGTCTATTGTGCAAAGTAAAATAATCAAATGATGGTGCTCTAGGTGGTATTTACTTGTGCGATTGCTCAAAGGCCACTTACCGTTAACTCCAACCCTTACACCTGACTCCGCAAATAAGGCCTGCGTCTCAATGTGCATACTATCCATACTAAATTCTATGTGATATTATTCATTTTCAATACTTTTTAGGGCAGATAGGGTGGATAGTATGCACATTGGGGCGCAGGGTAAGTCTTCAGGGCTACTGGAAACATCCAGGCAGGTGTGTTGGAGCTTGTAAGAAGGTGGCCATTCAGGAGCAGGATTGAACATTGCTGCCAGGGTGTCCAATCCTTGTCCTGGAGGGCCACTATCCTGCAGAGTTATAATCCTGATTAAACACACCTGCACCAACTACTCAAAGTTTTCGGTAATGCTAGGAATTTAGTTTTTTGGTAGGTTGGAGCTAAACTCTGCAGGAGATTGGCCCTCCAGGAGCATGTCTGAATACCCCTGCTTTAGAGGAACCATATAAAATACCTGTTCTTTCAATTGCAAGAGGTAGGGCTTTTTATGCATTGCAAATAATTTTTTCATCCAAAAACTGATTGGTGGGAGCTATTGAAAACGATATTGGACTGATGGACTGCAAGGTGCTTTCTGAAAGTGAGAATTTGTCATTTTGAGGGTTCAGCCTTGTATAGATATGCCTGATTGTGAAAAATGTGGTGAGAGGACCGGAGTCAGGGCAGTATGTCAAGGAACACAATCTGTTGGTATTCCAGAGCAGTGTGTTCCAGTTCACTCGAGCTGTTTAGAAGAATGAGCTTTTATAATAAGATTGGCCACTGAGAGGACATCTGAAGCTAAGATAGGAGGGCCACTGTACAAAAAAATTGAGATTCATTGATTAATTCAAGAAAACAGGGCTCTGATTATTCAAAATATGCAAATCTAAGGACAAAAAGAAGCTGTTCCAACAGGATCAGAAAGGGTATTGAGGTAGGACTGAGTGAAACAAAGAAACTAAGGAATGTATTTTATTTTTTCCTTAGGAAATCTAACAAGACTTGTAGATGCGTACATGCAGAAAAAGGCTGTAAAAAGCCATTTTGATAAATTTTTGTTATGCTTTATATGTGTGTCTGCAATCTTTGGAATGTTTCATGGGATTCAAAAATCAATTGAGATGTTACTTGTAATCAAAGGTTTGATTTGTTATTCTTACCTCATCTAGCTCCAGACGCTCTTGTCTCGTTTCGCTAGGGGCTTTCACAATAGACCTCTGCCTCGTCTCAGTTTTGGCCTCGACCTTGGCAACTGGTTTAGCAACCGGCTTGACCACAGGTTTAGGTTCTGGTTTAGGCACTGACTTGGGCTCAGGCTTTGGTGCAGTTTTTGGGGCAGGGCTTGGTTCTCTTTTAGGTGAAGGTTTAGGCTCAATTCTTTTAGTTAATTTCTTCTCCTCCCTGACTTCTGTCCTAGATTCAGGCTTGCTTTCTGTCACTGAAGCTGGGGGCTCATTTACAGACTCCCTTGTTTCAACTCTGTGCTTGACTTCAGCTGCCTTTGGCTCTGGTGTGACTGCTTTGGGGGACAGCTTAGGAGCAGGGCGAGGAGGTGGTTCATCTTCGTCGGTGGTGAGGACGAGGTTGGTTCTTACTGGCATAGCAGCAGGGGCGGGTTCTACTGCTCTTGAGTCCGAGTCCATTTTCTGCAGGGCTGTGATTTCCAGGTCCGATCCCTGTTCGGCGTTGGCGCTCTGGCGGCTAGGGGTACGGGATGGGACCTTGCTGCTGGGAGCAGAATGCTCTTCCGGAGCGGCATCTGACGCGGGAGCAACGGCAGGAGTGGAAGACGGGGTGGTGGGTCGACTGCTCGGCCTACTACTTGCTCGACTGCTACCTCTGCTACCGCTGCCCCGACTGGCTTTGTCTCCATTCCAGCTGCCGGGGCTCAACAGGTTTGTATCTTCCTTGCTGGGTACCTTAGGAACGATGACTGCAGTGGGTGAGGGGGTGCGTACAGAGGTTGAGCTTGGTCTTAGACTTTCCATGTCATGCATGAAGGGGCTCTCTGGGGGTGTTGGTAGGGAATCCTCATCTAACAAGGGCTTGTGCATCCCTACATTCTCTACATTCTCATTGCTCTCAGCAACCTCCAGCAAAGCTCGTTTTTTCATATACTCAGGACCTGAGGGACATAAATAGCTTTAATTTCAGTAGATGATATTGATAATGTCTGATTATAATTTAAAACGGAAATAGTATACACATACAATGACTTTTGATAGGCTCAAAGGAGCACTAATTACACTGCAGTGTTTCTAAACAACCCATATAACTGCATGAGGCTCTCTGCTGCCCCCACTAGATCTGGAGGTGACCGATGCAAGTTGATGGAAAATACTGGAGGTTGAGGTAAGTTTATTTACTTGTCACCCATCTCATGTAGAATAAAATACCTTTTTCTAGTCGCTGATATGACTGAAGTGTTTATGTGACTTATATTTGTAATCACTTTTATATTTACAGCTACTTATTTTAAATCATTACACAATGGTCAAAAGAACAAGTAATTTTTTTGTGGTTTGTTATTTTTTTGTTATATAAACCATATAAACCTTATTTTTCTGTCATTCCTGACAATTGCTGTCTCAAATCCATGCTCAAAATATATTATCAGAGTGGATGATAGAATTGGCTGTGCAATGATTAAAATTTTTATTAAAATTCTTACAAGTGCTGACAGTTATGAGGTAATAGTGTATGCATTAATATATTTGAGAGTATACTAGTGTCTATATTTAAATTTGGTGCCTCACTGTCTGTCTATCTCTGACACATTATCACA
Organism: Barbus barbus; assembly: GCF_936440315.1. Classification (NCBI taxonomy): domain Eukaryota; kingdom Metazoa; phylum Chordata; class Actinopteri; order Cypriniformes; family Cyprinidae; genus Barbus; species Barbus barbus. The sequence goes on from NC_136719.1 coordinate 20,919,863, forward strand.
TTTCTTTTCTATCATTTTCATAAAAGAGCAAAAGAACCCTGTACTGTATTTTTATCACTGAAATGCAAGACTAGGGTGTTGAATAACATGTTCAGTTTCAGTTGACGGGTAGCTGTAAGAGGCCAAGAATGCATCCACTCAGGGACAGAATAATAATGCCATACTTCAAGAAAAAAGATTAAATTTAATAGCCTCGTCAAAAACAAATGCAGACTACCATCTCATGTATTATTATTCAAATAAGCAATGAACAATAATAATGCATTTTGTTATGCTTGTCTACAATTTCGTCTAAGATTTTGGAGACAGACTGTGCCAAAATAAAACCGTCAAGAGCTTAGCAGTGCCCTTCAGATGGACAGACACAGGAACACGGTGAGCTGCTGAGGGGCTTGTGTCCTAGCAATCTAATCCTATTTCAGACACTCAGAGATGTTTACATGTGGGGCTTAAGGACTCAAGACATTAACAGCACATAGACTGCTTTAATGAATGCTGCTGTACTGTAAATCTGAATTCATGTCTGGATTAACAAGCATTCCTTCTGCATTTACTTCTCTGAGCTACAACCTCCACTAAAACAGACGCTCACTGGACCGGGAGGATCTTAACCAGCCTCTGTTCCTATGGCCTCTTTTGACATATATTTAGCAAACAATGAAGTCTTCTATCTACCTGGTTGATGGAAGGAGGGAGAGAGCTCTCTGGCAACCACACGGGCGATACTAGACTCATTGTTAGCGGCTATGGTGGCCTGGTCTGCAGCATCTCCTTTGCTTTTGGCATGAGCCGTTCTGTGAAGAGGGAAAAGGCATGTAGTCGGTGGTTTTAAATCAAATACTGGTGAATCAAGTTAGTTTTGTGATCAGGAATGGATGTGATTTCAGATTCACAGCATCAAAAGGGGAAAAAAGAACAGAAGTGGTGTGAAAACGTATTTTCTACTTTCAGTTAATGAGAGTGAATTTGAATTGAATTTTCAACACACAACCGGAAGATAAATTGGAATGTTAGAAGAATTTACTGAATTGTTATTCATAGAAATTCAACACAGGTAATGCAATCTGGAAAAGGAAGTGATCTTCCACCCCGGTCCATAAAAGTAAATTAAATCTATTTAATTTAAAAATAAATAAAATAATAAATTATATTCTATGTGTATATTATTTACTTACAGTTGTTTACCTATTTTTGTCACATTTTGCACTTTTAACTAAATACATTGCAGTTACATTACTTTCTTTTAAATGTTAGTTCATTTAAAAATGAAAAGGAATTCTCATTTCTATTCTGAATGTTGCATAATCATACTTGTATTGTTCCAACCATTTAACAAAATTGCTCAAATATTCTTACCTTTATTGTTATTGTTATTTATTTAAATCAGATTTGTATACCTTGTTGTCCCTGGGAACTGAACTCATGGTCTTGTATTTGTTAGTAACGTGCTACCAGTTGAGCCATAAGCACAGAGCGTTTCTATAGCATCAATAAAACCAAAATAGAAATTCATTAGGACTTTACGTTGACACCTGTTTACAACAGATGCATAAATTTAATATGTTGTGGCAGTGTTACAGAGGAGCACTATTAAAAGAAAGCTGTGTTTATTTCTGACATTAGATTAAACAGTTTACTAGTATAATGTGGCAAACATACTGCCAGTTCTGATGTACTTGGCTATGAGAAGGAAAGGATGTGTGTGACACCTTTTTTTATTTTATTAAAAGCGTATTTCTCCCATATCTTGCTTGTAGAACCAGACCAACTCAAGACATCCCATCTCGTCTTTATTTGGAGAGATGTTTTAGCAGTTGTCTGCACTATAAAAAGCAATGTTAACATCCCCTCAGCTCTTAAGAATCCCATGCAGTACACATCCCAGTCAGTGCAGAAACTCAACAGAACAACAACAATGCTGAAGAATGTTCCAGAGAGAAACCCCACTCGCCCTAGAGATGTGTGGGAGTGTGGGTTGCTCGCAGTGTGTTTGACTTAAACACGAGAGGAAGAAGTGTGTTGGGGGTTGTATGGCAGGGGCTTATTTATAGCAGAAGAGGGTGTCCTCTTCACCCATTGAGCTGGAACTAAAATAAATCACTCTTTTAACACCCTGCACCTCACCGTGAGAGATGAGAACTGCTGTGCTATGACATGCCGCTTTAGAGAAGGCCACCCTTTATTCTCCACCGCATGCATTGATTATATTCATTCATGCAAAATTATTCATGGGCTAAATTATTCATGTGTTTTATTGGTGTTGGTCACATTAGGAATTACTGCACTGCAAAATTACAGTGCATGCCATAGAACCTTAGTTTCAGCTGCGTAATTTGACAACAAACACTTTTTTTGTAACACTGTCAATCTTTATGCATGAAGTAAGCAAACCTTCACGGTTAAGCTTTTAGTTTGTCAGTTTGATTAAAGACAGCAATGTAGTATTTACTCTGTGATATTTTCCATACTGTAATGTTATCCAGAGTTCAAAATAGCCTGACCACTTAAAGACACTGTACTTGAGGGTGGCTGTCAGTGGAACGCTTAGAAAAGTTCAGACCCTCCCAGTATTATGTCATGGATATACATTTACAGTAACGTCTGCATTAAGTTCTTGGCAGGTGCTTTCATGAATTCTTGCTGAAATGAATATCCATAATAGGAATATTTCTTAATGTTGCCATGTACAATGAAAAAAACAACTATTATGAATAGAAAATAATGTTTAAAAGCATGCTTTTGACTTGTTCAGTGTAGGAATGCATTGTTCTGCATTATAGGTTGGTTGTTTGACAGATTTGTGATAGATGTCATTTTCTGCTGTTCAGAAAACTAAAGCATACTTTCAGAGTGTACTGAATACTAATACTAAAATATTCTGAGTTGTAGGTTTGCAAATTCTATGCAACGTTTTGTGCAATGTTTTTGATCATGTGCAACAAATCATTAACATTTGCAAATCTAGTTTTAGAAACTTAGATTAAGCTTTGATTAAATAGTGTTTCTCATGTGAGAATTTAATTTGTATCCAGACTTGGGTCTCGTGACATGTTCATAGATTTTTTGTATTACAACATTTGTTGGGTAAAATTAATGAATGTGAATGTGAATATGAAACTGATCAGCATTTTTTTTATTTTTTTTTATTTTTTAAATTGTCTTTTTATGTTACAAATGAATGAAAGATAAATATGTAATCTTTTTGGGTGGTATTTATTTATTTACTTACATTGCATGATATGTTAGCCTTTTTTTGTGATTGTGTTATCCCCCATCATTTATCAGCTGACATATTTTATATCACATCTTGATCTTTACATGACTACTGATAGCCTTTAACATTAGAGAAATAATTAAATGAATGACAATCATTCTTGCTTGTGAATGCTGATGAATAAGAGTTATATCTTATATCATTATCTGAACTAAATTCTCTTTCATTTGTTTTTCTTCACATGCATAATAATATGAGTGGCACACATTATTTAGATGTACGTATGTAAATATACAGCAAAACAGACATATAATACTAAAAAAGCCTAAAAGGCTTCCTAAAGCATCATGTCTAATCACTTTATGCAACCGGGTATCATATACTTTGCCGTGTCTGAATTTAGGAACAAAGTAGGGTGTTGTACATCTGTATACCACCAGTCTTCTCACTCATTTGCAGGATAGACAAAACTTATATCCCTGAACGATCCGACACCAATGTTGACGCACTTCAGTATGTAATACCATCAAGAGGCCCTTTGTACTGTTTAACCAAATAGGAAAATAAGATTTGAGTATATGTTGAGTTTCAGTATAATATTTACATATATAACAGATAATTATGAGGGTTGTGTGAGGGTTGTAGATTACATCAGGTACGTCTGTGTGAGTGTCTAAGAAGCTGAGGACAGAAGAGGCTATCAGCTGTTGCATTCCCTTGTGATTGTGATATAGCAACAGTGCCTGTCCTTTTTTAGGCAGGCCTCCTTTTCTGACACCAGACCCATGTGCGTCATTTACACCCGGTGCCGCGGCCTCCGAGGAGTCTCGTCTTCCACACAAGACCCTCTCCTCTGCTGTCCTAAATACACTATGATTAGAGCAAAGGGGCAAACTCCACGGCCACTGTTATTGAGTTTTGTTTTTTGTTTTTATAACTGGTGGAGAGCAAGGAATTCTGTTAAGATACAGATAGGACACATGAGTTGCAGATAGGGCTTTGAGGTAAAAGTAGCCATTCTTTTCTTTATTTTATACTTTTTTATTTTATAAAGTTATATACGTTATTTTATACTATTTTACACTTTTATTTTATACCATGTTTATTTTACATGATTTTATTTTATAAAGTCATTTTGTATTATTTAAAAAATATTTTATAGTTATTTTACACTATTTGTTGTTTTATCCTTTTTATTTTATACTGTTTTATTTTAGTTTATACAAAATTATTTTATACTGTTTAAAAAAAATATTTTATACAATGTTATTATTTTAATTTATAAAGTTAAATGTTATTTTATACAGTTTAAAATGGTTTTTATTTTATACTAATTTATTTTATACAGCTATTTTATACAGTTAAATTTATACAATTTTATTTTATATAAAGTTATTTTATGCTATTTTAAACTATTGTTTTAAAATTTTATACAGTTATTTTATACTATTTATTTTTTGTTCATACCATTTTATTTTATTTTATACAAAGGTATTTTATACTAATTTATATATTTTTATACCATATTTTATACAGTTTGATTTTATTTTCTAGTACTTTATTTATTTTAATAATAATAATAATATAATAATATATTTTATTTTACACTTATTTTATTTTATACTACTTTATTTGTATTTTATTAAAAAATTTTAACAAACCTACTGTGGGCCATGAATCTTCATTAAGAAATACCTTAACTAGCATTCCATTTTTCACCACCAAATTTAGGCCAGTCATATTGTAAACAATACATACACACATTAGCATTCTCCCACATTAGAAAAAAAAAAAAATTCCAGCCAATAGTAAGAGTTGCTTTTAAGCCATACACCATCTAGAAGCAGAATAAAAGTGTTTCTGTGCTTATCCTCATTTTGACCTAGTGTACTACTGAATGGCAACAGACAAGTTACTGCCAAGCTCCCTGTAGACAGCTGTGTGTTGGTTTTGATTTCCGGTGTCTTTCTGATCTGTCTGGGTTGGTGTCAGAAGTCTGTCTCTTTGCTGATAATGATAAGATCCGGGTTCTCCTCTACAAAAAATTATCTGGCACAGGCTAAAACACTTGAATGCGTTTAGTTGTATAGTAACAACAGGCTCCTTTTTTGAACAGTCTTTACCTGAATGTTACTCTGGCAGGTATAAATGTTTTGCTTATGTATAAGGAATGAGAACAATGAAGTCTTGTTTTTTGTTCCTGAAACATATGCTTTGATTCAGTAGTTTTCCTGTGTGCAATCTGGTTTCGGTCCGCCGTCAGGTTGTCATCTTTAATAATGCTTGAAATCATTTTTATGGGATGAGCATCAACAGGAGCGAGCATCTGATGACTGAGAATCCAAGCCTGGTGGTCTTTGGTTTGTGCATCTCCTTACAAGGAGGGAAGATTTTATCAAAGCCATTGCACCTGAAATTGTCCCGCTGTTTATAACCGTAAGCATCCCAATGATAAACTGCAGATGCTGTCAGGGGTGTGTGGAAATCTAAATATTTTATCCTGGAGGGATGCTGTATTATTAGTGTCAGTGCGTTAGACTCCTATTTATCATGTCTGGAGCTCAGCCTAGCCTCCAAGACGCCATGAATAAGAAAGAAGCTTGGGACATGTGGACTGCTTTGAGTCTGTTTGTTTTTGCATTTGGACAGACTGTCTGGAAACCAACACCAAAGTGGCATTAGGATGGGTTTTTGTTCTTGTTGTGTAAAACCCACAAATCACATCCTCTGGCAGACAACTCTCTGGAAGCATTGACCATATACTAGTTATTTAGCAATTCAGTGAAAAGTGGATATCAAATTTGGGGTGTATTCTGAAAATTAGAGGTAAATCTAGCTGAACTGAGCTTTTGTTCGTTCAGGGGTTAGTTCACCCAAAAATGACAATTCTGTGATTAATTACTCACCATCATGTCTTTCCAAACCTCTAAGACCTTCCTTCATCTTCGGAACACAAATTAAGATATTTTTGATGAATTCCAAGAGCTCTCTGACCCTCCATAGAGAGCAAGTGTCCTTACACGATCAAGGCTCAGAAACGTAGCAAGGACATTGGCAAAATAATCCATGTGACATCGGTGATTCAACCGTAATTTTACGAATCTATGAGAATACTTTTTGTGCTCTAAAAGAAAACAAAAGTATTACTTTATACAACAATGCGTCTCCTCCACGTCACCCTGGCACCATTTTTTGAGACAGAATTTTCATTTTTGGGTGAACTATCCCTTTCATTCCTTCATTAATTTATTCATTGAGCATAAAATATTATTAGTGGTTTGGTTGTTGTTGTTGTTTTTTATATCTAAAACCAGTTGTTGCCAGGGTTATTTTCATTTCATTGAGACATTATTATTATTATTATTATTATTATTATTATTTTCATATTAATGAAATATTAATATACATTTACTTATTGTATTTTAATTATAATTTAAGTTGCATTCATTTTATTGTGTTTTTGCCATTTTTCTTAAATATGTCTATATAATTAAATTTTTAATTTAGTTGTACTTATTTTAGATAAACATAAAAAATCAAGATAAACTGAAAATGAGAATGAATAAAATTAATGCTAAATTAAAGTTTATTTTATTTCAAGTAACAAAAATGTTTTATGGTTTAGTTTTATAGTTAATAACTGTGGTTGTCGTGTCCAGTTAAATTTGATTTAATTATTAAATTATTTAATTCATTTATTATCATTTATGATATATTACTTGCATTACAATTTTATATTTCGTTATAATGTATAAAGATTTTAATTCATTTTAATAATTTTGTGTAATTTAATAAAAATTTATATTTTGTGGCGTATTTTGTATTTTATTCCCATGTAGGTGGGATCATGTTAAATTTAATAATACATTTTATATATATATATATTTCCCTTATATTATGCTTTTGTCTTATTATATATTTATTTATTCTCAAATTGAGAATAATAAACCCCCTTTTTCCACAGATCAGTCTTGATCTCTGTCTGGGTTACTTTTGCAATAACAGTCGACCATATCCAAAACGAGCTGTTGTGAGCAGATAGATGATTAGCTCCTTACCTTGAGTTGGCGATTTCGGCCTTCTGTTTGGCTATGGCGGCTGCCCTCTGGGCTCCTTCCACACTGCGCTCCACTTTCTGCTTGATCTTAGTGCCCTTCAGCTGAATCATTTTCTTCTTCACAGACTTCACCAGCATGTTGTTAACGTATTTGCCTTCTTCTTTGCCACCCTCTGCAAAAGTGGTGCGCCCATAACCGTGGCGTTGGTTGTTCAGCCATTCGCCCTCATATTTAAACCCACTAGAACGTTCACTGATCCCATAACCCGAGCGCTTGTCGTTTTTCCACTCTCCCATGTAGACTTCAGTGGTGGTGGCGTCAATGTCTGACTCCACCGGGGGAAACTCGTGACCTTCACCTTCCCCTTCGCTCTCACCCAGACTGATGGTGGAGTTGGCATCGCTGGTGGCAGAGCTGAGAGCTGACTCACTCCGCAAAAAGCTGATCTTGCTCTTATTGCTGGAGAGGGACGTGCGGGAATCAGACTTCTTCAGCTTGCCAAGAAGTGAGCCGCGCCGGAAGAGGCCTTTCTTCTTGGGCTTGACCGCATCTGGGTCCACTTGCAGGGTGAGGGCGAAGCCGCCTCGAGAAGGGCCCAGAGGCATGGGTGCGTTGACCAGGGTCTCCTGACCGGACGCATTGGTGGCGGTGATGACTGGGATGTCCTGATGCAGGAGTGTCCCGTTGCTGTGTTCACTGCGCAGGGAGCTCAGAGAGTTCCTCAGAGGAGAACGCACCACCGCTGCCATGCCGTAGGGAACGCTCTGACGTACTCCATAGCCGTGTCGCATGCCGCCAGTGAACTGGCCCTGGAAGGTACCTATATTACCAAAGACATCAGTCAGGGAATGGTGAAAAGATAGTTCACCCAAAAATACACTACTTTTTTTTTTTTTCACCACTAATTTAAAAGAATAGGTCACAAAAATAGCTCACCTTTTGCAGTGAATGGGTGCCTCTGGAATTAGAGATCAAACAGTGTCACAATAATCCACAAGTAATCCACATGTCTCCAGTCCATCAATTTAATCTATCCACATATCTTTCTCCAGTGAAAAATCTGTCTTGTCTGAATCAGGAGAGAAATATGCACACACCAAGAACCGTTTGCAAGAAAAACAGCCCTAAACTGTTCTAAACTAATATGTTGGTGGATTTTCACTGAACTTTTTCTCTGGAGGAAGCGTTATTACAGTTTATGGACATACTTGTGGATTATTGTGATGTTTTTATCAGCTGTTTGGACTCTCATTCTGACGGCACCCATTCACTGCACAGGATCTATTGGTGAGTAAATTTTATAATGCTAAATGTGTAATGCATGAAATGAAACAAACACCTCTATGGTCTGAGAGTGAGTAAATTTTCAGCAAATTTTCCTTTTTGGGTGAACTATTCCTTTAAACAAACAAATATAGCTACAATTTATCATCTAACATCTCATATTACAAGGCTGAATTCAAAAATCCACAATCAAAAATTATACAAATAGCTTCGAAGTAAACCCTACAATATTTTTATGTAGTTTTTTTCAGTCTACAATGAAAATCTGTGGTGTCCATGGTAGCTAAAGCAGTTAAAACATTTTTAAATACGTTTTTGTGTTCTGTAGAAGAAAAAAGGTCATAAAGGTTTGGAAAGACAGGAGAGTGAGAAAAGGCACGTTCGCACCAAGAAAGATTATAATGATAACTATATGGCATCCACATCAATGCACAATAACGTTCTATTAATTGTACAGCAGTTTTGTAGTTTGCCACTTTATTTAAAAGGTCATGTTATCTCAACAATATCATTCATCTGTGTCTTGTTATAGTTTTGGTGTGGACCTCCCCATTCTCATAGAATTAAGCCAAATATTAAAACTTTATAGTTATCGTTATCGTGACAGCTATCGTCATTGGTGTGAACGGGCCTTAAATGATGACAGAATTATCATCCCTTCAACTAAACTACAGATTGTATTACAACACTGCATTTTATTCAAATACAGGCCACCCGTAAGCTCATTGTCACTTCAGGCATGGGAAACAATGGTATTTACAGCGGTACAACTGCTAGCGAGCCGCCTCTTTCATATCAACCTCTGGGGTAATAAACCACGTGCAGTTATTTATGTCATGGGGGCTTGTGGGTCTGGTTTGGTCATGCAACACATGTCTGAGATCCATCAGTCCTCAGGGATGGGCAGGGCAGAAGGGCACAGGCACGACTATTATTGTGCCCTTATTCACACAGTGCTGCACTAGCACTTAGTGATGAATCCGCTATCAGCTTAATAGATAGGCTACAGTATATAGGAAGACACCTGTATGATAATTTGTGTAATTGCATCCTACTCATCAAAAAACAGTGAACCCAAAATGTATTTGGACACTGAAGGCCTGTTCACACCAAGGATGATAACTCTAATGATAAAGTAACTAACGATAACAACACAGAGAAATAATATAGTTGGAATCACTTTCAAAATCATTCTTTTTTTAGCTGATGAGTGATAAAAACATTGACAGCTAACCAGAATCCATTCGGCTTTTGAGAACTGGAGCATTTAAAATGGCAGACGACAAAATTGCATTTCTATCTAAACAGGCCGTTATTGTGCCTTAGTGTGGACACAAACATATTTATTGCTATCTTTAAAGTTTTCATTCTTGGTGTGAACAGGCCGTCGTATTTTGAAATGTATGAATTTTCTTACAATAAATGACAAAAAATTAAACCAACTTCAACTAAAATTATTGCATTTACTTATAATCAGCTTGTTGGAGGTGTTTTGTAGTAGATAAAGTTGGTTATGATGATGGAAAAACCCCTGTAGAAAACTATAAATATATGTTTCACCCATGTTTGATAAGCACAAAAGTGTTTTGTTGTCATTTTGAACAGTATTTTTTGTATTTATTTAGTAAAATCTTATATAATACATTGCATATTGTAAAGTATTATATTATAAAATTGTATAATCTTATATTGTGTGATCTAATAAACATACTTTGCTACTTTGAGGTCATTGTGCACATGTAAAAGGTCTATAAATCTAAATCTATAATGCCAAGAATGCTGTTACTATGCTGATAAAGAAAATAATACTATGTAGTGGTCAGAATTGACAATTTAGGGATAAAATTGAAATAATTAAGATAAAGGAAAGTCAGTAAGCTGTCTTAGATGTTGACATAACAGCCTAATGTGACCCAACAAAAGAAAAACGACTTGGCCACCAGTGAATGAGCCTTTTATATTTGTACTCACACCACACGTTCAGAAAGAACAGGATTTGTGACACTAATTTGTAACCACCCTCCATTCTGCACTGGCACTGGGTTTCTTAGCAATAGGCATTTACCCAAAAGGCCATCTGTGGCAACACCAGGGTTCCATGATTGTACGCCTCAGGTTTATACTACTAACAAGAATGACTGTTAATTCGATTTAATTATTTTTTTTTAGATTTTCAGAGATGTATTCATGGGAATCGTTAAGCCATGTAAGGATATCTGTGTACTGTTTATGTAGAGTTGGAACCTTAGATTGCTGTACAGTATGCAGAGGATCTGAATTTTCTGCATATAACCCTAAGTGATATGATTCTTTTTAAAATATAATTTGATTTATCATGTAAATCAAAGATATTTTTAAATAATTGGGTTGAAATGCAAAACAACTCTTTGTTCAAGATATATTTTGTTCAAGACGTCTGAATTTCTCTTGCTGAATTAAACATGTAGCCTACTACTGTGAAATGCGTATTATTATATAATATCCACAGTTTCACTTCCTATAAAAATAGCAGATATTTTGCAGTGTATACTGTGTAGTATTCACTAAATGATAATCTAGGATTCTATTCCAGTTTGTGCTACCTTGTCAGATTACCCCAACCCTAAACCTACGCTTAAAGTAATAAAAAAATACAGCATCTGATAGCATCATTTGTTAGAACACCTGAACAAACGCTACTACTCATGAATCGAATTCACTTATGAGTCATTATGAGCAATTGCTGAATTAATTTTACTCACTTTTCGTCGAGTCAGTGTTTTTTAATTAAATTAAATACTTTACCACGTTGTATTAGGCTATTTTTGTTCATAGTTGGGATTATTTTTTGCATTACAATTATTTCTGATATCTAATATCCCATGTGTTTTTGAAATCTGGAATTAGCCAATCTATTTTTAACAGTGTGAACTAGCCTAAATGCAAATAGCTACAGAAGTGCACTTTTCCTTTTAGTATTCAGACTCGATCAAATTAATCGGAATAGGAAACAGAAACAGAATCTTTGAACTCCACCAACGATTCTCATTCTTAGTGTAGGTATTGCGTTACATACTAACCCCTGGCTTAACATGTCAGCTCACAGAGTGCAGTTTGCACTTCATTCTCCGACCTTACCGCCATCCGCATAGGTCTCCGTCCCGTAACCATCCTGCAGTCCGTTATTCCAAGTGCCCTCGTACTTGGCACCGCTGGCCTGCCTGATGCGCGTCCCGTATCTGCCTTTAAATCCGTGCGTCCACTCTCCTTTGTAGATCCAATGTCCCTTGGTCTCCACACCTAGACCGTGACGCTTTCCTTGAGACCAATGCCCCTCGAAGGTGTTTCCACTCGGCCAGGTATAGACTCCCACCACCTCGAACCCGTAATTCCAGGAACCGGAGAACTCTCCCTGTCCTTTAGGTCCGGTACAGATCCCGTGTCCGTGCGCTTTACCTCCCTCCCAGCCTCCACAATAAGCTCCGCCATCATCGAACTCAAAGCGACCTCCGCTCATCGCGCTCAATGCAATTATCACTAACTTATCAAACTTTCAGGTGTGACTTTAAAGATCAACAATAACGAACGGCTCAATCTCTGTTAAATCCATCTGTCAAACTCCACAGATGCGTAAAACGGAGACAGGAGATCCTTTCCTTGCGTTGAACTTCTAGAATCGTCTTAGGCTATAGCCCACGCGCATAATTTGTTGATAGGTAAATAAATATGTTAATACTGAAACAAACGTGCTAAAGTTTGAAGTTGAAATGACTTGGGAGAGGGAGGGTTGTTTTTTTGTTTTTGTTTGTTTTTTTTTGTTTTTTTAGTTACATGATATCGTTTCAGTTTACAATAATCTATTTAATCGAATTGTCGAGCCAGTGGTCTTTCATGGCTTTCACCCCTCTCCCCTCTCCCTGCCTCCCCTCTATGCACTTGGAGCTCCTGGATATGTTTTAGCAGTCCCAACAAGGCTACCAGATCCCAACACTGTTCCAAAAATACAGGCCAATCGCCCCTCAGCACCCAGGCACTTTTAAAAGCGCTGCCAGATCACTTGCAGAATCGGGTTTGGGCTCAATGTCCATATCAGGGGTCGGCGGAGTCCGTGTCTGTTATTTTAAGTATGTATTTCGAACTACTAGAAATTATTGATGCAGTTATGTAGGCTCTTATCCCTGTATTATTTTTTACAAATGTTTCGAGAGTAGGCTAATAAAGGCAGAGAAAGGGAAAGAGAAAATGTAAATGTACCACACTGGCTGACACCAATACATCATAAACAGTGACCCAAGTAAACAGACTGGATAGGCTGCATTTGACATTTTGGGTTTTGCGGAGTTCAAGTAAGTTTAGGAGAGTGACACAGGTCTTAACGCAGTTACAATTTATAAATATTATGTAACATCTCAATTCATTTCTGTTGTTTATTCATTTATTCTCTATTTTATGTCTTTAACCTTGTTAAAAAAAATCCTTATCACTTTTTAGGTGCTGCTTAAAATTTTAGCCTACATGTTAACATGCCAATTAAAGCTTTGTTAACTCTCACTCTATAAATAAACAGGCAAAAGTCTAGACACTCAAATTATTTCAAGCTGAAGTAAAATTAACAGTTTCCCAAAGAATATATTTGCTCTCTGGTAAAATGATCATGCAGTCTTGGTTTTAGTGGAGTGATTGTTGAACAGAGGCCAGCTTGCACTCACTGGATCTTTATCCATGCTGATAAAGCTGCATTAGCTCCGCTTGATCTCGTGGAAAGAAACAACGCCATCTGCTGGATCTTAAGTGGTGACCAGCCACGGTGACATTTAATCTTACTAAACCATTCATATTAAATAGAGCAAACCACATCGTTTGAGACAAGTGTTTCATAGTCGGTTTATTTTGAATCTTTAATGCATTTACTGTGTCTTATTATTAATGTTTAGTAAAGTACATTAAAAGCCCCTAATACAGACAATTACTTGAATACACCTCTTCTGTTTAATTTTCTTTCTAATATTTAAAGTCTAGATGGTGTAACCATCCATAATATAGATATATTATTATTATATTAAATATTATATAAATAAAAATAAATACACTTTAATATATATATATATATATCTCTATATATCTATATCTATATGCATACATACATACATATAGATAGTATTTAAATGTCTAAATGGTGTAAGCGTCCAGAGATTATATTGTAATAAGTAATATTGTAATAAACTTGTGAGTGTGTTTAAAAAATACATTAAAAAGCTATTCTTACAAACATTTACTTGAATACACCGCTTCTGTGAAGGGCATGTTTGATATTTTGTTAGCCAAATCGGTGTGGTGTTGCCATGTGACAAAAAAAAAACAACAAAAAAAATATATCAAAAAGCGGACCCCCATGACAGTGTCATGAATTTTTATTTATTTATTTATTTATTTATTTTTGAAAATAATAATCGTGCATTCAAAAAAGTTTTTACTTTTAGACATTTTGGAGCCAATAAATCAACACTGTTTGTAGAAAATGCTAAACCTTTTTTTCTCTTCAAAAATGTATAAAACCCAAATGATGATAAATATGACAATTATGCATTTTTAAACCGTTCTCCTTTCCATCTTCTCTGGAATCCGTATTTTGCACGAACGCTATAGATTTATCGTGGAGTAACAGAGTAAAGTATCGATGATGCCCCTGTTCGTGGTGCTGAAATCCCCCCGCGCTCTTCCTCCCTCCCTCCCTCCAGCCATCCCTCTCTATCCCTCCCTCTCTCCCTCTCTCTGCTCCTCTCTCACACGCACAAAATCCTCTGTCATGGCGTCTTCCAACAATGTTACTCCCACCAACTGTAGCTGGTGGCCCATATCAGCCATGGATGAAGATGGCAAAATCACAGACGGAGAGGAGAGTCACGAGCCCACGATAGAACACAAGCCATACTCCAAAGACAGGCTCGTTCTGTACCACTGGACTCAGTCCTTCAGCTCTCAAAAGGTAAGAAAAACACAGCATGAAAATGGTGGGTGAATCTATACTATGCAGTGGGACAAATAATGTTAGTCAGATAATATTGCGCTTTCTCTGAGTGGATGCGTGTTTTATTGGCCTACCTGTCTGTTCTGTTGCGTCTTTTATGAAGACGTTACGAAACCTCAGCAGAAGATGTTACATTTCGACTTGACTATAGCTTCAAGTCCACTGCAGCCCAACATCATTGATCAGTTACATGCATAGTGCCTATCAGATGGATTTGGGAGCAAATAAATAACAGATGTAACTGTTTATAACGTGCTTAAGGCTGTCCTTGCAGATTTGTGTGTTGCTTTGCTCTGGAGGATGATGGCACTCTAAATTATTCATTAAAATGAGGTAGCTTTGTGAAAAACAAACGGTGATTTCGTATTCTGCTGTCAGTTGCTTCGTGCACATTTCAGCCAGTGGCATTCTACGAAAAGATGCCTTTCCTGTCTCTCATGAATGTGTAAACAATGACTTTAACAATTAAAACTGACTCCCAACTTTTGCTGTTTTATTATAAGCGTTTTTAAAAATAGTACACTTATTTTATGTTTAATTCTTTTCCCAACTTCTCCCTGCTGTAATAGCTAATAATTTGATTAAAAGCATATATACTATATGCACTATAATAATAATAATAATAATAATAATAATAATGTTATATATTATACGTTTCAAAATTATATATACACTGTAATTTATTTTAATGGTTATTAAACAGATACAGTGTTGACAAAAACACAAGTGATGATTCTTTTTATTTTGCATGTTTGCATTATTTTATGTATATGTATGTGTGTGTCTGTGTGCATTTTAATATAATATATATGACAAACATTTCACACATTTACACAAACACATACTATTATATATAGCCTATATATATATATATAAAGAGAGGGAGGCATTTATATTAAAATGTGCATACTTGTATGCATATACACTTATACATATATTTGAATGCATTCAAAACTTATTCTTTTATTTTACATTTTACTAATTGAATACAATTTTCTTTATTAAAGATTATTGAATATATACATACACACATTCAATAAGTGTGTGCAGTTTAATATATTTATGACAAATAAATACAACTTTTCAAATATTTCCACAAACACACTATTATGTGTGTGTGTGTGAATATATATATATATATATATATATATATATATATATATATACTGTCATTCTGTTTTGTCTAAACTGTCTTGCATTCTTATATTATGCATTAAACTGTCTTTCTAGGAAACACCTTGTAGTGTCATGACCTTGAGCACAAGGCTAGTAATGGCTACATGGCTACATATGACTGCCAACCCTTCTTTTTTTTTTAAAGGTGTATAGTAAAAATAGTATAGGTTTACGTATAGTAAAAATGTTAAATGTAGTATGTGACAGCATAATGCGCTTTATTACAAATTAGACATTCTTTGTCTGATAAATGTTTATTGTAATATGAAACGTCTTATAAAATACACTGAATCACAATGGAAAATGCCTCAATATTTGTTGGAATGTCCCACCAGGCCTCAGCCTCATGTTTGTTGTGCGAGAGACGATCTCTCCACGATCGGCCTGCTGCTGGTGTTCACATAATTTGAAAGAATGTCACGTGTTACCTAAGCTAAACCTGACTCCTCACAACAATATTAAATTGACCAAAACATTGGTGATGATCAGATCGCAAAGAGATTCATTTAGCTGATTACAGTAGTTACAGACTTGCATGGAGAACTGAGTAATAAAATCAGTGACCTGCCAAAAATTAATCTCCTATTTACTTACCAGCAGACTGAGAAATACAGTTAAACATTGCAAAGCTTGACACCATTGAGTGTGTTTTCTCTCGAAGGCTCCTGAGAAATTAGTTTTTGACTGATTTTTATAGAAATATTAATTGGAGAACATTTACTAGGAATGAGCATCAAAACAATCACGTCATCTCAGAAAATAGATTGGTGCTGCTGACCTTTCAATATCATTGCCTTGTGCCTTTGTTTTGCTCATGAATTGTATTTAATCTTGATGAAGCTGTAAAAAGTTAAGCTGTAATGCTGGCTGAGTCTTTTTCTGTTGATTATTATGTGTCCGGTTGAATCCAGACATCACACCGTTGTTGTAAAGTGCCTTATCAAATGTGTCTACTGGCTTTGCAACACCTCAGCACAGTCAAAGCTGAACACAGCTTGACATTCATTAGGCTTTGCTCAAGCTGCTGGCTGATGCTCTTGCCACTCATCAGTCAGAGCCTCGTTTTATCTTGATCGATCCATCTGGAGTTGTAGTATCAGGCAGGATTGAATCTTTAATGCTACTTGTAACCAAAACTGAAAGAAAACTAGCTGCATTCCTCTTGTCCATCAAGACTTAAAGCAAACAGATATTCTTTAAGTGACTATTTGAAACACATTGTGTTGTTTAGCTAAATGCCAAAGTGTCAGAGCTCAGCATACAAAATCTCCTGTTTTTATGTTGTATTTATAGTTAATATGTATAGTTGCTATAGTTACTCCAGTAGACCTTAGATAGTGAGTAAGTATGCAAACAGGCATTTTAAGAGAAAAAAATATTGAGGGAAAAAAATGAATGGCCCATTGGTTAATACTGCTTAGCCATAGGATGAATAAGAAGTAAATTGGACCTACAAGCAATAAAATGGTTTATTTAATCAAATAGCCAGCCAGACATTTAATTAAAACTAGAATGCCTCAAAACTCACATTAACACTGAAATTAATTTTAATGTTGTTGAGTAGAACATCTATTTACTGGTTCGTGACATACTTAAATATAGAAAAGTGGGGTTCATCATCGGGGATGTGTCAGACCACTAGAGATGGTGCTTTTATTTGTATTTTTTTTATGCTTTTTTCTAGTTGAATACTACATATATTTTTGAAAACTGAAAGCTGAACTGCTAAATTAAGAAATCCCTAGTACCTATTTTATATTTTATTTTAATGACATTTTCTTTTAAAGTCCAAAATAGTGATAATAGTGATAAAATAGTCCAAAATAATTATTTTAGTATCATTCGTTCATAAGATTTGAGTTTTAATTCAGTTTTAGTAATTTTGCTGTTTGTTTTTGTCATTTTAGTAGTTTTTTTTTTATGTGTGTCTACACATTTGAAGTGGATCAAAAAAGTTAATCAAAGTTGTCCTTAGAAACGAACGCATTTTGATTTTAGGTTTTAGGGCATCTTTGATTGAAAGGTTGTGATCCGCTTCAAATGTTGACTACTGTAGATAGTTTTTAATTATTTTTCATTTCAATTTTAGTTAATTTATTACATCAAGTTAAGCTAAATTAAAATGAGAAAAAAGCTGAAATAAAGTTTTTATGTTATTTCAGTTAAAACTTATTTTATTTCAAGTAACAAAAATGTTTATTATTATTATAATTTTTTTATGGTTTTAGTTTTCGTTAACTATAATAACCCTTGTCCAAAATCCTAAAGTTCTCAGAGTCTTGAGGTAGTATGATGTCATGTTGGTGTCGTGTGTGTTTTGTGGCAGGTGCGTCTGGTGATCAATGAGAAAGGGTTGCTGTGTGAAGAACGGGATGTCAGTCTGCCTCTCACTGAGCACAAAGAGCCTTGGTTCATGAGGCTCAACCTAGGGGAGGAAGTGCCGGTTTTCATCCACGGAGACATGATCGTCAGTGACTACAACCAAATCATTGATTATATAGAGACCAACTTTATTGGAGGTATGACTACAGAAAGATACCTTGCTTGTTACTGTACAAGCTGGTATGCATTATAAAAAAATATATATATATGTATGTATATGTATATATATATATATATATATATGTATATGTATATGTATATATATGTGTATATGTATATATATGTGTATATGTATATATATGTGTATATATGTATATATGTATGTGTATGTATATGTGTATGTATGTATATGTGTGTATGTATGTGTGTATATATATATATATATATATATGTATATATGTATATGTTTTTTTTTTTTGTTTTTGTTTTTCTCATTCATTTAATCATTTTTTTTCCCAAAATAAGTACAAATATTTTTTGTAAATAAGTAATTAGTGCTAAATGGCAAATCTGTGCCAAGAATACGACAAAAACTAATTTAAGAACATATCAATTTCTTCTCTAATTAAATTTATGTGAAAACGTGTGAAATATTCTACAGTCCCAAATTGAGCGATCATTTAACTCTGTTAAAAGCAGAGTTTAGTCAGTTATGCACTTTTCTTCTTGGCCTTTCTGTACAGTATTACTGTGTTCGTTAAAAAAAAAAAAAAACATGCATCATAATTATACAGTGCTTCTTGAAAGTTTGTGAAGCCCTTGCAGAATCTGTGAAAATGTGAGTAATTTTAACAAATTGGATTGGATTGGATTGGATTTGATTCAATTTATTGTCATTGCACATGTAGGTACAAGGCAACGAAATGCAATAAAGAAGAAGAATACAGCACAACATGAGGAAAGAGAGGAGAAAAAAATTGTCCTCACACTACGCTCCTGAACGAGAGTGCAGTGTGAGAACAGACAAAAACCTCAGCATAGAGCACAGTCAACACAGGAACATAACTTGCATAGAAAATCCAGTTCAGACGAAACAGCCATCCGGCCTGCAGCCATTACAGCGCGAACACAGACCCGTTATCAACTGACGGGATGAAGCGACGAAGGCGTGGGATGGGGGTAGTGAGGTGTATGAGTGTGTGTATGTGTAAGTTCGTGTGAGTTCGTATGCCTTGAAATCCGTTGCGCCAGTACTCCAAACCAGTTGTCTCAGTTTGCAGGTTGTGGTGCGACATAGCAATTGCCATGGAAACGACCTTGGCCAGAGCCCAAGCGCCCGACAATAACAAGGTGTTTGATGGGGGAGGGAAGAAAGAGCGTCTCCCTGCAGTATTCACAGGAGAGTTGATACCAGAGCAGCCTTGCCAAGCCGTTCTGTTTTGGGAAGCCGGAAACAGATAAGATTGTTTTGACTTTGGGCGAACAGCTGTCTTCTGGTTTCACAGCTATTCTCATTGTCCATTCTGATCTCCTTGTCCATCAATTTTCCTTTCCAAAGCCGAGAGCTTAGCCGTGATCGAATCCATATTGCGGTTAATCGACTCTGTTTCAGAGCCGACCGCTCTGCCAACAGCTTCAATCATGACGGGCAGCCTTGAGAGGTTTTGGATAGCCAATCCCGTCTCCTTAATTTTCCGATAGTTTAGGGCAACACCTAATCCAAACAGCAGAAACCCAGTTATCATGGTTCCGAATAAGAAGATGTCTTCAATGTCCTCCACGGAGAGAGCCGCCAGACACACGACCATGCGTCCATCGTGTAGCCAGCAGCAAACGTCCCAGCAGGACATTCCGGTTCTCCAGATCCCGATCTTCTAGTCGAGAAGATGGTGTCAATTGCGTTAAGAGACCAGTTGATCAGATCCATAATTTCGGTTTTGTAAAATAGTGCAGCGAGAGTCTCTTAAGAAGGACAAGACAATACGAGAGAGCAAGCAGGGAAGTTCAGGATAGGGAGGGTAGAAAAATGCGACCGCCTTCGAACAGAGCCAAACGAGAATCGAGAGAAATCATACATAGTGCATGTTATTTTTTATTTAGTACTGTCCTGAGTAAGATATTTTACATAAGATGTTTACATTTAGTCCAAAAGACAAAAAATAGCTGAAATTATTCAAATAACCCCATTCAAAAGTTTGGGAAGCCTTGGTTCTTAATACTGTGTGTGGTTACCTGGATGATCCATGACGGTTTTTCTTTTTTTTTGTTGTGATTGTTGTTCATGAGTCCCTTATTTGTTCTGAAGAGTTAAAATGAGCAATGTTCTTCAGAAAAATCCTCCAGGTCCTGCAGAATCTTCAGTTTTCCAGCATCTTTTGCATGTTTCAACCCTTTCCAGCAGTGACTGTATGACTTTGAGATCCACCTTTTCACGCTGAGGATGATTGAGGGACTCAAACACAACAATTAAAAAAGGTTCAAACATTCACTGATGCTCCAGAAGGAAACACGATGCATTAAGAGCTGGGGGTGGAAAAAAAATAAAAAATACTCTGTTTATACTATGGAATGACAGTACTTGCCACACATTTTACAAGATCAGATGCTTGTCAGTGGTGCTCAGGATCTGCAAATCATTCGCCATCATCCTCAGTCATCTCTCTTTACTCTGTTTATGTGGTAAGTGAAATCTTATGTACTGTAATGTAATAGGCTACCGCTTGCAAGAAGCTAACCATGTCCCTTTAGTGACTCGCGTTATTTTATTAGAACGCGTTATTTGCTTTCCATGCCTTTCTGAAAACAGACACCAACCCATCCCTGCACTTCACATCCCCTGCACAGCCTGGAACATAACTTTTATTTCCATGATCTGCCATTTTCGCTGTTGTCCTCGCTTGTTTCTTCACAATACCTGCAGAATGATTCGGCTGTGCAGATTCGACTGGCGGCTGGCCTAGAACATGGGCGGGTTTATGCAAATTATTGATCCCGACTATAATGTCACAGTCGGTGTTATGTTCTTATTCGCCTGTTTTTCAGTGGTCTTTTGCATTCACGAGATTTACATAAGGAGGAAACAATGGTGTTTGAGGCTCATGGTATGTCATTTCTATGTACAGAACTGTTATTATTCAACTATGCCAAGGTAAATACAGTTTTCAATTCTTTGGCACCTTTAAAGATAACTGCATTTGCCCTGTGTAAGCAATACAAATGCTAAATCACAATCAGTGTATAGTGCACTACATTTCTCTCACAGGCTGCATGGCTGGGTGTCATTTTGAATGTCTTCACAGTTTGAGTGTGGGGGTGTTTTCACCGAAGCTTGTCTCTGGTCCAAGATCACTCACTCATTTAAGTGATAAGAGCTGAGCGTGATCACTCAAGCTCAATGAAAGAGATCGAATCAGACACTTCTGAACTATATTTAACAATTGAAGTTGTCCAAACACAAATGTATCAGTAATATATTAATATAACTGATGCATCAATTTGATATGAAACTTAATGTGCATTTTGAGCACTGACTATTCTTTCATGTACGTTTTTCGATTTTGATATTGAAACATATAATTGCATTGCATTGCAAACACTAAAATAAAGCCTAATTCATTCAGATAGCTCTGAATGCATAAAATGCATTACAATGCGTAAACATGTACAAATTGGGCTACTACCATTTTCATTTGCATTGTGGATGGTGTTAATGAGTTTATGTCCTAAATAACAAATGGTGAAATGAGGCCTGGTTGAGTGGACAAGGGAGATGTTCATGATGATTGTGCCTTGGTGTTGTGGCATATTTCTGCTGTTTGTGTGCCAGGGTAATAGAGATGTTTGATCTTGTATTTATCGGCTGAATTGATTTTGGGAGCTGCAGGTCAGCATGCTGGAGGTGCAGAGCAGTGTAAAATGGGACAGCCCTTTGTACCATCCTTCATCTGCCCCAGTGCAGTAACACTATAGGCTTATATTTACCAGATTTGACAGCTTTTTCTAATTTTGTCACTGTTGTTGACACCAAATGTTTGACTAAATCTGACTTCAGTCTATAGATTGGTCACCAAAGAGACAAAGACATCTATAATATCTGAAAAAGCTGCTGTTAGCGTTTCTATTCATCTTAAAGCCAGACACATAAAATATTATATGAATGTTATATGAATCATAGAATGTTCCTCATAAAATAAAATATTATTTTTGAAATAGAATAGTTTATAGAACTTTTAGACAAAATTATTTTTTTTTAAAACTGTATATGTTTTTTTGAATTTAATACATTTAATACATCAGGCTTCTGTGGCTCACATAGTATGATATAGGAGAATATGAAGCTCATATTTGCAGAGGTCAAAAACTGAAATATACAGTAGCTGATATTTATATGGCCAACAATTGAGATGAAATTCTGAAAGCTTGTAATGTAAATCAGTGAGACTTTTATAACAGACATAAAATACATATAACTATTATTTGTCAATCTATATCTCCCAATAGTAATATGTCTTAGTAAGATTATATTTAAATGCTTAGTTTTGTGAGCTGAGCTCTGTAGTTTTAATTGTGATGGGAAAACATATAAAGCAATGCAATACAGTGATGATAGAGAGATATATAAAGAAAAGTTCATCAAAAGCGTGGTGTATCATATTTGATATTCATATTTTAATATGATTTTTCAAAAAATGTTCATCTTAAAAGTTTTTCTTCGGTTAACTATAAAAAAGTAAAAACTAAAGAGTACCATGACCTGAAAAATTATGAAAAAGGCCTTTTACTTGTAAAAAAAAAAACGTATGAACAATCAATCAGGCATGTAGTAGATTGTGTGCAACGTTTTTTTTTTTTTTTTTTCAAAATTTTGATCATATTGATAATTTAGAGGCCTCGGAAATTTGAAAAGTTGCTTGCAACATTTTTGGTTATGTTAACTTATTTTTTTTTTTTTTTTTTTTTTTTTTTTTTTTTTAAATAAGCAGGCAAACAGGTTAATTATATGACCAGATCAGAAGGGTCATATTTATATTTATGTATATTGAAAATCTTTTTGAGTGTGTTCTTCTTTTTTTCTTTCAGACACCGTAGCCCAGCTGATTCCAGATGAAGGAACTCCCATGTATGCAAGGGTACAGCAGTACCGAGAGCTGCTGGATGGGCTGCCCATGGATGCTTACACACATGGATGCATCCTGCACCCAGAACTCACAGCCGACTCCATGATCCCAAAGTACGCCACTGCTGAAATACGTAGTAAGTGATGCTACAATTCAGTGCACCATTAATTCCAACTAAAGAATATTTTTTCTTTGTGAAATGCATAGAAAGCAAAGCATCTGACTTGCAAAACCTGTTTAGTCTGGGAATCGTTTTATTTCTCAGATTTCACGTTTTGAAGCAAATTGCTGTCTCAAATGTTGACTGTAAACTGGCATTTAATGCTGGCTTATTTATACAGAGTTCATCGATATTGGATTTACAGTGCGATGCAAATGAAACCAAAGAGTTGATCCAGACAATGTGTTGCAGCAAAATAAATTATGTCACAAAAACCCGGCATAATTGCAAATAAATCTCTTTTATAGTTCATGACTTGGAGGGAGTACCTATGATAGGTGTTATCACATTCACTGCTGTGATTTTATGCATGAAGTCTTATTAAATTCCTTAATTAGTTGTCAGGAACATAAAAAATTTGCAGAAAATAGTGCCAGTTCTCCATGTGCTGCCTGACAATGTTAACTATGAATATGAAGTTAATGCAAAAATCTTCTCAGTTTTGGGGGACTATGAAAGCTCTTTTACTGAACTACCTAATTTGGTCTGATTTCTCTCAGGACATTTGGCCAATGCGGCATCTGAACTGATGAAGTTGGACCATGAGGAACCCCAGCTGACAGAACCATACCTCTCCAAGCAGAAAAAGCTCATGGTAATTCAGCGGTTTCACTGCATACGTGATGTGTAGCACATTTTGGATGGATATATTTTGTCCTAGCTGAAATATGAAATTAAACTGCAGTCATAACTTTGCATGAAAATGAAATAATAGATTGTCCTTGTCTTGAATACTTAAAACTATATTTTGTAGGCAAAGATTTTGGACCATGACAATGTGAACTACTTGAAAAAAATTCTTGGCGAGTTGGCAATGGTGCTAGACCAAGTAGAGGCAGAGCTGGAAAAAAGAAAACTGGAATATCAAGGTACGTTTTCTGTTCATTTAACAATTAAAATAAAATAAACTCATCTTTTTTTAATTTTATTAACAAATAATATATAACCATAATAAAAAATAAGCTTATTTAATAACATGTAATTATATTTGACAAAAAATAAAATTATATAAATAATTGATAAAATAAAAATGTCTTGACTCTTATTTGATATTGTTTTATTACAATAAAATAAGGTTGTTGTATTTTATTGCATTTTATTATTAAAATAACTTAAAATTATTCAATTATTTTTATAGGTGCATTTTGTCATGTAATTCCTGTAAATCATAAGAATTCACATTTGTTAATCTGTATGTATGTATTCACGTTTACCTTATAAATATTAGCTTTATAATTTTTATTAATATTTTGATTTAGAGTTTATTTTTATATTTTCTGTTTTTAATTTAATTTTAGGTAAAGTTTAAGCAATTTTAGTTTTTATTTGTCTACTTATTAATTTTTAATTCAATTTTATCTATTTTAGTACATTACTAAACTATATAAAAAATGTAAAATGTTGCTTTGACAATTACCTGGAATTAAAATAATTTTATTTTCAGATAAAGTTGATTTTATTTCATGCAACAAAGGTTTTTTTTTTTTTATGGTTTTAGTTAACTGTAATAACCCTGCTTTGGGAACTGTTGTTTTTGATCTTACAAGTCGTCTTTCCTTTCTACACAGGTCAAAAGTGTGAATTATGGCTTTGTGGACCTACTTTTACACTAGCTGATATTTGTCTTGGAGCCACATTGCACAGGCTCAAGTTCTTGGGACTCTCAAGGAAATACTGGGAGGACGGGAGCCGGCCAAACCTGCAGTCGTTTTTTGAGCGGGTGCAGAAACGCTACGCTTTCCGCAAGGTGCTGGGGGACATCCACACGACCCTGCTCTCTGCAGTTCTACCCAATGCATTCCGAATGGTAAAAAAGAAGCCGCCGTCCTTCTTTGGTGCGTCCTTCTTAATGGGCTCTCTCGGGGGGATGGGCTATTTTGCCTATTGGTTTTTAAAAAAGAAATACATGTAGTGAATGTGCTCTTGTAGTGTTTTGTGTCTGTGTATCTGTGTGACGTTCGAACTTTTCGGTAACACTGTTTTACGAGAGCAGGAAAAACAAGACAATATACAGAGATTAACACTATTACTTACTTGGGTGAATAATTAAATAAATATATAATGAGAACATTCCAAGAATAGGAATTCTTCTTAACAACACCTTCTCTGGTGACGAATGCCTTCATGACTTTTATTTTTTTAATGATTTACTGATTTATTTTATTCATATTAGGCTTGCATACAGCTTAATCATGTTGTGTTGTTCTGTCCAGATTATAAACACTACACATTCTGCCATTTAGGACACCTGTAGGTTGATTTGGTTATATGGTACAGCACAACGGCCAAGTATATTATAAAAATAAAGCCCAAAATAATATATCTACCCTGAATTCTTAAGCATTCATTTTTTTATGGGTTTCCAAACACTTTGCACTTCTAATTTTAGACTATTCTGCAAAACTTATCAGCATTTAGTCATTCACTTTTTAGTGCAGATCACTGTTGAAACACTATTCATTAGCAGAATGCAACACATCGCTGTTATCATGACAATTTTCTGGTCTGAAACTGTTTGCTTCTGCATTTGGTGAGAGGAATCAGTGCTAGCAAATATTTTAAAGGCCTAATATATTATACTTTACCAAGAATGCAAAAACTGAAAACACTGAAGAGAACAGAGTGTTCCTCATAAAACTGCCAATTCGAGCATTTTCTTTCCTATTTATATTTTTTCTTTTTGTTATATCTCTAGCAAAGTCGTCAAAAGTATACTTAGTCACATGATGAGTAAAGTTCTTGAAATAGAGGTGGTATAGAAATGTGAATGCCAAGTTCCAGTTCTGAGCGTAAAAGATAATGCGATATTTAATATGAAAGCAAACACACCTTGATGTTCAATAGAAAAATTAGACTTATAATAAAATCAAATGGTCATTCAAAGTATTATATCCATTTTAAGCATGCCACTGTTTAATTGAATGGGTTTATAACCAAAGACAATGATAGGTTTCTCTTTCTTTGTTTTCCAGTAATGTTCACTTATACATTTAATCTCAGCTTGACTTAGAAAAAACTGAGAGACCATTAACACTAGAAATTATATGCATTATTTGAGTTCTGTACCACCTCACACACAAGCCATATACAACTGTGAAGATGCATTAATATTCTGATTTCATTTTATGTGCTGCTGTTAGTCATTTTCAATACTTTAACTAAACAAATGTACAGTATAATGTCTGAGATTCATTTCTCAGCACCTCGAAACTCAGAAATCTCCTTGATCTGGAATGTTTGTTGTAAATTCAGATAAGTGGCGATCCCTACTCTAAACGGAATGACTGGAAGTTAAATTAATACATGAGAAATATATTGATATATTGTCTGTGGTCATTAGACTTCACAAGATTTTTTTATTTTGTAATTTTATTTTTATATTTTTAAAATATGCATTTATTTACAGTGCTTTCTAAGATGTTTGTTCATGAGCCTTAATTTGTTCAGTTGCCATCGGTTTCAATAAATGAAAATGCTTACCTTAACTTCTTTGAATGGTCTGTGTGCAGCTCAAGCTATAGATAATTGTTTTTAATATTTTAAAAAATAAGAAATACATTGCAAGCTGAACATTTCCTGTGTGCGTAAACCCAGTTTATCATCATTCTACACTCTTGCTGTGTTCTGGTCATTTTAACCCAGAGAGGATATTTTTCTCAAAAATGCTAGTTAATGTTATTGCATCGGGCAAAAAGTTACTGACCACACAAAGGGTAAAACAACTCCCAACCAAAAATGTGAAAATTGGTGTACTTTTTAAAAAAGTTTTCATTTGTTCTATTATTGGTAAAACTACAAAAAATGCTTTTTTACTCAAAAAGAATAAGTTCAGATCAATGATTCCTATGATCAATCACTTCTAAAACAAAATACAAAACCTGTTCTAATTAAAAGAAAACAAGTCAACAAAAAGATCCAAGATTACATTCCTATTAAGCATAAAATCAAACATCTGTTCTTGCTTTTCTGGCTGGATGGCTGATTTAAAAAAAAGTAAGACCATCTGCAGATTTTAAGGAGTTTATTGGTTCTATTAACATAGCATAAGAAAACGAAACCATGTACTTTCTGATTTAACCCATAAATACAACTGTTTAACTAACACAACCTTAATAAAGAAAAAACAAAGCATATAAATCCATTGTCCATAATCCAGTGTCTGTCTTTCTACAACTCAGATTTCTCCCTCCAATTTGGTCCCCTCTAGTCTCAGGTCAGCATCGTTCCTGCCCACTGTGAAAAGGCTGACAACAGCGAGCAGAGCGGCCAGCATCATCCCCGCACATCCTGCAAACATGTGTCTGGTGCCACTGCCAGCCTCCCCTGCACCGGTCCCAGACACCTCCCCGTGAAGAGCCAGCAGCCCCAGACAAGCCAGGAGGTGAAGAGGCAAACGAAACCATGCCAGTACGGCGGCTCTGCGCTCCATGGGAACCACTCGGCCTTGGAGAAAACTCACTGCTGGGAAATAAAGCCCGCAGGCTAGTTCGAGCAGAAGGAAGGCGAGCAGAGATTCCCTCGGCCGAGGCTGGCCAGGCACAGTGGAGAACATCAGCATGAAGAAGGAGAAGAAAGCTAGCAGAACTGCTAAGCAGAGCAGGTGACCAGGTTGGAGTCGATACGGAGCTGACGTGGCCAGCCGGAAAAGCGTGGAACCAGCCATGCTGGCTGCCATTAGACTGGAAAACACAATTCCTAATGGCGGGCCATGTGGGTCCAGTACAGGAGTCCAAAGAAAGACAAAAATATAGAGGACGCTTTCGAAAAGTGCCTGAACACCTCCCAAAAGCATAACACGGCGGTCCGACAGCAAGCAGCGAAGCCCATCCAGACAGCTTCGCCAAAAACGGGCCCATGTTGACATTTGCATCTTGGGGGCATTTAGAGGGTTGGGAAGAGGGCCATTTTTATCTTCACTGGCACCTTCTTGTCTATCCTCCTGACCCCATTCGGACAGCACAAACCAGGCGCAGGCGGCGAGGCTGGGGATCGCCAAGAGAAACGGAGCGACCGGTCCCAACCCAAGCCATTCGGCAAACAAGTTCGCCACCAACCCGGCACCGACCGCCAGTCCGTGATTCCAATCTGCGACTTTACCAAAGGTAACCGGTATCCATTCTTTGGGAAAGTCATGGACGTCAACGTGACCGTGCACATACCAGGCCTCAAACACGGTGGTTAGTAAAGAGGTGGACAGGCCTCCTAAAACACGTCCGAGCATGAGTATGAAATAGTCTTGTGACAGCTTGGTAATGCAGCAGACAGAATAAGCCAGGCAGAAGAGGAGACACGTCTGTCTCCGTCCCAGAAACTGCAGTAGCCAGCCGGCCACTGGGGCAAATAGCACGCAAGAAGCGAGGCCACATACGTACAGAATGGCGATCTGTGATTCTAGGAAGTTGTAATGTCGGTAGAGTTTATAAAGGTAAGGTCCCTGCAGCCAGTCTGCCCAGAGGGCCAGGAGATATGCCTTCAGAAAGAGCTTCTGGAACCGTCTGAATGCTGGATTGGCGATGGCTGTCTGTGTGGTCTGGGACGAGGCGAGACGGCGGGCTGTGATCTCTAAAGTCACGCACAGTCCCACCAAGGTTATAAATGCAAGGTATGCTGTCACAAACATGATGGACAAAAGGTGACTGAAGATGTCCCAAATCCTAAATCAGCATCCTCGTACAGCTCTTGGTCCAGTGAAACTCGTGATTAATCTGCAAGAAGGGAATAAATATTCATTATGAAACAGTGTAATGGGAACTACATATCAACTAAATGTTAAGAAGAATTGCTTCTACCAAAAAAAAAAAATGGCTTACCAAAAGTGACATTCTTCATCATGTAACATTAAAAAAAAAAAAATAGGTGCTGGATAAGCCGAGTGGAGACAGCTTGACTTCTGAAATAAGACACACAGTCATTATTAATTCATGGCTACAGGCCATTAACACTAAATTATGCTTTAAAAGGATTAAGTTAATGCTATTCAACTTGACTTGTTGACAAACATTTAACATTCTTAACTGTTGGGTTAAGCGCTTTAAATACACCTACCTTACGCTTAACATTCTCCTTAAGAGTTTGAAAAGTCTCCGCTGATTTTGGGAGATATAATATATTTTTTATGCCATGGTTTCAGAAGATTTAACAGCATAAATGCTTTCAATATTCGCCTATCTTCTCTACAACATCCGTGTGTGTTTCCGGGTTACTCAAACGTAATGACGCTTTCGCTTAGCTTATGAATATTAATTACGTATCCCTGCGTTCAAGGAGTACCGCTCTCTGATTGGTCAATAAGCAAGCTGACAATATAAATATTAATTTAGGGCATGTACCAGCACGCTCCATCAAATTTCCCAAGCAACGCTGGATTAATCTTTTTTTTTTTTCTTCATTATTCTTGTTCTTATAAATTTAGTTAAAAGCGTCAAATGTATACTAAAACTGTCCTGGAACTTTTTTACCACGACCATCTTTTATTCATTGGCTTATTATAAGTATTATATTGTTTATATTGTCCCATAATTTTTCATCTTAAATTTTTTAAAAATTTTTAATATAATATAATTGTATTGTATATATGATGATAATTAACCACGAGATTTTGATACTAATTAAGTTTTTTCAAAATGTACTTTGTGTCTTGAGATGAATGTGAAGCATACGAAATTAATGAAGAAAACTAAAATTAAGGTAAGAGTAAGCAGAATAATTATATCATGCACGGTTTAAAAAAAGCATTTTGACAAAATATTCAAAAAGTGTGTAAACATCATAACTTTTATGCTAGCTATAAATTTAGCATTAGCAAGAATTTGAAACATGTTAAAAATGTCATCCACCACCGTCATGTACACTATCAAATTAAATAATTTCAGATATAATGACATGGTGGAGCAAATTACGTTTCAGGAAAAATTAATAAATAATATATATATACAGTAATATAATAATATATATACTACATTAATAGTCATAGGTTTTATTTTATTCCATATTTAGATTTTTAACTGCGCTACCGCGGGCTTCCAGACGGTGTCACTATAACACCGTTTACTATCTAACGCGCTTTCAATCATATTCTGTCTCTCAGATTAACTAAAGCGCATCAGTGTTGTACAACAATACCACGAAAATATGATAGGTCCTACAAATACGTTTTTAAAGCATACGAATTTAAATACATTTCATTTAATCTGGATACATGCGTATATTTTAACTGATTCTGCATGGTGGCCTCTCCTTTGCCAGTGTCCTGAATTAAAGTGGATTAACAGTCTGTTTGACAACCAAAAGATGACTGACAGTTTCAGGCCATTTACAATTATTTCTACATCACTCTGAAAAGTCTACTGAGGAAATGCATGACAGTCTACATGGTTTGTGGACTTAGTTTATCTTTAGAAAGCAGAAAGCATTCATTGGTGTTGCAATATACCAATATAATATAATGCAATATGCAACCAATGCAATATAATTGTTCATTATTATTTTTGGAACTTAGTCAGCAAGCAATATAAACACTACCGATGAAAAGTTTAGAATAATTTGTATTTTTATAGTGTTTAAAAAAAATAAGTTTATTGCAAAATACGGTAAAAAAAAAAAAAAAGGATCTGAAGATTGGACTAATGGCTGCTAAAAATGCATCTTTGCCATGGCTAAAATATATTCAAACAGAAAAATTATTTTATATTGGAAAACTATTTCACAAATATATGACATTTTTATACTATTTCTAGTCTTGGTGAGCATAAGAGACTTTTTATCAAAAAAAAAATATATATATGTATACACACACACACACAACAAGACATCAGAATAGATAATCTCGTATTTATATTGGTTCTTCAGAAGAAAACAATTTACAAAATATACATTACCATATGATTGAATAACATAGATTTACCAGCCATAATAACAATCGACTCACATGGCAGCCCAAAATGCTTTTTTGACATGCTTTGTGATCTTAGTAAAGGCTGTAAAGATACTGTGCTGGTGCCAGAAGTTCAGGGGCTCTTTCTCAAGACACACAGATGAACAGTGCATTTCTTACAAGGCACCAAACACCCCATCTTTGTCAAACACACCACTGCGTATCCCTCTTTCGCTGAACAGGCAGTTAAATCAGTGTAAATGTGCAATATTTACAGTAAGAAAACAACAGAAAACTACAAAACATAACATGCGTAGGAGAGAATGCTGGTTTTGTATCCCTAGATTCAGATATATTCCTGAAGGAGAATGTGTGGAAATATACTTTGACATACTGCATTCAGCTTGACGATGATAATTAAAAAAGTGAACAAATATGACAGTTTTTTTCAAAAGTGAAATGACATTTAAAATCGGTTTCTTTTCCTTTTCAAAGAACTTAAATGGTAACTAGAGTTGTTGTAGATACAGTAAATCTTGTGTAATTAAATGTTACACACTAACACAGCTGACAAATGTATTTTTCCTGTCTCAAACTGAAGTTTTAATGTGACGTAACTGTATAAGTGGTATCTATGGCTTATATACATGGCATTTCTTTCCCTTTCTCAAACACACAGGCACATACACTCACACAATTGGCTTTAAATTGTCCGTAAAAGTACGTTTCTACTGTATACATGGTGCACTTGACTAAAGACTGTGTACTTCAGTGTGCAGGCAGTACAGAGGAATGACCCGTTTTTGGTCTTCTAAAGTTCTGTGTAAGCTTATATATGATGATATGACTGGCGCAATGTTCCCTCGGATAAATATAATCAACAATGCTCTCAAGGCGAGCTGAACAGAAGGGCAATGCATGTATGAAAATGATCCGCGAAAGCTTAAATGGAGATATAGTCTTGTTTAGAGCTCGCTGAGAGCCTTCTGTTCATTGTGTTTCTCATTAACACACATAATAACGAATGGATCCTATGGGAACATGCTCAACATCTCTTCTTCTAAACGAGCAGTCTTTCTCTTAACCAGGAAAGGTGTTCTCTAATTGGCCGGTGGTGGCTGGTGGTTGAGTTCCAGATGCAGTGAGCGATAGTTCAGGGATCGACGCGGAAGGCCAGCAGCTTGTCGGAGTGAAGGTTGTTGAGGGTGCGCAGGTCTGGCAGGCGCAGGAGCAATTTGGGAAAAAGAGAGCTGTTGTCAGGGCGGCGACGGGTGACTAAGGTGCGCAGCGCTCGAATGAGTCCTTCCTGTAACTGTTCCACAGCTACCGTATCCGAAATACCAGAGCAATCTGTGGATAAATGAAGAACAATTTATTATAAAAAAACCAACAGAAAAAAGGGAAATAAATATTATAAATAAATTATAAAGCTTATGAATACTAATATATATATATATATAATGTAAACCTAAAACCTAATTTGATAATGCTGTTAAATGTTATCTTTTAGAAATTCCCAAAATGAATATCCACTTTTTATATTGTACATTAGCATTTTGATGACTTTTTTAGTGATTTTTTTTTTGTGTATTTTATGTTTGATTTAAAATAATTCTATTTAAAAAAAAAAAACATTTAAAAAAAATGCTCAAATAAACTTAGTATATTATTGGTAAATGTATTTAATTTAGTATATTTGGTCTTTTTTTTTCTTTTTCATCATCATATAATGAAAGTCGGTGTTGTTTTGGACCCCACTGACTTTCATTATATGCATCTTCTGTTTCCTGCAGAAGAGAGATGCTTGTACTAACATGAAATTTGTGTTTAAACAGACTCCTATTTGAGTTTCAAATTTATGAACCATTTATCTATTTATCAGTTATCTGCTAAAACATACAAAATAATCAGTATCAGAATTTTAATATTGCACTGAGCATCCCTATTATAAACAATTAGCTCAATATTAGTGGATTATTCACATCTCTAACACTAAGCATGAGGAATAATAACAGTGATGCACGCTTTAGCAAATAGCACTAATTAATTTGATTCCTGTGTTGCTCTTACCTGCAGAAACCAGCACCACTGCCATAAAGAGAGCCATCTCATCTGACTCCAGGCCCAGAGAGCTCAGCTTGGAACTGAACTCGAACATGGCGTCCAGCAAGGAGCCCATGCCCAGACCCCTGAGGGTGAGCAGCGGGTACGTCTGCCCATTCAGAAAAGTCACTGTTCTTTCCTTGTGGTTGAACAGTGAGCAAAACCTCACCATAAGCACCTGTAAAAAACAGCATGATCAGATGGAGGTGAAAAAAATTGTCCCAGGCGATGTATTTTTTCGCTCTCAAAATACATTTGTCATTTGTAGGTTGATGTGCCTGAGGGTGTTAACACTGTGTTGTTATCTACACATTACTGTGTTTGTTTTGAGTGATCTGACATGTCAAACTGTGGCTTAACCAATTGCATGAGTTTGAGTTAGGCTGATTGGGAAATCTGTTTGGTTTAGTGCTGCTAGTGGCCTAGAAATGACACACTTCACCTTTAGTAGTACAGAAGGGAATTGTGTAATCAGTACCTGGAAAGTGCCTGCTTTGAGCAACATGACTTGATCATGCTGGCAAAGCTCCTGGAAGCCCGGAATGCCCTTCGCGAACTCGACCACTTCACGTACAGCCGGCGTGAAGCACTGAGAGAAAGACTCCCACACCTGCTGACTGGAGACGCCAGGTGCTGACACAGGGCATGCGTTCAGTGGACAGGCCTGTGATAGAGAGGGTATATATTATTTTAATGTTTCATTAGCACGGATGCTTAACTTTCATGTTGTGTCTCGGTTATCACATTGAAATAAAACTTACTGACTTTGCTCACAAAGGGTAAAGCAACTTCTAAAAAAACAATAATAAGTATTTTTGGACTTTTCTGGGATATTTTTTCCCCCACTGTGTTACACTTGTGATGTTCCTAATCAAAAATGACTGGCTAACAAAAACAAAAACACATATACATTTATTGTTATGATACATTATTACAAAATATTGGTTTCAGTGTTTTGTGTCAACTTGTTTTCTGTCAGTTAGCACAGGTTTTGTTTTTCTTTTTGTACTGACTGACCTTAGTTTTTGAGTGAGTATTGCCAAAATTGTCCACAAATAAGGTTTTTTTTTTAGGTCATTGAGGCCTACGATCAATCATTTCCAAAAAAGGAATACCCTGTGCTAACTGACAGAAAACAAGTTGACAAAAGAATTGAATCCAAGATTTGGTGATAATACTGCACAATGAGAAATCTATGAGCAGTTTTTTAAAGGCCAGTCCATTTTGACAAGTATAGCACAAGGGTTAATTCATTGATCTATTTCTGTATTTTGATCTTAAATTATTCCTATAAACATAATATTGGCGCTATAATGAAACATTGACATGACAAACTCGTGAAAAGAAAGGTTTTAAAATCAGGTTTTCACAGTAGTGCCATAGAATGACCATTTTGGGTTCCCTAAAGAACCTTTCAGAGATAAAAAGAACCATTATTGTCTTATTGTAAAAACATTTTAATAATCTAACGAACCTTCTTCCATTATAAAGAAACTTTTGTACAATACAAAGTTCCATGGATGTTCAAGGTTCTTCATGGAACCAAAGATGGCAATAAAAAAGTATGTCTCTTGAACCATTCTTACCAGCACTTTGGAGCCAGCAGCCAACTTAAACGGACAGGAGGCCTGGGTTTGGGACTCGCCAGCCATGTAGCTGTTGTAATCGACCTGAGTAGGTTGTGAGGGCGGGCTAACGCTCGACAGGGAGTGATTTTGGCAGAACGAAGGAGCGTAGCTGTACCGATTATTTTCCACCAATGAGACCGGGCATTTGCTGTCTCTGGAAGCAACTGAGCAGCGAGGTGGGGCTGAGAAGCTTTCGTGAGTGGTCGCGTGATACCCCACGACAGGGTTCATGTGAGGGTAGTTGCTGTCCTGAGATGGGTTGTTTTGAAAGGTACTCGATCTGCTGCTGGTGTTCATGTTGCCCGCACGCTTGTTCAGGTGGTCCTGTGTGTTTGTGAAGATGTCCTGGTAGGCTCGGGATAAGGAACCAATGGCCTCTTTGGATTGGTTCTCGCTGGGGCTGGGAGGAGGTTCGTGTGGTGGCGAGGTTTCCATGCCCATGGTGGACGATTCGTTGAGGCTGTTCATGTAGCTCTGCATCTCGTCCAAAAGCCGCTGCTTCTCTCGTTTTGGGATGCGGCCGAAACGCACAGCTAGGGGTCAGAGAGACAGAAACAATTGGCTAACATGAACAATAATTTGCTTTCTTAATAAATGTATTTGTTATTATTGTCTGCTTTATCTGTACATTTATTCTACAGACAAAAAGTTTGTAATGTTTAATGGTTTTTCAAAATGCAGTAACGTTTTTTGCCTTCTCTCTTGAAATTGAAGAAACTGCTTTTTGTCCATACAGTGAAGGTCAGTGAGATCCAAAACAATAAACACACTTTTTCTTTATATGGACAAAAACTCTTTTTGTCATTTGAATTTCATTTGTGGGTGAAATATCTCTTTAAATGCATGGCAAATTTTCATTTCATATTGGCCTTAATATTAAATTTTAGACAAGATAAATGCCTGGGATGCATTGAAGACATTTTATCTGAAAAAAGGAGTCTTAGTCAATGTTAAAAATACAAGATGTTGTGAAACTACTGCATTTCTATGCAAATCAATGATAAAAAGATCCTGCCTGAGCAGTAATCAAAATGTCCATGTCCTATTTCTTTTATAATAAAGCACATGGCAGCATCAGAAATAGACTAGTGTGATAAAATAAGTGAAATGTTGTCTGAAAATTGCTTTGGATGTGAAGAAAAAAACACACACAAAAATAGCACAGCTGCTGTGTAGGAGACAACTTGCAATCTAGTATCTTTGGTCGCTGTGGTGTAGAATATCGATGATCATTAAATGCGTTAGTGATGTTTTGGATGCTTTCACATCTTTTACAAGCCCCTCACTCTTTTCTCCATCACCACCCCCTCCTCTAAGTAAATCTGTCAGCTGTTGAATCTAAAAATAGCATCAATGCTACCATATGTTACCTCCCCCCACTCTTCATCTCTCTCTCCGTCACTACCTCCCCTTCCTCTCTTCATCCCTATGCTACTGTCACTCCTCTCTGAAGCTGTAAGTAGGGCAGTGGGTCAGGCAGATCGTGATAACAATGCCACAGTAATTGGGAGAGAAACTAATAACTAATGTGGTTAGGAAAGGAGGG
Organism: Barbus barbus; assembly: GCF_936440315.1. Taxonomy (NCBI): domain Eukaryota; kingdom Metazoa; phylum Chordata; class Actinopteri; order Cypriniformes; family Cyprinidae; genus Barbus; species Barbus barbus. The sequence continues at coordinate 20,956,411 of NC_136719.1, forward strand.
GAGAGGAGAGGAGAGGAAAAGGAAGAGAAGAGAAGAGGAGAGGAGAGGAGAGGAGAGGAGAGGAGAGGAGAGGAGAGGAGAGGAGAGGAGAGGAGAGGAGAGGAGAAGAATGTAATTTGGCAGACTGAGGTTGCAGTAGATGTAAAGTATTATGGTTTACATCCTGGGTTTACAGGATGAGAGCAGAAGGAAGGCAAATGGCAGAGATGTTCCATATATCATATATGTCACAACACCTGCATCTGAGAAAATGAGATAAGCCAACCGAAGGACACATTTTTTCACTTTTCTGTGACTAACATGCAATGGTTGCATATGTTACCCTGCAGGATGATAAATATTTTGCATTGCTAAGTCCATAACTGACTCAATTTGTATTGTATTGTTTGGCAAACAGGATACAACATTTCCTTAGATTTTAATGATTTTAAGCAGAATTAAAATGTATTATAAATTGATATAACTGTAATTTTCAACTAGAAAAGCAAACTTTAAATTTTGGTCTAATAATGCCTTATTTTGTCAAAAAAGAGAAAAGTTAAAAAAGCAGTGTTTATAGATTTTCAGTTGCAATTAAGTGATTTATTCTTATTGCAATTCTAATTCAATTTCCTGAATTCCAATTCCAAGTCTTAATTAGTGTAGCAAACAGGATTCAGAATTGCACTTTGAATGCAAGGCAGTAAAACAAACATCAGCTGAAATTCAAAAAAAGTTAATGTTACTAAATTTTAACTTGAAGAGCAGAGTTAAAACTTTGAATGTTGGTTAAACAAAAGTTCATTTATTAAGTTTGTTTTAAAAAAAAAAACTTTAACATAACACTTCATTTCCTATAATGCATTGCCAGTGTTGAGTTTTTTTAATTGCAATTCAGTAAGTTCCTCTTCCTGTCATTTCAATTAAAATTCCAATTCAACTTCCAGTGGGGAGTGGCCAATTCAAATTCCAATACATCAATACTGAATTTCACTTGAATCTGTTAAATTCAGTTAAAATGCTCAGAATGAATCTGATATCAAGACTTTGGTGCTTTTTCCTGTGCAAACAACGTGACACACATACACACAAAAAAAAAAAAAAGTTGAGCCAACTTAAATTTTTAAGGCAACCAGCTTCAGCAGATTTTTGAGTTTTCTCAACTTGTTGTTTTAAGTTTATGCAACAAAAAATTGAGAATCTCCTACAAAAATAATTTGAGAGAACTCAAAAATCTGCTGAAACTGGTTGCCTTAAAATTTTAAGTTGGCTCAATTTAATTTTTTTTTACAGTGTCAGAGTGCTGCACTGATTACTAGTCTAACAAATGGCAAGTTCGTAGCGGAAGTGAAACCATGCCGCCCCATCGTGTAAAACCAAACATCTGTTTGTATCACACAACCGAAATTTAACTAAAAACTGCAGTGAAGTGAAATGAAATCAGGGCGTCTACTTTATTGTGGTATTTGAGGCCGTTAGATGAGGTTTTCCTGTTTGTGCAAGAGAACCCGTCAGAGAAAGAGGTTTCTAGGTTGTGGGCCCTAACAATTTCAGGAACCAGGGTAAAATGACTGTTTACCTCCACCACTTTGAACCCAATAGACTCATTTCTGTTAGTGTCCTCTTAGAACAACATCCAGTACAATCTGCTATCATAACCAACCTAACTTTGATGCACATCTGCTGGTAACCATGTGAAATTCTGCTGAGAACCTGACTAAATAGGTCACAGTGTACAAGTGTCAGTTTATTTAGCTAAATTTCCTCAAAAGTTCATCGGACAAGATTTATCGCTCATTTCAGTGTTTTTCAGGGTTAAATCGCCACCAAAGGCATTGTTCTTTTGAAGAGTTCAGATGCCTTGCTTTTTTCTGCATTCCTTGCTTAATTTTTGCTGCAGCACAACATTAATTGCTGAGGATGTTATAAGGCCACAAGCGTGGTAATCAAGTCGCCGCGTTCCAATTTCTCAAAATAATTCTTGTATTTGCTGCAGTTTTCCTGATGACAGATAGCTTCAGGGACTGCGTGACTCCATCCCTCATAAATCATTGTCTCTAGGAGGGATTAGGAGGCAGAGCTTAGGGAACGTACGAGGGGGAAGGGTAAACTGATGGAGAGAAGGAAGCGAGAAAAAGAAGGGACCACAACATGCAAGTGAGAGACAGAAACGAGTGCACAGCCAAACTAAAAGAAACTTGCTCTCTTGAAAATTACCAACGGTGCAAGACTAAAAGCGGAAAGTAGGTTGAGGGGGGCGGGTGTGGTGCTTGGCCTGAAGAACGCTATGAAAGTACGACTTTTCACTATTTGATATATGTCAGTGTCCTGATAACCTCCTAAAATTCTTACCGTCACGGGACATGCCAACAGAGAGGCATTTTTTGAAGCGGCAGTGTTGGCAGCGATTGCGGTTCATGCGCATTATCAGGCACTTCTCGTTCTTCACACACATCTTGTAGTTGATGTTCTGCTGAATGCTGCGGCGGAAAAAGCCCTGCAAAGAACGAAAGACATGCGATGTGATAAACCACAGTGATATGACAGAAAAGACTCATGCATGTTTGTTTTATCAGAGGCTCATTCTGTCTTACCTTGCAGCCTTCACATGCATGGACACCATAGTGGAACCCTGATGCGATATCTCCACATACTTTACAAAGGAGCACCATGCCTCCAGTCTCTGCTCAGATAAAGATAGAAACAGAGAGAGAATGGGGTCAGGACGTACAAGAACGCATGTCCTTAATATTGAGGACTCGTTATTCCTTTGCAAAAGAAGATGCTGACTTTGTGTGATGCAGGTACTAAAAAGGGAACCCGCACTTACTGGTAAATGTGCCAGTGTATCCACAAGGCCTTTTACCGGCGATGGGATGGGAGTAGCTGTGCTGGTTTGAACCTGCAGTGGAGTTGTTGTAGATTTCAGGGAACTGAAATACCAGTTTTGGAGAAGGTGGTGTTCCCACACTTCCGTGCTGCTTGAGGGCCCCAATCTCGGTGAAGGTGACCTCCTCTGGGGAAGAGGGCTGGGAGTGAGAAGATGGAGATTGGGTTTGATAGCCGCTAGAGGGGCTTCCTGGGCTTGGACTGGCACTGCCATTGCTACCAGCGTAGAGTATCACACCCCCTGTAAAAATACAAGAGTATATGAAGCCTTTGAGTGGGAAAAACATAAAAATGGATCATCATTATGTAAATGTGCATTTTTATTAATTCATTTAAACTATTGATGTTGCATTTTCAAGTCTTTCAACCACCTTAAGTTTTAACATGTTAAATCCCAAGTTAAAAGTTAGAGTTAGTTAGGGTTCATTTCATGTGCCCCAGTTCAGTTTGTGGTACTGGCTCATTTGCAAATCAAATCTAATTGGCATTAAACAATGCTAAATGTAATTTACCTATCTAGACTGAAAGCCTTTTTGCATATTTTAATAAAATGTTATTTATTTAAACCGGCATGTGAGATTGTTTATTTGCTGATAACTTTAATGCTATCAAGTCATAAATATATTTCCAGTATTCATTATTTCCTATTTGGTTATTAGAGTAACTTGCTTCTTGCTCTACCATCAAATTCCAGGTTCACTACAAATGTGCTTACCAATTTATTAATTGGTTCTCGGATTTTCATTAATGTTCGACAAGAGACATTCATTAAGTACATCCTTGTTGATGCTGGAACAACATTCCCATCAAAGTCAGAATAAAGGGATAAGTTCACAGGAAAATCAGTTTTAGGTTCACAACCATGATTAGGTGTTTCTACACCCTTTGTTACTCAGCAATCATTTCCCTCAGGTTTTAGGAATGAATCACGGTTAAGGTTAGGTTTAGGGGTACGGATAGGGTTAGGACAATACTACGGCGTACCTGTTTTTATGCTAGTTTATCTGATAGATTGTAGGGGCATCATGTGCCTGATATTTAATCGCGTGCAGCAGCTTTCATAGAGAGGTGATGCAGTGATCGAAACGACTGGGAGTAAGTGAGGTTTTCACCGTCAGAACGATCTCAAGCGTTACAAATAATGACGGCTGCACAGCAACATATTGCGACGATCCCCATTTTAGTGAACTCAAATGTTTTATATGGTTTGGCTTAATAGTCACACATTACTTTAAACGAAACCATCGGCTTGTTTTATTCCCATTCCCTCGCAGGTTTCTCTTTCTGTCCCTCAGGGTTTCTGCATCCTATCACATCCTCTCTGGTCATGCGCTCAGGATGAGCTGAGACACGGTCTCACGTGTTCACGAGCTCTCCCGCCTCTCCTCTCCAATAATAGCCCTGGCATAGTGCCCCAGCCAAACTGCACAACACCTGACCGCAGCCTCACATGGATTCCTGACACCGTTCCAAAGCAAATCCGCAGTCTCGTGTAAACAGCTACAACAATCGCGAGTCGCGAGCATCAAACGCTAAACACACAGGGGCTTTGCGATGATGTTACGGTTCCCACACAGATGCGTCTCCTGTGAGAGAGGAGCAACGAGGAGTCACGTTTTGGTAGAATGTGCACCGTGGCTTTCAGTTTGACTTTTTAAACAACCAGAGGACACAGTCGATCAGATCTGGGCCAAGAGAATGCGATTTAAAGCCACAGTGTCCAAATTGCTTGAACCATGGTGCTTTAACAACATAATGCAGTAGTGGCTTTCCAAGGCACTTATTAATGATATTTTTAATAAACAAATGCTTCATGCTTTTGCAAACAATGATGTTGAAGTTTTCACACTACTTATGCCAGTATTTGTAGATGGTTCCTTTACTGTGAAGAGTCAACATGTGACACTGGACCACAAAACCATTCATAAGTAACACCGGTATATTTGTAGCAATAGCCAACAATTCATTGTATGGGTCAAAATTATAATTATTTTTTATGCCAAAAATCATTGGGATATTAAGTAAAGATTATGTTCCATGAAGATATTTTGTAATTTCATACTGTAAATATATAAACAATGTTGATTAGTAAAATGCAGTGCTAAGGACTTTGTTTGGACAACTTTAAAGGCGATTTTCTCAATATTTAGATTTTTTCGCACCCTCAGATTCCCAAATACTTGTATCTCGGCCAAATATTGTCCTATCCTAAACCATAAATCAATGAAAAGCTTATTTATTCAGATATATAAATCTCAATTTGAACAAAATTTACCCTGATGACTGTTTCGTGGTCCAGGGTCACATTTGTTCTAATTCCCTTAAATGTTTGAGTATCTAGGGGATTTTACCAATTTTGCCATCTTCTGGAAAAAAACTGTATTCGGTCACTTAAAAAAAACTCACCTGTCCTCAGCATTTTGCATGATTTGAGGTATCATTAATATCTGTACACTCTTAGAAATGAGGGTATAAAAGCTGTCATATACAGTTTAGATACTTAAATGTACACTTTATTTACTAAATTTATCTTTAAAGTACTAACATGAAACCTTTAAGGGTAAATAAGGTACAAAGGTGTATCTTTTCAGGGTACAATACCAGTGACAGCTTTTTTTCTGAGAGTGTAGTATGGCAAACTGCATCCTTGGGTTAACGATTCTGAATAACCTCTAACCCTAAATGCCCTAGCAAACACAACTAACAAATATATTGATTCACACTGACACAAACCTAGAGAGCATGGGATAGTTGACCTAAAAGTAAAAATTTCATGAACATTCATTCAACCTCATGACATTGAAAGTGCACATGAGTATCTTCTGTGAAACACAAGAGAAGTTATCACAATGTCAAAGCTACTTTTTCCTGAGGCAATAGTGACCATGGCTGGTTCCCATTCTATATTCATGATTGCTGAATGTTTTTAGTTTAACTATGCCTTTAATACTGGGCAGTGCTTATGACAATAAGCTAATTATTTCCTCAATCCTGTCTTTCAATCTGTGTTTTCCATGTACACATAATTTGGAACCCTTCTGTGGTAAACAAGTTCAAACTACCAGCAAATATCAGCCTGACTCATTTGCGTGTTTTTTCACATGCTGCACGCGGTATTTATTTAGCCTAGCTCAAGTGTTTTTGTGATCCCTCCACTGGCATGTGTAACGGGTCTTATTGTTGACATACTGCAGCAAAGGATTTTACAGCCTTGTGATAGCGAGCCCTACCTGAGTGTTACTCAGCCCAGCCCAGCTCACAAACCCCACCCACATACACAGAAATACTCACACCTGGACACACATGAGGCCACAGAGGTTAAAGAGACAAATGACTTTATGGATAACAGGACATGCCCGTTACTAAACCAAACCATAGCGTCTGGGGCGCAGCTGTTTTAGCACCAGTTTCACATGATTGCAAACCAGTCCTAGGCTTAAAATAGATATTAATCTAGAATATGTAGGTGTGATATTATTTTGTCTTTGTCCTGCCCTTTATGGAAAAAACCAGTTTGAATAATAAGCAATGGTAATACCATTTCTACAAGCTAAATGAGGAGCCGTGCACATGTCATTGCAAGCTGGTATAAATTAGGGTCAGTGGAAACACCAGCATTAATTGAAGAATCAGCAGGTCTCTTTGTGATCTTAGGCAACCCATGCAAACTCTAATCTGCTAGTGAGCAAAGGCAGGCGTAGAAACGTGAGGACTTTGCAGGGACAATTACTCCCTCCTCCCTGGTCTCAAACACTGGCATGGTCTCCCTTCCTCCCTCCCTAGAGGAAAATAGCTGAAATACTCTGCCTTGCATGACCGCAATGTCTTGTACATTTGCCTTAATACGTATACGCCATCTTAACATACATTTGTATGGGTTGGGAATACAAGAAAGTTGAGCATGTTGCAATTGTGTCTGTAAAATTAAGATAAAAGCACAACTTTCACTTTTTACTACTTTTTTAAAACAAGCATGACATTTGCTTACTATTGAAGGACATGTGCTCACTTATAGATTAAATGGGTTAATACAGACAGAATATCCATTTGTGGGTCAAAATCACACAAATATGTACCATTTAAGGCCAAAAGTTTTCAAACTAGTGTTCTCAGACCCCAAATATAAAAAAAATAAAATAAAATAAATTATATGTGACCCTGGAGCACAAAAAATGTAATATTGACCACAAAACCAGTCAGAAGTCGCTGGCGTATATTTATAGCAATAGCCAAAAATACATTGTATGGGTCAAAATTACCATTTTTCTTTTATGCCAAAAATCATTAGGATATTAAGTAAAGACCATGTCCCATGAAGTTATTTTGTACATTCCTTACCGTAAATATATCTAAACATAATTTTTGATTAGTAATATGGATTGCTAAGAACTTAATTTGGACAACTTTAAAGGCGATTTTCTCAATATTTTGATTTGTTTGCACCCTCAGATTCCATATTTTCAAATAGTTGTATCTCGGCCGAATATTGTCCTATCCTAACAAACCATACATCAATGGAAAGCTTATTTATTCAGCTTTCATGTGATGTATAAATCTCAATTTCGAAAAATTGACACTTAAGACTGGTTTTGTGGTCCAGGGTCACATATTCTTTTATTATTTTATTATTACAGTTAGTACTTAGAATATATATTTTTTTTAGAATATTTATTTTTTCAATTTTTTTTTTTTTTTTCTAGGCATAAAAAAATATATTTTATAAAATCATAAACTACCTTAAACTGCCATAAACGTTCTACTATATAATGCTTAGCATTTTCCACACACTGTATAAATAACAAAAACAAAAAAACACTGAGGTCCTAGGCATAAAAATGTTTATAAAATCATAAACTTCCTTCTAAATCTCTGAAAGCAAAACCCAAAAGTACATTTGGATAGGTCATTTCGTACAATGCAGAATGTTCTCATGCTGTCATGAAGCTGTTTATGCGAACCGCTCCAGAGAAAAAGTTGCATGAGGAGGGAAAACGTGATGAGGCGCTACACTGACTGCATGAAATCGCTGACCCACTGACCAACCTCCCCTTTCTAACGTACAATCTGCATCAAAACACAGAATCACAGAAAGAAGCAGTGAGGGCTGGGGCGTGGAAATCACGCGCCGCACGCGGCTGAAAGAGCGCATGCACGTGAGTACTATTGTAGGCGAGAGGGATGCGTTCAGTGGGAAGATACGCGCGCTGCGCTCCCACAAGCAAAGCTAAAAGCCTCTCGCCTCTGCTATAATCGAAAAGCGCTATAAAATAGAGCAAGCGGCTGTATAAAATGGTGGGGGTGGGTGGATGGTCTGTTACCCTGCATAAATCGCTTCTGGAACTTCTCATTCACCTCGTGTGAACTCACTGGCGTTAACAGACTATAGACTTTATGCATGATACGCATTTAAACCATTGGCACGTGTGACAGAGTTATAGAGAATAATAAATGGGACCATATAGGCTAATAGAAATTATTCAAGATCCCGTTGTTGTACAATAGTCACATATTCAACAGAGGTTTCATAAGTGGATTTCTAAAGCATCTGAAGTCAGTAGGTTAATAAACCAAACCAAATTTGCCATGTTTTGCACAAGGGACAAAAAGATAACACTAGAGTACATGCTCTAGTCCCTTTGAAAATAGAAGCTGATTCTAATTTCATCTGATCAAAACCTTGAAATTACTTATTGTGGTTGGGTCAATTTAGGTAATATTTACTTTTTGAATGAAAGCAGTTTATATAGATGTTTCCATTTGAAGCACATTAGGAAACCATATATACAATATATAGCCTATAGTATTTTTTTCTATTGCTTCCAGGTTTCAAAATATGTTTAAGCCTGGCGGGAACTGTTTTTTTTTTTTTCAACCCGTATGTAAGATTGTATAGACTTATAATATCAAACATCATGGGGACATATGAAAAACAATTCTTGGTATCTGTCAAAATTGCAATATTGTTGCATCCCTAGAACTCCATGTGGGCTGGATCTAAAGTCACATGTTTGAGTTGATGTAGTGTGTTTACTTGTTAAATGTAACAGAAAATCTGCTTCCTTGTTTCCTGTTGTCTACCACTTAGAGGTCACGTGTTGGAATGTTATTATTTCCCTGTCTTTAATGACTTTATGCAGGATGTTATTTGTTTTACTTGCTTTCAAGGCTTTCTGTCAAACAGAGGGTGAGTTGAGAGGGTGTGCCAGCCACGAGACAGTGTTTCCATCACCTGTTCCGGAACGTGACTGCAGCTTTTGTAAATGAATCAGCCATCAATTAACATTGAAGTGGACTTGGTTGACTGAGCCAGCATGTAATTGGCCCCTGGCTAACCTCGATAATGAACCACTACTCAAATCAGCTTAACCGGTTAACCTCCTTGGATGAAGGCTAGTGCATACTTGAGTAGAGTTAAATTATTATAAGCTTTATTAAATAAATGAAAAACGAATGCAGCTTTAATGCATGACCACCCATGTTCCAAGAGCTCACTAACTTTCCTTAAGTGTTGGTGGGACAGTGAACAATGATTCTTGACTCTTGCTTTTCTATTCATATTACAGTTGCACGATGTTTGTTTTGAATATCTCATGTGATTAATGGCCATTCTCTAGTTTACACAACTAAAGTGTGCTGATATCTCAGAGCCGAATTTGACAGCGCACTAGGACCATCTACATACACGTGAGTTTGTTTTCATGGCTAGAAGCAGGAAGTTGTTAGCGCATGCGCGTGGTTTCTAAGCAGATTCCATGAAAGCAATCACACAGGGTTTATGACAGCAGTTACAGAAGTTACTCTATATGGTAATGTTATCACGATCATTTATGTGATTCACATATTGGACTAGGCTGATGCTATATTTAGATGCACTTTGTAGTCTTTATGCTGCACTGATGATGAGTCTAACGAGCGCAATCATAAAAGCATGCCAATGCCTTCATGACACCTGCTTAGATCATTACTGCAAACCAGTGTATCACGTAATTCACTGCAGCGCTGTAAAACGTCTTTGTTTTGAGTATAGTTCAAATGTAACTTGCAGCTTTTAGAGTGAACGTGCATGGAATATTTACATTTATGCATTTAGCTGACGCTTTTATCCAAAGCGACTTACATTGCATTCAAGTTACAGTTTTTACATTTTATCAGCTTTTTGCTTTCCCTGGGAATCGAACCCATGACCTTGGCGTTGCTAGCGCCATGCTCTACTATTTGTTATAAATATATTGAATATATTTAAGTTTTAGAACCATATGCATTATGCATCTAAATACAGTTCAATCAGTTAACACAAAACATGGCATGTACATTTACTTAATTATGATGTATGAAATGCACAGAGTTTTATTCCATTTAATAAGAAGTGGAACAATATCACCATTACCACTTTCACCAATAAAAATATTTATAATAATAGTAATCATAATAATATTAAAACCAGTTCCAAACTCTAAAGCTTTTAGAATGAGCATGTCTAATATCCTCAGCACTAATTAAATTGTGCATTTAAACATAATTTAATCAGAAAACACAAATTTATACAACCTTCAAATGCACTGAATTATGAGTTCAGCATTCATATGAAATGCCAGGTTGATAAACATATTAAGAACTATCACCATCATGGATGCAATGTTATTTTTATGAATAATAATAATAGGCTAAATCTGTAATAATATTGCATTATAAAAATAATAATTGTAAATATAATAATAAATGTATTACTTACCAGGACTGCTGTCCATCCTTGATATGTTTTTCGAGATCCTCTGTCTTCAGAATTATTATCTTCAAGAAAGTCTGTGTGTGTCAGTGTGTTAATGTCTGGTGAAAACAGGTTTAAAAGTCACGAAATGCCTGTGCATACAGTGAGAAGCTCGAAGAAGTCAGGCAGTATCTCGAGCACAGAGCATGTGGCAGCGGAGCCAAACAGTCGGTAAAAAAATAGAGTTGGTCACAGGTGTGCAGATGCACTTTCCGCGCGCGGCTATACCTGTCTGTACTCTGCTCTTGATGTAGTGTGAAGGACGCGTTAGGTGTGCTGGGTGATGATGTCTCTCGTCTGTCCGTTCATTGCCAACAGCATCTCCACTTTCACTCCTGGTCACGCACACGCCCTTCCACACCCATAAGTCAATCACGTTTTAAGATGACTGGCAAATGTGACTGGATTTAGGGAAGCCGTCAACCTCTGTTGTTGTCTTTGGTGTGGATTTATCTCACTCTAACGTGCCCCATGATCTAGATTTCCCTTTCCTCTTGATCCTAGCGTGCATTTCCATTGGCGGGAGTGTAAGCGCAGAGCTGAGCTGGATGCGCGTATTCGAGCGCGCTACGTACTGGTAAAGCCACGCTGCATGTGCCCTCTGCATGTGCAGTGGAACCGCTTGTCCTACTGACACACATTTTATGCAAAACACAGCGTGACACTAGGCGATATGAGAGGCTTGCACATGTACTGCAGGAGGGGCTCTGCGTGACTGCTGCCGAGCGCGCCTTTTAAAACCTCACAAAACATGTGAATGAGGCGTAGAGTCAAGGCATAAACAAGTTCATAAATACACAGCTGTATGCAAGATACAGTGATATAATATTTCTCTTTAAAAAAAAATTAAAAGATAGCATGCACAATATCAATATCAAATAATTGTTTTGGACAGCTCATATCCATTTTAATTTGAATGAATTGGCCTATACAACATTTATGTGACAGCTTGCCCTAATAAGATTGGACAAAATTCTCTTATCTAATCTTTTATTGTAGCTATAGTTGAATCTTGCCTGAATGTAGTTTTGTTGTGTTCACTTGTTTGCCTAATAGCTATAGCAAAAAAGTTTTGATTTAGGAATTTTAGATTGAAGAACAGAATTTAAAGACTGTATCCCCATAAAGAGGTGCTGAAGCCAACTTACAAAACTTCTACTAAAGAATGGGGAATGGGGGGGCACAGACACACACACAGACACACACATAAATTGGACTTTTGACTTTTGGACGTTTACAGTTAGCCAACTAAGATGCTCTTGTGGTAACTTTCTTGTGTGACAACTAGCCCCAAACTAGCCCATATATATATATATATATATATATATATATATATATATATATATATATATATATATATATATATACAGTGCCCTCCAAAAGTATTGGAACAGTAAAAAAAACAGACAAAATTGCTCTGTTGGCTGTGGAGTCAAGACATTTACAAATATGATTAAAAGATGAATATGAGACAAAACTACAGAATGTCACATTTTATTATTGGGTGATTCAACACATAGATGTTTTACCAGCTAAGAAGTACTTTTAGAGTTTCATCCCTCTATCTGATGTGAGCATAAGTATTGGAACAGTTGCCTCACAGGTCTTTCTAAGTGATCAGCTGTGTCTTGTTGCATTAATTCTTCAGATATTGAATGTGTCGTATCAGTTATATCCATTACTTCTGTATTCTGAATCTTGCATTCGATGATGACACACACAAACCAGGATGAAGATGAGGGAGCTGACTCTGAGAGAAAAGCAAGCAATTTGGATGCTAAAAGAAAAGAGGAAGTCAGTTAGAGCTATAGCAAAAGCAAATGGCAATGGAATCAAGAATTTGGAAACAACCAGCTACCCATAACGACCTGATCGGCTGAGAAAACAACAGTAGTTGATGACGGACAAATCATAAAAGCTGTGAAAATGAATCCTAAAAGACGTGTCTGTAAAATCACCAACAACTTCCAGAAAGCTGGGGTGATGCTCTGACAATTTACTGTCCTCAGGAGACTTTGACACAGAATTACAGATGCTACACAGCAAGATGCAAACCTCTGACCAGCACCAAAAATAGAAAGGCAAGATTAGAGTTTGCAAAAAAGCACAAAGGTGAGCCAGAAGAGTTTTGGAACTGTGTTTATGGACCGATGAGACAAAGATGAACCTTTATCTAAGTGATGGGAAAGCAAAAATGTGGAGAAAAAAAGCAAACTGCAATGATCCCAAGCATACAGCCTCATCTGTAAAGCATGATGGAGGTGGTGTCATGGCATGAGCATGCATAGCTGCCTCTGGAACAGGTCCTCTCAACTTTACTGATGACTTGATGACAGTAGCAGAATGAATTTGGAAGGGTACAAAACCATCTTGCCTACCAATATTCAAGAAAATGTGACCAGATTCATTGGGAAGTGCTTCATATTGCATCAGGACAATGACCCAAAACACCCTGCAGTTCAGTCAAGAAATTTATAAGGGTAAAGAAATGGAAAGTCTTAGATTGCCCAAGTCAATCTCCAGATTTAAATCCGACTGAACATGAATTTCACCAGCTGGAGAGTAAAGGCAGAAACTCCCCAAAACAAGCAACAATTGGGATTGGCTGCATTAAAGGCTGGGAAAAGCATTTCAAAGGATGAGACCAAGAGTCTGGTGATGTCTATGGGTCACAGACTCACTGCTGTGATTGTGTGCAAGGGATCTGCAACTAAATAGCTTTTAATCTTTAATATATGCCTTATGTTCAACTGTCCCAATACTTATGCTCACATCAGTGAGTGGGATGAACTCTAAAAGTGCTGTTCATTTTATTTGGTAAAACATATATGCATTGAAACGGCTAATAACAAAATGTGATATTCTGTAGTTTTGTCTAATATTCATCTTTTAATCATATTTGCAAATGTCTTGACTCCCCAGCCAACAGAGCAATTTTGTCTTTACTGTTCCAATACTTATTGAGGGCACTGTATATACTGTATGTATGAAGAATGTATTTTATGTATATCTATATGTGCGTGTGTGTGTGTGTGTACACACACACACACACACACATGTTGGTTTTTGTGGTTTATGGGGACTCTTCATAGGCGTAATGGTTTTTATACTGAACAAACTGTGTGTGCTATTGCCCTACACCAACCCTACACCTAAACTTAGCCCTCACAGGAGACTTTGTGCATTTTTAGATTTTCAAAAAAACACCATTAAGTATGTTTTTAAGCCTTTTGAATTACGGGGACATAGGCAGTGTCCTCATAAACCACCTTCATGTTGTAATACCTCTGTCATACCCATGTCATTATACAAATTTGTGTCCTCAAACCACATAAACACACACACACACACACACACACACACACATAACACAGAGTGAAGACTGGGGCTAGTTGTCACACAAGGAAGTTACCACAAGAGCATCTTAGTTAGCTAACTGTAAGCTTTTCAGTCAAAAATTCAATTACACAAATAGTTTCTACATTGTGCTTATATGTAAAAAATATCTGCATGTAATTACATCTGTAATTAATTTCTGTAATTGCATTTATAATTACAGTGTTGGCCCATCCCTTCCACCTTAACCCACACTTAAACCTACCCATACAACCAAACCTGTGCCAAACCTTACCTGTATCCCACCTCACAATAAGTACATTGTGCTTATTTTTGGATGTAAGTACATAGTAGTTGTCACAGTGCACACACGAGGAGGACACAGGAACACGCAGATGAGGACGTAAACTCAAATATATGTCTTTAATCAAGACATGGCAGGACAAGGCAAGGCAGACACAGACAGGAACACCAGGGAGTAACAAGTAGACCAGACGAAATCTAACTGAACAGACAGGACTAATATACAAGGGATAATCATAGACAATTAGACAAACACGGCTGGACAAGAATTAACTAATAATCACATCTAACAAGGACAGGAAACAAACCAAATATGGACACAAGAGGCAGGAACACATGACACACGACAGAGGACTGACAGTAGTTCAGGCCACTTAATATACACACACACACACACACACACATACATGTATTTGTTTTTGTTTCTCAATAGCTGGTTTTGCTTTAATGACAGCATGTGCTTGTGCAGCTGTGATTAGAAACAGATTTTGGGGGATAATGATTTGTAAACAAAGAACAGCAAAACAGCGTCCTCTTGTGGTCAATAAAAGCACATGGCTGTTTTTCTGCTCTTGAGTCAAAATCATTTTATTTATGCTATTACAGGGGCGAGGCAAAGACATCTTTAAGTGGGTGGGCCTTCATAAAAAGGGTGGGCAAAATGTAGTGTATGAAAAACAACCATTAACAAAGGCAACTCTTACAAACTAACAATAAAATGCTCTTTCTATTTTCAGTCAAGACAGTATAAACTAAATATTTTATATTTGTATGAAATATTTTTTTTTAACTTGAAGCACTGACAAAAATGTGTGTTGTTGCCTTTGCATCATAATCACAAATCATCATTTTGACAAGCGTATGGTATTAATTGTTGTTGTTGATGATGAAATTACATCTCTGTGGAAAATTCTTATCGGGTGAGCCACAATTAAAAGTGCTTTGCCACTGTGCTATTGTGGCGGTTTAAAAAATGGGAAATATTAATATGAAAAATATTAATATAGTTTTTAAAAATATATAATGCTATAGTTTTATTTGGCATAAAATATATAATACTGGCAAAATATTGGCTAATCATATATTCCTTTAAATAGTTGAAAAGCTTCAACCTTGTACAGTGTCTTGCAAATGGAATATGTATTGTATTGCCCATAAACTTGATATTTACAAATTTACTTGATAATTACAGTCCTTTTATAATGAGTAGCAATAACCCTTATACACTGTAAAGTTTTCTAGTTGGTCAGTGCTACTTGAACAAAGTTTTAGGTAGTTAAAAATTACATTCCAGCAAAAAACACAGTGTTCTCATTCATAGTGTTTGCAAACAATTGAAGTGCATGATAATATTGACGACATAATGCTTATGAAAGTGGTCTTCTTTAGAGTAGTATGTTGTACTTCCAATGCTGACCACTAGATGTAGCTTTAATGCAAGAAGTGGCTCTTAAACCCCTCAATTTAACATCTTAATTAGCACTAGGTCACACCAATAGATCAAACCTTCCTTTCAATTTTTCTTCAGTCCTTAATATAATATATTCCCCTCCCTGCATAAATAAAATATACCTGTAAATGTGAAAGTAAAAGCAGTGTAACAGTCAACAGGAAAGTCTAAAATATACTTCTATAATATCCAAACCATGCAACATATCATAGACCTCCTTTCAAGGCCTTTATTTGGACATCGAGAAGAAGCTCTGTCAAAGTCAGCCATGAACATTGTAGCTCGCATTTTTTTTTTCTGAATCCATAAAAAAAGCTTGATTACAGCTTGTGTGCTTACGTTGATTGAAATGATACATTTCGCACAAGATAGAAATAATCCGAAGATAATGTGGCGCCTTTCGTAAACCCTGTTTCTGTGGTGTTTTGACAGTTGCCAGGGTTAATTGGCTGTGTTAAATTTGGAGCTATGTTCCACAGCTATGAGCCCATGACTGTGGGCAACTCACGAACTGAGGAACATGTTATGGCAGGGCATGCCAATAATTACAGAGGGAGAGCGGCAGTGTTTGGGAACCGAACAGGGGCTGCTGCCAACACTGTAGAAACACCTTGTGCCTCGGGCTAGGCAGACAGCAATCAGTGTCTGTCATCTTTCTGTTGCTCTCTCCTGCCCACCAACACTTACCTGCTCAAACTCTTTCGCTCTTTTATTGAAAGATTGCTCTTTGTGTAGTCATGCCAGATTCTGATGAGCAATTTAACAAGTTTATACCAAGCTCCCTGTTAGGGAAAGGGCACTAGTATGGTGAAGAGGATAGTGGAAAGTTTAGATGCGACTTTTAACATAGTCTTTTGTTGTATGTATTTTACTTTTTTTTAAATGTAATGTTTAAAGGAATAGTTCATCCAAAAATGAAAATTTGCTCAGCATTTTAGAAACCCTCAGGCTATCCAAGATTTAGATACGTTTTTTTTTTTCGGAACACCTTTGGAGAAATTTAGCATTACATCACTTGCATTACAGTGGATCCTCTCTTCTGCAGTGAATGGGTGCCATCAGAATCAGAGTCCTAAAAGCTGATAAAGACACTAATAATCCACAAGACTCCTGACAGTCCATCAGTTAACATCTTGTGAAGTGAAAAGTTGCATGTTAAGAGAAACAAATCCATCATTAAGATGTTTTTAACTTCAAACTGTTGCTTTTGGCTAAGATATGAGTTCTATATCCATATTGCTTTCTCCATTGAAAAAGTCATCTCGACTGAATCAGGAGAGAAATATGCGCAGATCAAGCACTGTTTACAAGCCAAAACAGTTTTAAACAAATATGTTGGTGGATTTGATGTGAGAGGGCAACAGGATTGACATTTTTTTTTACTGGAGGAAGCATAATGAAGGATTGTGGATCTTGGATGAAGATTCTTGGTTAAACCGTCTTAATGATGGATTTGATGTTTAAAAACATGCAGCATTTCATTTCACAAGACGTTCACTGATGAACTGGATTACTTGTAGATTATTGTGATGTTTTTATCAGCTGTTTGGACTCTCATTCTGACGGCACCCATTCACTGCAAAGGATCCATTGAGGAGCAAGTGATTTAATGTTACATTTCTGTAAAAACAAACTCATCTACATCTTAGATTGCCTGAGGGTGAGTAGTTTTTTAGCAATGGTAAATTTTCGGGCAAACTATTGCTTTAATTCAATTAGTTACTTGGCACTTCATTGCAGGCTAATTATTTATCAAATTTACTAGCAATTTCTGAGTGAACATCGTTTCAAAGTCTTTTCCCCCCCACTGTACAATGGGAGTTTTATTTGCTAAGGAGAAGGCATTGAGAAGGGGGCCTTTCCTCTCGAGCACAAAGATTTGCCGCAATTACAGAATTGCTTCCATATGTGGATCAGGCAGCTTCTCCCGCTGCCCCCTCCAGCCCCTCTCTCCTTCCTCTCTTTCTCCACGTTCTCTCTCCCTGTCTTTTAGCGACTTCCTTCCCTGACTTCAATCAGTTTTTTAGCCATACTACATTTTTCCGCCCTTGCTTTCTTTCCCTCAGTGCCACGAACGGTTTTGAAAAGGCCCCCTTTTAAACAACGTCCGTCTTAATCAGAACATCCTGGTACTTTTGGCAGTGGGCTTCACTTGTGCTGATTCAATTAGAGTGAGAGAGCCAGGGACAGAATGCGCCGGGATCCGAAAACGAAAGGGAGAGAGAGATGGAGAGAGAGAGAGAGAAAGTTGGAGGAGGGGGGTGGGGGCTGGGGGGGCATGAAGGGAAAGAAGCGAATGAAAAGAAGAAAGAAAAAATGTGGTTTCACCAAAAGAATTCGGACTGGAGGGAGGCAGCCTGGTGAGTGCAGTAGGGAAAGGTGGAAAATGAGAAGCGAAGGAGAGGGAGAGAGCGAAATGTTATTTGACAGAGGGCGGTTCAGAGAGGGTTCATGGTGACATCATGGCTGATTGTGAGGAAAGTATAGACAGGAGGGCCATTCACCTTTCATTGGACACATATGTTGGAGGGTAGGACGCGCACTCATTTGCATGCGCTTGTTGGCACTCTGTTAAGGTTTGGTCCGCCGAAGCGCGCTCGCTCCTTTGACTCGCGCATACAAACATACAAAAATAAGTACAAGCATGCGCACATATGCAACCACAGATTAAATATGACATGTGGCTTATACATTTACATGAGCTTTAATGCAAAATATACACCACAGCCTGTCCCATTTTTTTCCCTTATAGCTTTTTCCAAAAGCTCTCTGTGTTGTTTTTCCCCGTGTATGTTATTTCTTCATGTCAGTCGGAGTCTAAATGTGTACATTTTGCCAGGCGGAATGAATGAGGCCTTTTATTGCCCGAGCCGTGCGTTTGATTTTGAAACTGAAAACGCATGCCTTTCGTGTGCGTGTGTTCGTGTATTTACCTGTGCGTGCTTTGAGTAAATCTAAGTTGTGCTTGTTCGCGCGCGCGCATGCACATGCCCGCCTCACGCTCTCTCTCCGCATGTCTCATTGCAGCACAAAACTTCACATGACATCAACCTGCATGCAAGGAAATAGTGATCTCATTACAGGCATATTGTTCCTGATTTAAACCTGCCGTGGCCACAAGCCTCTCTCTCTTTCTGTGTGTGTGTGTCTCTCTCTCGTCCCCTCCCTTTTTCGTTTTCTTCCCCTTCTCTTTTCCATCCAGGCCCACTAATCCCTGGCACAAATAAATACACGTCTATAATGGAAATGTTATTCGTTTATTTATTTGCACTCCTGACAATTAACACGGGGAAAAGAAGGTCACAGACGAAAAAGAATGAAGGAGGAAGGATAAAATAATGATGATGTCAGAGGCCTTTAAGATGAGTTATGATGTCATAGCAAAAAGTGACAAATGCAAACCATTAGGGGCAAAAAGGGGGGAGAAGTGGACCAAATGACAGAGAGCCTGTGTTCAAATACACTGTGAAAAATTATTTTTATTGAAGCTGAAAATAAACAGAGTATTGGGATTAGAAATGGAAGTGTAAATTTACTAGCAATTTCTGAGTGAAAATTGTTTCTACACCTATTTTTATTTTACAGTGTGCAAAACATTTACTAATCGATTGTTGCAAAGTGTCTGTTTGCAAATTTCAGAAACTCAGCAGACATAGTATGTAATATGGACCACAAAACCAGTCAGAAGTAGCTGGGGTATATTTGTAGCAATGGCCAAAAAATACATTGCATTTTTTGAATGGTTCTAATGATCCCTTTTCCACTATAAAGAACCTTTTGTTGTGAGGAAATTTTCCATGGATGTTGAAGGTTCTTCATGGAGCCATCAGTGCCAATAAAGACTACTAAGCGGGCAATGTAAGAATTCTGTATAAAATCAGAATAACAGGAAATAAGGAGAGTGAAGCAGGTGAAGGTGAAATATAGTGTGGAAGACTAAAAGACAAAGTCAGAAAGTGACAGACAGGGAGGTACACAGGTAGTGTGGGAGATAGCAGTCTGATCTATCTTCATTATCCTCCACTCTGCAGTCTCCCAACACAGAGATCATAAATCTCAACCTCCAGCACACTTCACTGACAATGAAACACAAACACTGCTAACCTCTGACCTCTCTCCTGCTACTGACACATACTCGCTCAGACACACACGGAGAATGACAACACATACTGTATTATTGTTTGAAACTCGGTAAACTAGATGCTCCAATGAAAATGTAAGAAAAAATATTTAAATATCCTCATATTCTTAATAATCACATTCTAAATGAGTAGTTATCTTCTTTTTACAGACAGTTAATATGTTTACAGAATGATATGTAGATAACGCTGTATAGGGTAGGTTTGTGTGGCAAAGCAAACCACTTCCTGTTGACTTGCGTAGCCTAGAGACCCAATGCCAGACCTGCTAAAGTGTCCTACTGCTACACTTTAGCTGAGCTCAGTTTGGTAAAAGGATTTATTTTAGCAAAGAAAAATCTGAATGCTGAAAATGTTTTTAAACATTATTTGACAGGAAGTTCCTATTTAGTGCAATGCAAACTAAATGGAACCTTAGTACACACCGAAGTTGTTTCAACTAGCCTTTCAAAACATCAGAATATGCTCATATGTAAATACATTGCATATATTTGTGTAACTAATAATTGAGTTTGCAATAAAAACAAGTGTTCCATTTGGTTTATTTGCACGAATTACCGTCAAACCCAAGGCTGAACCTGACATGCCACCTCCCTGAGCTTGAGATGGCACCGTCAAAAAAGAGCCAGTTAAGGTGTGTCTTCACAGTGAGGTTTCTGGGGGTTTTTGTTAACCAAAGCCAGTACAGAATGGCAGCTTTAGGAAGAACCCAGGCAAACGCCCAGAACCACAAACAAGCCAGCGCAGAACTGTTCCATACAAACACAAACTGCACACTGTACTGATATAAAACACATAAAGTGCAGCATATAGCCGGACACACCCTCGGCACCATGACGTTTGGATCTTCCCATATTTACAGTCTCCCATCATTAGAAAGATGCCATTTTCTTATGGACTTTTGTAGCAAATAAATCTACTAATGATGACAACCCTGAAATGATTCATCAGTGGATGCTATTGGTTTGTTTTATGCTTTTCAGTTTATTAATCCAGCATCATTTTACATGTTTTTCGGTTTCATATTTACTACTGTTCATGCAAGTTTGTAATTCACATTGCATGAATAGCATGAGGGTTTTCACACTTTCACGCTGTTTGAAGCACGTTATTGCATTTTTTCCCCCAACTGGAATAACATGCGCCAATGAATCGTTCACAGTAAGACCAGGAACACGTATCAGTAAGTAAGACCAATTTTGAATTCGTCTTGAAAAGAAACTGTATTTAGCATTTTAACTACGAGTTCCTCGTTGCCATTCTTTCATCATGTGCTACTCAGTGCATGCCACTTGTGAATTCACACAGAGTTCAAGGAGTGAGAAAAAGAAGGAGAAAGAGAGGCAGAGAATTAAATACAGAAATTTAAGCTTGCCTCTGTTTCTTCCCTCTAGGCATTTTGCGGCTTGTGAAAAATGTGCTGTATATTTGAAGGGTGGAGTCACGTGACCAGACTGGGTTAATGAGTCAGAGCGCATAATTATTTCTAAGAGAGACGAAAAGAAGAGAAGGAGGGAGGGAGGGAAAGAGAGTGAGAGAGGCAGAGACAAGGAAGAAGAGAGAAAGAAACGACCGTGTAGTGTGAAAGGGACTCTGATGAACGGAGGCGCGCTTCTCTTGTCTTCACCTCGCGGATTTTAGTCACAGTGGGTGAGTTTAACTTTCACAGAACCGACCAAACGATGTTTTTATTAGTTTACTCTCTTATGATACACATAGCCAGGGAGAAGCCAGGCTGATTTAAACTAAACTTGAGCAGAGACAACCGAGGAGCAACTTTCTTGTTCGTTCGTTTGTCTCGCGCGACTCGGCTCTCTTGAATTCGTGTAATTGTAGCGCGTGCGCTGTGCGTGTGTTTTGATTTATATTCGTGCGGCGTTGATGCTTGGCGTGCGAGTGTTTTCTGGGACCGCGATGTGTTTCATGAAATGACTGGTTACGTTTACGCATACCTTTACCTGGTGAGTTGTCCCTTGACATATGTAAAACATCCCTTTGACAGGTATTGTTTTCCTTTTAGCCTTAGGTGTTAATGCTCCCCGAGGCTTACAAGTTTGAAGTAACTTATGTGTATGTAAATATGAGATTAGTTTGTGCAAAACAAACTATTTTGTACAGCTTAAGGGAAAGGTGTTTTTAAACGCATTTAATGCAGTGTATTAAATTGTTCTATTAATAAAACTAAAATGTGGTAGCTGCTACAGTACCGGTAATTTATGTAATGTAACAAACCTGGATACGTTGAGATGCGTCAAGTTTTTGAAGGAATAGTTGAACATTTTAAGAATGCGTTCTCCATACAATGACAATGAATGGTGTTAAACCTCAAAATGGATGCAAAATCACTGTATCGTCCATACAACTCATGCACTATATTCTTTTGGAGCCATATGTTAGTGATAATGCAAGGGACCAATCAAAATGTCCATTTTTATCGACTCATAATTTTCACATCTGCCCTAGCTCTGCATAAGAGAAGTGGTCATGCGTAAACAAGTTAGATCTTTTTAATAAATTGGTTGATCCAATTCACAAAACTGAGCTGAATGATTTGTTCCGGTTCTTGGGTTGATTCTGTAGTACAGACACTGGAACGTTGTCAGTTAATTTGGGTTTGTTTGGCACATAAACCCATTTAATGGCTTCTGAAGACTTAGAATATAGCATATGAGATGTGTGGACTGTGAGTGTACTATCCCTTTTAGGTAACATCTACATACTGGCTTTGTGCAGTGCAGTTTTTTTGAACAAGTATTGCATTTGTTCTATTGTAAGAAGTAACAAAATGCATAAAAATGCACATATCGATGGCTTTTTGTGTTACTTTTTCTCTTGTATTACCTAGCTGAACTTCAGTACAGTGAAGCTCCATTGCATTGACTGTAGCACCTGTTCTTTTTGCTTTCTGATTCAGTGCTTTGGATCAGTTTGTGATCTGAAAGAAAATTGATTTCCAACATGTTTTGTGTTGAGATTTTCACGAGCTGAAAAGTTTTTTTGAAAGTTTATGCCAGCAGTGTTTAATAGTGTCAGAGCCAGTCGTGATTTATGATGTCTTCTTTTAACATGTGACAGAATGTTAACATCCAAACACACACATCTGGGGCAGAGGAGCCGTCTGAGCGCGTTACAACATTAAAAACAACAGACTTACTCCGCACATGCACAAACAAATGAATACATGGCTCATTTTTAATTTTTTTTTAAATGAGAAAGGAATGGGCCAGCCCTTTTCTGTCTTCAGCTGTTTATGTTACGCAGATCAGCAACATGAGTTTACATGAACTCAGACAAAAGAAGCAGTGACAAGGAAAAACAAGCTATTGTCAAACCAGATATTCATGTTCCACCAAAACCAAAACTCCCACTCTGACTCCAGCGGGACTGTGGAGTCTGATCTCAGCGGTACAGTGACTGTAATGGAATACGGGAGTGTCTTAATGTGTTTGGGTAAACTGCTGTCATTATATTCTTGAGTGTATTTTCCCTTTTGAGTGACAGGGAAATGTGTCTTTTCTTCACTGTATATCAACTTTAACCACAGTATTAGACTGACAGCATCACTTCCTGAATCTTTTATAGTTTATTCTTAGTAATGTTTTATGATACTGTAGGTACACTATTTCACAAATTTCACTTTTATTTCAGTGTTGCTTATGGAAGCCTGTTTCCGCCACACACAAATTATTATTTTTTTTCTTTTTATCTTACTATTTAAATTTTTTTCTCACAATTCTGAGATTGTTTCTTACAACTTGTGCTGTTTTCTCAAAATTTAGAGAAACTCAGAATTCAGAGAAACAAGTCATATTTGTGAGGTCTAAACTTAGAATTAAAAAAACTCATAATTCTGACTTGCTTTCGTACAATTCCAAGTTTACATCCCGCAATTCTGGGTATATATCTCATAATTCTGACTTTTTCCCTAAATTTTGAGTTTACATCTCACAATTCTGTTAAAAAAAAAAAAAAAAAAAGTAAATTGTGTCTTTTATCACAAACAATTATGTTTTTTTTTTTTTCTTTTTTCAATTTTGAGTTTAAATTTCACAATTCTGATAAAAAAAATTAAAAAGTCACAATTAATTTTTTTAATATATTTTTGTTCTGTGGCTTGAATCAAGCATCCATTGTTACTTGCCATTTCTTTGTAATTAATTGTGAGATTTACTAGCAATTTCTGTCCCCTTTGTTTTTGCATGCATTTTAAGTAGGTTTGACTCATTGCTTGGACTAGGCCTATGTGTATTACTGGACATAGAATATGTTTTCATGAAGACATGCATGCTTGGACCACCCTACTGTCTATTCAATTCAATTCAATTCAAGTTTATTTGTATAGCACTTTTTACAATACAAATTGTTGCAAAGCAGCTCTACAGGAAATTAAGTTTCCACAATATATTTATATATTGCAGAACCTTAATATATTTAACTTATGGGAAAATTTGGTAATTCTGCATGTTGTCTGAGCGTTGGCATCATCTTTTCTCAGGTGTTCGGTCATCTCAGATCATTTAAGGGTTGGATCCAGACTGAAGCTTCTGTAATTCCTAGTCACCACGGGATGTTAATCAGAAACAGAGAAACAAATAGAGACATAATTAGCGTAGCTGCTGTTCCATCTAAGCAAAAATGATTTGTTCAACCCAAGCTAAAGAATAATAATAATGTACATTTGATCAGATATAACTGCAGTACAAGATTATAAGATGCATTATGTGAATGCTTGGCTGAAGAGATGTGTCTTTAATCTAGATTTAAACAGAGAGAGTGTGTCTGAACCCCGAATGTTATCAGGAAGGCTATTCCAGAGTTTGGGAGCCAAATGTGAAAAAGCTCTACCTCCTTTAGTGGACTTTGCTATCCAAGGTACTACCAAAAGTCCAGAGTTTTGCAACCTTAGGGAGCGGGTTGGATTGTAGCGTGGTAGAAGACAAGTTAGGTACACATGAGCTAAACCATTTAGGGCCTTATAGGCAAGTAATAATATTTTGTAAATGATACGGAACTCAATAGGTAGCCAGTGCAGAGAGTGTAAAATTGGGGTAATATGATCATATTTTCTTGACCTGGTAAGAACTCTAGCCGCTGCATTTTGGACTATCTGTAGCTTGTTTATTGAAAACAACTGTCTATCTGTCTAGATCCCAATTTTTCCTTCAGTCTTCAGCTCATCTGGCTGCTCTTTGGCTTGTAATCATAAATCCAGAAGTTTATCCATGACTCTCTCAGGAATTTTTGGGGGCAATAGAATGTAAGTGGCAGGGAGGGGCTGAACAGGTGGTTTATGGGGGATCAGAGAAGGTGGGAGGGACTTTGTTCTGTACTCTGTAATTATGAAGGAAACCATCAGCTCACTGCTTCCCCTGTATATTTTTGCAGGTGTGCAGGGATGTATCCCTTTGACTGCGTGTGTATATAAGATTTTATATGTCAGCCTGTGTGTCTGTGAAAGGGAGAGAGTGTCCGACATCTGCTTATAAAAGTTCCTGTTTGTGTCAGGGCTTTTATTAATGTCTGTGTTAGTGTGTGTGTTTATACTCATGAGTGCGAATGCTCCCCGTGCCAGTGCTACTGTAATGAGCGCCATCTATTACCTTCTATTGCTCTGATTAAATAAACTGTGTTCATCTGAAATGGCTAGTTTAGCTCAGCGGCCATGTCATTTGTTTTTATAAATCTGATTTCTTGTCTGATTACACTATGTAATAAACCACAACTACAATCTAGCAACAATCATGTTAATGCTCTGATCCTTAACCAATTATTTAACCTCATTTCCCACAGAGGAATACTGCAATAAATAAGCTCACTGGTCATGTTAATTTTTTCTCCGTTCAGACGTTTTATGGGTCTATAAACAAGTTTCTCTTTTTTGTTGTTTATTCCGTTCTTGCAATGTGCCTGCACTCAACCTTGTCCATTTTTTCACATTGCGGAACAGAACAGTCCCAACTGTCTTTCATCCACTCCGTTTATCCCATCACTCTTTCCATTGCTCCCTCTCGTTCTTCCATGTGTCATAAACCCATCCAAACCTCGGAAGTTTGGTTATTTGTTTATTTATAGAAAAGAGAATTTAGAATCCTAAATAGAGTATGAATCAAGAATCCAAGAACAAGTGTGATACCCGTGTAAATAATATAGTAAAAAGTAAGTGACTGTTAATGATTTAAAAAGCTTTTTGAAAACATTTATTTAATGTTTATCATTAAAATATATATTAAAATATATAAACCTCTTTAACTTGCTTTTGTAAAAGTTTTGTAAAAAGCTTTTTTAACTATTGACTTGTCTTGATGTTTTTATTTATTAATATTAATATTTATTAATATAATATTTTGAATTATATAATTATTTATTTTTAAAAAAATTAAATATTTTTTTTTATATACATTTATTTATTTAATCTGTCTGTCTGTCTGTCTATCTAGCTACAATTCTTAAAAAATATGTGTGTGTGTGTGTGTATAGATAAATATATAGATAGATAGATAGATAGATATATATATATAAATAAAAAGTTTTTTTGTGAATGACAGGGTGCTTGAGCCTTACAGCTGGGTCTGTGAGATTATATAATACACTCTTTTAAATTATGACTTGAGGGGCAAGTTATACCCAATTGCTGTGATGGATATTATGGCATTGTCAGTGTTGTACAGTGATTGGGTGTGAAGAATGTTTGTTGGGTGCCAGGAAAGGGTTCAGTGTCAGACTGGTTTTAATTGATGGGATATGTGACTCCGAAGCAGAAGATCATCTATCACTCTTAATGTTGTGCTACCATTTGCCCTGTCAGAAGGCAGAGGAATTCGAACGTGTCAGTTTTATCTCCCACAATAAAAAGGTTTATGAAGGGCTTTCTCAGAAACGGCTGCCTGATGACAATAATATGCTTTGTTTAATTTTGCAGCGGACCAATTCGGCGAGGCTATATTTTATTATTGTTTATTAATGCCGCTTGACAGCACTGTAACCACTGTCCCCTGCTGTGACGCTGGGATAGGGGATGTAGTAGGGGAAAAAATAAAACAACAAATGAATCATTAAAAAGTTATCTTTCTGCATTAATGTGTGTTTGTATGTGCGTGTTAATGATGTGTGGCCTTTGAACCTTCAGCACTCAGTTCTGACCCTCCTTATGACCATGTGACCTCCACAGCGCCTGGAGGTTCCTCAGCTGCAGACTTTCCACACAATGCGTCTCGTCTCCAAACATCTTTCTTCAATTGATTCCACACAGATTTCATTCAAGGTTACAGCACACAGTGCTGTGTCTTATTGCAATGTCTCCTGTGCATAACAAGTAGACATCCAGTTTTATCCATCAAAGTTTTCTGTAAACATCCCTCAGACACATATGCTTATGTTTTATGCACTTATTTTTCAGCAGAAAATATGCAAACTACAAGCAGATCTCTTTTTTTATGGTCCGATGTGGTTAGTGTTTTCTGGTTTATTTTTTTGCATGGTCAAACTATAGTGTGCCTGGGAAATGTAAGGCGTTTTGGGAAGCATTTAACACTTTTACTGTGCATTCAATTTAGGAATTTGGGAATCAATAAACAGACACTTTTAAAAATAAAGGTTCTTTATTGGGAATGATTAAAAAGCTTTAACGTCCATGGAACCTTTCTAATGCACAAAAGGTTCTTTAGATTATTATAATGTTCTTTGCGTTAAGAAAAATATGGTTCTTTTAAGAACTGTTTGCTGAAACCTCCAGTTTGTTTTTTCTGGTTGCATATTTAACTATTGTAGTGTGCCTTAGAAATGCGAGGCGTTTTTGTGAAGCATTTAGAACTTCTACACTGCATTCAGTTTAGCAGATTCTCTGGGAATTGAACCCATGACCTTGGTGTTGTTGGCATTATGTACTACCACAGTCTTAAAAATAAAAAGTATTGGCTTTGCTGGTTCCATGCAGAACATTCAACATCCATGGAACCTTTTAATTCCACAAAAGGTTCTTTCGATTTTTAAATGTTCTTTACACTACAGTTTCTTTGCGGAACCATTAAAGGTTCTTTTCTGGCATTTCTGCGAAATTCCTCTTTTGGAACCTTAATTTTGAGCTACGTATTGTCTGGGTTTCAATACAATGGGTCTGATTAAATGAAAGTGTCTTTCTCTCCTTTTCCTTTGTCTTTTTAATTGCTTTTTAGGAATGGAACAGTTTGTATTTACTCTTTAAGTGAGCTTGATACCTCTCGTAGAAGTTTCCAGAGCCCTGGTCCGCAAGGCGTTTGATCTGAGTCCATACGCCCCGGTCCTGTGGCCTCCACTATATGGTGCCTCTGCCTTTCTGGGGGTGTTTAAGAGCATACGGTCAGATGTGTCAATCCGTTTTAGCGCTGATCAACAGCAGGATGGCTAATGTGGAAAGTTAAAGTAGCTTTTAAAGTAGAGCGCTGTGAGCTTAGAACGAAGGAGTGGAAATATTCAGAGTGTAGACACGAAATGAACCCAAACCACTGTACCATCCCAAATCTGTCACAGCTTTGGAGGAAGAATGGATTGCCAGGCAGAGGGAGGAAAAAAAATAACTCCCCATCGGCTCCGATGGTTAATGCCTTCTATGACGCCTTGTTTTTTTTGTTTGTTTTTTTTTAATACTGCGTACCAGTTAGGAATGATTTTTGTGATGGCTCAAAAGTTACACAACAGGTTAAACTTTATAATAATATATGCTGATTTGGTGCTCAAGAAATATTTCTTATTAATACCAATGTTGAAAACAGGTGTGCTGCTTAATATTTTTGTGGAGCTGCAAATCAGCATATTAGAATGATTTCTGAAGGATCATGTGACACTGAAGACTGGAGTAATGATGCTGAAAATGTAGCTTTGCATCCCAGGAATAAATTACATTTGAACATATATTGAACTAGAAAATAGTTATTTTAAATTGTAATAATATTTCTATTTTTACTGTGTTTTTGATCACATAAATGCAGCTTTGGTGAGCATTAGAGACTTCTTTAAAAAAAATAAAAAATCATATTATTCCAAACTTCTGACCATTAGTGTAGGTTTCAAATTGTTGTTTTCCAAGTAAGAACGCGATACCTTCGGCGGCAGGGACACTTTATCCGCGAGAGGCAATTCTCTCCTGAGTTGAAATGGATACTAAACACAACATGCTTACCCTTTTCACGGTGGCAAACTGCAGTACTTTAGAGAAGAGTAGATGTCACCCACCCGGCTCGGCCCAGCCCCGAGGACCCATGAATCACATAGAGCTGATTCTGTCAGAGATACACAGCGCATCACCCAACCATGCCAGGAGCATTTTCTCTCTCTCTCTGTCTTGCACAAGCTTTCTTTCTTTCTCTGTGGCTAATAGGCCTCAGCATGCTCTGCTAATGATGTGTTTGTTCTGTGAGGAGCAATGTAGAAACGGTGGTGAAATCAGGCTTTTGGAAAGTCCCAGCCTGTTCTTATAATCCCTACAAAAGTCGGGTCTGCGGTGGGTGCCCGCTGTTGCCCCCCTCTCGGCCCAGAGCGGGCTAGAGGAGTTTGAATGAGCGTGTGTGTAAGGGTCAGCCAGAGAATAGCAGTAATGAGAGAGCATGTGTGTATGTACTTATACATGTGTGTGTATGTGCGCCCCGGGGGCCCGTGCCAGAGAGAGCGAGGGCGAGGGCCCTAGAATGAGCTCACTTTCTGCACAGCCCGCCTGCCATAAAAGCAGAACATACTCTATAAAACTCTTTGCCGATGTGATGCAGGCGCCAAGTGTTTTATTAATTCATTATTGTGTTTGGGAAAATTCTAGGAACACACAGATCCCTTTTCAATCGGTTCCCCTCTTTTCAAATGGCTGCATGAGATTTTCCCCGGCTCCCTTTTTTTCCTCCTCCTTTTCCACTATTTTTCTGCTTTCTTTTTCTCTCCCTTTAAAAGCTTTTTTGGGTGTGATTTTGATGTTTTTCTCCGCTGTCTCTCTCTCTACCGCAGTTCGTCTTGTTTCTTTTCTTCTGCCTTTTATTTTATTCCCAACGTTCTCCTTATTTTGTTTCTTGATGTTCTTACTACTGGTAAGAGTCAAAAGTTCAGAAGACTTAGAGTTAATGCAAGCCCTAAAATATTATAGTGAGAGCCAGAGAGAAATTGTATTTCCAGCAGACCACTTGTTTAGACCAATTTTATTGTATGCTGTATTTAGTCCAGTTTCTAATTTTTCATCCTGTGATCAGTATCAGTTTTATTAATTCAAATTAAAAGTAAATAAAATATTTAAACAAACAAATAAATACATTTGAAAAATACGTTACATTTAAAAAAAATAATACAATACGTACATTAAAAACATAAGTAAATATTTAAATGTATATTCATTAATTTAAATAATATCTTAATTTGAGAAAATATACAATACTTGTCTTATCTTGAAATAAATAATATGTAATTAAATAAATAATTACTGTAAAATACATTTAAAAATGAATAAATTTAAAAATGAAATAAAAACATTTAAAAATGCATAAAAATAAGTAAATACATTTAAAAATGAATACATTACATATAAATATATATTTTTAAACGACTTAAAAAAAATAAACAATCTTACCTTAATCTGAGACTAAATCTGAGAAAATGTACAATATTTAAAAGATTTATCTTATCTAATTTTATCTTATCTTATATCTTAATTGACTCTTTAATGATATCTGATTATATTTCATGTGACAGTAGAAACTAAGCATTTCAATTTAAATGGAAGTCTGGTAATATTCCCGGTGGATCAATAAAAAATATTTCCCAACCTTGAGTGATATGTGTGGAAAACATAATTATGCTATCATTTTAGTTCACAGTAACGCTTTCAGTTCAGCAAATAGCACATTTGGCCTGAGAGCGAGCAGCTACACTCTGCTTCAATTGCAAAGAATTTATCCTATGCTGCCTCAGTCTCCAGAGTAAACACGTTGACTTCGGCAATGTGTGGTTTTGAATGGTGAGCTTTAAATGATATCTGTTACATATGGAACAGTTCTGAGGGGTCACGAACAGCGGGAGGGGGTTTGGGGAAGGGGGGGGGGGGGCGATCTGGGCAGGGATGGGTTTGAGGGCACACAGCTGCAGATGAAAACCAGACCTGGAGAAAAAGAGAGAGGGAAGGAGGAGTGGGAGAGATGGCAAGGCCTTGTTGTGGCTGGCTATGGGCGTGTGCCTATCTGCAGAGCTCCTTCCTTAAACGTGGCCACCCTAGCTTCGATGCACATGTGGAAGAGTTTACTGTAATGGAACTCTAAATTAGTGGTGGTTTGAAGCTGCCTGCAGCAGTAGGCTGTAATTAACTGGCTCTGCTGAAAGAAACAGAACCAGAAAGGCTGGAGGGAGTGTGTGTTTGTGTGTGTGTGTGTGAGTGTGTGTGTGTGTGTGTGTGTGTGTGTGTGTGTGTGTGTGTGTGTGTGTATGTGTTTGTCGGGCAGATGTGTATACTGGAGCCAGAAAGAAAATGGCACACCGAGGGAGAAAATATTTGTTTTAGCATGTATTAATGAATGTTTATGCAATACATTCTTACAAAAGATTCTGTTCTACATTGTTTCTTCAGATACTATTATTTACCAGGGGTTGTAATTATTATTTTTTTTGTTATATGAAGGTAACTGTTACCTTACATTGTTAGTCAGTAACTGTTAAATCATACTTGCATCATTTATTTTTTCTGCTTTTCGAATACTTTTTATGTAAATAATCCATATAAAAAAATCATAAAAGTAGAAGTATAAATAATTTAATTATTTTTGTGTGAAAGTAATTTTTATCAATTAAAAACATATGATTGTCCCTCAAATGTTGCATCATTTGCACAATTTGTACAAATTAATTAAAAAAATTGTGCACTTCGTTGCAGTGTCAGTGAAGAGCTTGATATGAAACATGGGACATGATGTGTGAAGGAATCAATGTTAAATTAATGAAGAAATATTGTAGTTTTGGCATCATTTTGCATATTTTTTTTAAACAATTCTATAAATAAAACAATGCATTTCTAAACTAGTGCATGACAGTGAGGAGCTTAAGATGAAATATGAGACGTGATGTGTGAAGAAAACACTAAAATCAATCAATAAATATTACAGAAGCCAAATTGCCAAATTATGACAGTGCGAAAATATTATTCAATTGTGTGTATTTATTGGATAAATAAAATAGTAACTTCAAATTTTGCCTTAGTAAGAACAAACTGAGTCAGCCTTTTTATTTTATTTCAATATGTTAAAAATATTACTTCCATCACAGAATGCTGTTAAACATAATCTGTAACTTGAAATGTGAAGTGATATCATGAAAAAATGTCCAAGAAAACTTTTACTTAGTCCTGTGATGCCTGCATATCCACTGTTGGACATTGTTAGTCAAATTAAACTAAAAATAGTTTAAAATGTATTTTAAGAGAGTAAAAGCGCCCAAGACAAACCCTTGAGGTATGTGTGTGTGTAGCACTTGGAAAGAGGTTTCTTAGTGTTTCATTGTGTGGATTACAGTAGAGCTGTGTGCATCTGTTATGGAAAGGGAGCTCAGTATTTCTCTCAAAGACTTATGTGTTCAGGTGCAAGTGTTTGTATGCAACAGTGAGAAAGAGACCGTATGAATGTGTGTTTTGGAAATCCCAGGCTTCTTTCCCAGCCAGAGTGCCGCCCCCGTAGTGCCCCCCAGTGCCCAGACTCCGTCACTGAAACTGTCTCCTTTTTTTTCTTTCTTTCTCTCGGCTCGGTCTATGTTTAAGCCTAATTCATGAGCACGATTTTTCCCTTGTTTTTTGCCCTGATTCACAAACCACAGCACTTCCAAAAAGCGCTGAATTCTTTGGCTCAGCTCATTTTTCAAAAACCACATTTAAACAACAAGCCGCCAGCACCACCCACTCATAAAAATCACTCAAGGGAGAAGGAACAAAAAAATGGAAGGGGACAACGCAGCATTCACTAGTGCAGTGATGAAGATAGGTTTTTTCTGATTGAAAAGTGTGCATAAGAGAAACAGAGCGAGAGGCCAAAAAATCGGTCTTTTTTTCCAGTACAAATATCTAAACACCCTTAAAACAAGATAAAGGATTTTGAGAAGCAAAACTGCTTCATAAATCAGAATTTAGCGAGGTTTCTGGTTTCATTTTTGACAAACACCTTTGTGTTAGTGAGGGAAATCGAATGGAAGCAAAGCAATTTGGACAAACAAGCTGTCACCTCTTCCTTTTCACTCCTTCTCTTCCAGTTCCTGATCTTCTCTACTGGAGCCCATGTTGGGGCCTCGGGTCTGTGAGAGGCCAACTGTAGTCGTGCAGGGCTGAGAGACTGGCAGCAGAAACAGAGAAGCTCTTTCTTGTGGAGTTTGGGTGATTTAAATCATATGGAATAGCCTGGAAACACCACAAACGTCTGGACACCTTTCAAAACGGAGCAGACAAGAGCGCTCTATTTCTCCCTCCCTCTGTTTCTCTTCTCCTGCCTCAACCTAACTTTTTCCTAACCGCTTTATTATTTTCCTCCCTCTCCTTAGTTTCATTTTTTGCTCTCTTTCTTTTCCTCCCTCCGTTTTTACATATCACCCCATCGTTTTCCCTCAGACTCCACCCTCCTCTCCGCTGCTGGGTTGTTGTTAAACTGATGTGAGAAACTCACAGATTGCTGTTTGTGAGACTTTAGGGGTTCTTAAAAGATTAGTTCATCCGGAAATTAGCATTCTGTTATCATTTATTCATGTTCATGTCGTTTCACACCTTCCTTTTTATTTTGAATAATGTAATAGTCACATTTGTTCCTGCAATTTGAATGATTGGGACTGGAGCAAAAGTATGATTTGTGCATTATATTTCAAATCTTCTGAAGCCGTATGATAGAGGAACAGACAGGAACAGACAGATCATTTGTGTGCCTTTGTGTGAGGAACAGACAGATCATTTATTCCTTAAAAGCCTTGATATCTGCTTCATATCCTTGATTAATTAATGAGGGAACTATGTGAACAAATGAATCAATGAATCGGCTGACCTGATTCACAAAATCAGTTTGAACGATTCATTCTTGAATTGGTCCGGTCCATTTAATCCAGATTAGTGATCCAGTCGCGAGTAGTTTTTTTTTCATATTCACTTGAGTGGAAGATTATGAGTGAATAACAAAGAATGAAAGTAATTCGGCTTTGGAATAGCTTGAGAGTGAGTAAATTGTGTGGTTTCCTCAGGAGCTTGGACTCACTGAACTGTTTTACTACTGTTTAGAATTCTTTGTACAAATACTTATCATATGTGTTTCCTCCTGAAGGTACGTCCTGTCGTACGAGTGAAAGCCGAGCCGTGACGCAGATTTGAGAAGTTTGCCAACATTGTCACACAGGCCGTTGAAGCGCACGACAGACCCAACCAGCCTTTGGCAATCAACCATCGCCATGGCAACCAATAGGGAACGGCAGGTGGGTCACATGACCGGCTTCCCACCTGCTGTCTACCCCTTTGCCTTCAATTCCATGCGGAGCCACTCCCCCTTCGACCTGCTGACCAATAGTAGCCTGTTTGGACGGTTTGGGGCGGACCTTCCCAAAGAGATGGCAGCGTTGTGTGAGTATTGAACCTGTTCGATTAGCATTCGATTCTTACAAAAGATCTTGTTTTGGGTTGTTTCTTCAGCCACTTTCAGGGTTTTTTATGTCTTGATTTTTTTGTTGTTTTTGTTTTATGAAGATATTGGAAGGTTGAGTTTTTATGCATTTTACCCTAACTTTAAAAATCTATCATAAAGATGTGAATTTTTACATAGTATAGTGTTTATCTTATATTTTTAAATAATATATGTAAAACAGAATGCAATTTGCATTGACAAACTTTTAAAATAGTGTGCTAAAATACCTGTAATCAGATTTATGGCTAATATTGCATCTAGTTCAATCAGACTATAATTGTGGGATATGTGCAGTATGCATTGTTGGATGCTGCACATTTTGGTAAAGGTAGTAGGCCATGTAAAGTATACATAGTATGAGTAGTATGATATTTAAGAATCTTGCTTGTGTTGCTGTGAATTTGTTGGAAGAGAGAGACAACTCTGACTCTTTTACTGTAATGTTCTTGAGTCTTTCAAGCGTTTGCTAGCTAGTCTTGTTCCCTGGAAAAAATGCATTTCTTAGGTGTTTAACCTCAGAGAGCGAGAAAAATGTCCAGCATTTTAGCTTTAGTGTCACAGGGGGCGCTGTTTTACATCCAACAGCAGAAGGAAAGTGTATGTGAAACAGGACAGAGAAACAACAGATGGCTGAGAGAGAGGAAAAGAGCCATTTAACAGACATTTTATTCTGCAGAAATACTTTTTGCCGGTTTAATATATCAAGTTTTTAGATTTTATAGCATTCCAGAAAAATAGCGGGTTTCACGAACCAGCTGTCACAGTTTTTCATCAAGAGAGATTCTCTTTTTTTTTTTTTTTGCTGAGGTGTCTAGTGTATTCACTGGCCCTTTAGATTCAGAATGTGTTGCAAGAATGCGAGCCGTCTGTGGATTTTTCTTGTTTAGACAGTGCTTAGGGGAAAACACAAGCCACAGACATCTGAAATCTCATCTCAAGTCCTGAGGGAAGAATCTGTGATGGGTTTGGATGGCAACAACAAAGCAGAAGACTATGCGTTCCCCCTCCTCAAAACACACACACACACACACGCACAGATATACTCTATTCGCCGTCTCCTGCTGTGCCGCTTTTACTCCTCTGCAAGTCTGAACAACACTCCAGCCTTTTAGATGTCAATCAGTACCCACCCCCCTACAGCTGCCCACCTAATCCAATAGGTATTTACAGAGAGAGGCAGAAAGAGAGAGTGAGGGAGGGGTGATGGAAGCACCTGGGGATGACGTTGTGGTGCGGTGGAATCCAAGAACACACCCTGCTGTGAAAACACACTGACGGATACACAATAAACAAGTCTCCTCTGTCTCCTGGTCCTGAAAATAAGAAACATATTTTGCCTTGCATATGCAAATGGCCTGAATATGAAATTGCCTTTGTGGAAAACATGAATGTTTGAAAATCTGGGAAATGATCGGAGGAGCTTGACGAGGCAGATGTTGATTAGCATTGTCAGCTGTGGTTCTAGCTTTAACATCATTTTGAAGTCGGCGTGAAATTATAATTCATCTTATTTACATTTTTGTTTTGCTTCCAGTTTTTTTCCTCGTCGTTTTTAGTCAAAATTATAAAGCATGCTCTTCCTCTGAAACCGTTTTCCTTTCCGCACGACATAATGGAGACTGTAAACAAATCACCAAATGGCTATTTAGACATTGTTTTAGCAAATTCATGTTCAGTCTGGCACTATTATGATTTACAATACTGTTCCATGGTTTGGGGTCAGAAAGATTTATTTTCCCCAAATATTTTGAAAAATGTATTCAACAAGGATTTATCAAATTAATCAAAAGCGACATTAAAGACATTTATATGTCTTTTATTAATCCTGAAAGAAATGTAGTATGGTTTTCACAAAAACATTAAGCAGCACCGTTTTCAATATATAATAATTATTATACAGCATATTAGAATGATTTCTGAAGGATCATGTGGCACTGAAGACATGGAGTAATGATGCTGAAAATGTTGCTTTGCATCACAGGAATAAATTACATTTTGAAATATATTCAAATAGAAAACCGTTATTTTAAATGGTAATACTATTTCACAATATTACTGTTTTTACTGTATTTGTGTTTAAATAAATGCAGCCTTGGTGAGAATAAGATTCCAGATTTTTGAATGGCATTGTATAACATCCGCTTTTCATGGTGCACTCAAGTCCCAACCTTAAAAAAAAAAGAAAAATCCTGTTTCACATTGAAATCGGTAAAATGAATTGCAAATGGTAATTGATGTTGACTTTTAAAAGTCAAATTTTAGCAAATTTTTTAAACTGGAAACAATTTCTGCCTCGCTCTGGCTGTATGCATATCCAAAAGCACATCGGTCCCTAAGCAATGTCAGGAATTGGGTGAGAGTCGAGACCACAGAGGCCCTAATTTGCTTTTGGGGACGCCGTTTGACATTCTTTTTAGACAGGCATGTCACAAGTTGTTTTACTGAGCCATTCTCATCCCTGGCTCTGAGACGAGGGGAAACAAAGGCAGACGAGCAACCGGCCCGGTGCTGTTTTTGCGAAAGTTGGTTTAACAGGCCTCTTCATTGTTGTCAGAGCTGTCTGTCGGCTAGACCGCGAAAATTCCCAGCTCATAAAGGCACAACATACCGAAGGCCCTGTCTTTAAGTTTGTCTGCGTTGTTAGTCCTGCATTCTTCCCTTGACTGGTGTGAATAATTTCTCAGAGAATTCTCATGCTTTGGCCTACTTCGGATAGGTGTGTTCAAGCAGATATGCTGACAGGTTCAATCACCTTCCAGAGATGTGCAGTTGGTTCAGAGCTCTTAAAAATGTTGATTTCACACTGCATTGTTTACAGTAACACAGTGATAAAGTGAGTGATGCATGTACATTTAGATTTATGCATTTGACAGATGCTTTAATACAAAGTGACTTGAATTGCTTTCAAGGTATAGGTTTTATCAAACTCGTTTTATTGAACTCCTGATCTTAGCATTGTTATTGTCGTGCTCTACTGTTTACTGTTTACTGTTTTTCTGATCGTACTGCCGTACGATCAGAAAAAGTGTGTTGGTTTGCCTGTTCTAGTGATCGGAGATTGGATTCCAGGTCAGAGATTTTCCTACGGAGAATTTTCTGGTGAAAGGTAGTAAATGATATTGAAAAATTCCTTATGAAGCCCTTTGTCGCCTCCCACAATATCTGCGGGTCATCTACCAAGCCTTTATTGATGTCAATAAATTCATGTAGTTTACTTCTGAATTGATCACAAAAAAAACTCATATTTTAATAAACTAGAATTAAAGCGCCATCTGGGGGCTTGCGAAGGTCGCTGGATAATTGAAAGCTTCAAAAAATTATGGTCTGAAAGAGAGAGGAAAGATGTCGACTTCAAGTAGCATTGAGGTCAAGAAAGAGGAAGCAAAAATGTAGTCAATCCGTGAATATGATTTGAGTCTAGCTGAGAAAAATATGTGATTTTTTTTGGGGAGGGGTTGAATAATCGCCATGCATCTACTAATGGAAAAGAGGTTATGCATTGATTAAGCTGCTAAGTAGAAACAGTCTGGGAGTAAGAAAAATTGTCACCAGATCTATCTAGTTCATTGGACATTACAGCGTTCATATCTGTACCCATTACTATCTCAAAGTCTGTTAGATCAGGTAGATAATGGTCTTAGCTTTAGTTCTTTTTTTTAGTTTTAGTTAACTATAATATTCCTGTATTGCATTGCAGAATATACAGTTTTTTTCCTTTTCAGTCTTTGTCATGTTAATAATTATGCGTATTGCTGGGTCTGTGCAGTTGTTCAGGGTCAGGGTCAGGTATCCGGTTGGTGTCAGGTGAAACCAGTCTACTTACAAAGGGCTTCCTTTAGACTGATTAGTTTACTAGTCATTCAGAAACACACTGACTTGTTGGTTTAAAAAAATAGCTGGTGTTTTTTTCATCCCTACACAGTAGGCTACACCACTAAGCATTCCAGGTCCAGCATAGAAATTCATGTTACCTCCTGCTGTTTTTTTTTTTTTTTGGTATGCTGGGTTTTTTTTAAGCTTGTAACACAGAGGTTTCTCTGTCCTATTCAAGGCTTTTGCATGTAAAACATCCATCTGTGGAGCTTCGCTGTTGCTTTGACAGTGAGTATGTAAAGCAGCTGTGCACGTGGGGCCACCGGTCACTGTGTGTGAGGCTCTGAGTGGGAGTCTTACGTGCCGGCGTGCAGAAGCCGTTATCAGTTGATCCCTGTCATTATCGGAGCTCTTCAAACAAACAGTTGGAAGCCCATTACCAGCACTTACCGTGTGATAGCATCTCAACTGAGCCCTCAAACGCTCCTGAAACCTTTTACCAATCAGGGGAGGAGGCCTCGCTCCAAGCCGCCAAGAGGGATGTTTTGAAAGGCTGCTTGGTCATTTCCTTTAACCAGACGGAGACCGTGTGGCTCTAATTCAATAGTCCTGCTAGGGCCGTGCACGGTCCAGCTGTCTCTCTCGCGCTCTCGGCGCACATATCAATGATATTAGTTCCCTTTTGGCTTGCGAGCTCGAGTTTTTATTGTTGTGACTGGGGCCAAGCTGTTGTGTGAAGGCATTTGTATTGTATAAAACAGAACAGCGTGCTTGTTCCAGCTTGTCATCTAGAGAAAGGCAAACATTTTGTTGTTCTCTGCCCCCACAGGAATGAATCAGTACAGTCACACTTTCACACAGTAAATGCAAAAATATGTGCAGCCTACTTACTGCAGTCTAAAAGTGCTTTTGTGCAGGGTTATATAATTGAGACCATATCTGGTGACGTATTTGCGTAATGCAAACGGATTTAAAAGCTCTGGGAGATGTTAGATTGAAACATCATATGACGAGGACTGATTTTAGGGCTGCGCAATAAATCTAATAAATAATCAAGATTATGATTCCAACTGCAGTAATTAATGATGTGATGATTGCAGCATTCAATGCTTTTATTTTTTTATTCGTGACCTGATTTTGCAGAGTTTGAGCATTTTAAACAGATGCTTTGAGCGCATGAATGCAGAGACGTTTAAATGAATATATAAGCCTTTCAAGTAATGGTCTTGTTTAACAATTTTTTTTAATCTGATTAACAAATTAATATTTTATGTTTTACTTCTTTTTGTTTTAGCACCAAAGTGAGATGCATTGAATGTTGTGCAACTCACTTGCAATGTACTATAGTCAACATTTGAAGTAGATCAAAAAAGTTCATCAAAGTTGTCCTAAGACAAGAACACTTTTTGGTTTTAGGTTTTAGGACATCTTTGATGAAAGGTTTTGATCACTTCAAATGTTGACTGCAGCAGATGGTGTAACAACCAATATACACTGCAAAGAAACAGGTGTGGATACAGTGTAAATTAAAGGTTTATTTTTCAGTAGCTTTATTTATTGCATTATCACATTGCTGGCTTTTTGTATTTTAATTTTTATGCTGCTAAGAGGATTTTTTTAGTATAAAACAGCAAAAGATTAAAAAAGAGTATGTGGGATTACAAATTTATTAAAATTATAAATCTAGGTTCCAATGTAATAGTATAACTATTTATATAACTATATATAAACTGAAACAGTGTGTTTTACATTTTGAGGTAAAGATGATGACATTCTTAGATGAAGTCAGGCAGCCCAGGTGTCTGAGACATTAACCTTTTGTCTTTAGGCACTTCCTGACCATTTGGGTGATACTGTCAGGCTGATTGGATTAGCATTTATACAGTTGAATAGTTATGCTGATTGAATTAGGACTGGTAACACTCTAGAGTCTGGGGCGGGTTCCTAAACCTGTATACTTCATTTACATGCTTTGTTCCGAGTGTATCCACCTCTATGTAAATCCCTCCCCCTTGAAATGTATATAAACTACAATGTATACTGTTTGAGTAAGACTTGGATGACTACAGCGACTACTGCGAGTTCTCAATAAAGAGTAACTTATCCCAAAGTCTCCTGGTCTCTGCTTTGACGAAGGAAAAAGTTTCCAACAGTTTTGGTGCCGTGACCCGGATAGAGCTCCTCACCTGAATCCAAATTGAAACTTCAAGCTCAAAGATCTGACTGCATTCCAGACTGAATCTTCTGAATCCAGATTGAAACTTCAAGCTCAAAGATCTGACTGTGTTCCAGACTGAATCTTTCTGTAAAACCAAGGGTTGGTGAGTGCCACTCTATCCAAAAGAACCTTTAAGACCAGTACAAATGTATTATCCTCTGCGCCGTCAGAGAAGAGTTAACAGACAGCTGTAGGGTTTGGTTAACTAAGTTATCCTCTAAAGTTTTCTTTTAGAGATGAAATTTATCCTCTGTTCAGGCAGGGAAGATTAGCATTACATATTAATATTCGTTATCCTCTGTCTAATCAGGGAAGGTTGTTTAACAGACTAGTTTATCCTCTACGTTGCTAGAGAAGGTTTATCCTCTGTAAAGTTAGGGAAGATTTATCCTCTGCTTTACCAGGGAAGGTGATTTATCCTCTGTGTAGTCAGAGAAGATTCATCCTCTGTTCAGGCAGGGAAGATTAGCATTACGTGCTAATATTTGTGACCCTCTGTTCAGGCAGGGAAGAATTGGTTATCCTCTGTTCAGGCAGGGAAGATTAGCATTACGTGCTAATATTTGTGACCCTCTGTTTCGGCAGAGAAGATTAGCGTAAAGTGCTAGTAATTTGCGTTATCCGTTGCTCTGGCAAGGAAGGTTAACAATAGTTGATGTGTTAACAAGCATACCCTCTGTTGAACAGAGAAGTTTTAGTGTTTTGATTGTGTGGTAACAAAGAAACTCACAATATGTTTAGAAAGAATGCTAGACTGATCCCCACAACTGAAAAAGGTGGTCTAGCGACTCCTTTGTGGTCAGATAGCGAATTCAAATCACTGTTAGGAGTACAAATGAACCTAATAGTCACTGAGAAAGTTAGACAAGAACTAACGCAGAAATATGAGATTCATCCAGACAAGACTTGGTCGGTAGATGAGTGTAAAAAGGTACTAGGAGCATGTATTCGCAAGAACAACGTGAAAGGCATTATATGCTGCCACAGAGAATTTGGTTTAGCGCTAGCTACACAACAGTCTCAGCGTAACTCAGAGCTAGAGGAACAGAACAAAGAGCTCCGTGCTAGAGTATCCTCTTTGACTAAGAAATTGAACCGAAACAAAGCTTCAGCAAAAACTGACGTGGAAGAAGTTAGTCAGCCTGATAACAATTATCCTGACTTAAAAGCTTTCTTTGAAACAGATGTAACCATCCAATCAGTAACTGATGTGCCTGTAGATTCAGTGAAGGTATGTGGCGCTAGGAGAAGATCTCAGGGAATTGAGGGAACTGAAAGTGTTCCTCCCAACTCTTCTGTTGTCCAAATACAAACTGTTGCCAAAGTGCTAGGACCTAAAGATATAGAGAGACTATCCCAGAGTTTACCCTCAGCACGCACAAATTTTTCTGAATTTAGAAGAGCATTGATCAGCAAAATGCGTCTCTACGACATGTCATTGGCAGAAGTCACACAGCTAATGTCAGAAATTCTAACTGAATCTGAATTCAACAGTTTTGAGTCTGCTGTTACTTCTGAACTACAACATGCAAGTAAAGGCGATTTGAGAGAAGGTGTTTTGAAAATTCTAAAGAATATCATGGGACCCAAAATAGACTGGTCCAGAATCACTAACTGTGTGCAAAGGAAAGAAGAAACTGTAAGTGAATACACTGAAAGGTTTTGTCAGTCAGCCGTAACTTACAGTGGAATAGTTGATGATTCTGAAAGTGTGTTAGATGACAAAGGACCCCTAGTCCGCATCTGGGCAGATGGCCTTGTAGCTGAATACAGAAGAGCCTTGCCATTTCTAGATCTAACTTGGTCTAACAGAACTCTCAGAAGTAACCTAGACAGGTTAGCTACTTGGGAAAGAGACTCTGATGTTAAAGCCAGAGTAAAGATTGCAGCAGCATCCTATAAGGTCAATACAGAGAACCACCAGAAACGTAAATGTCCTAAGAAGGAGGGCAGTTGTCATTACTGTGGCAAAACTGGACACTGGATGAAAGAGTGTAGGAAAAGTAAAAAGACATTAGGAGAAATTAACAGCTTTACTCAGCTCCTACTCAGTCTACTTACTTATCTGAAGCAGCCCCTCCCCACTTCACCGAACTGTTGGAGCAGCTTGCTCAGGTGTTAACTGTTAGGGCTGTGCGTGCTTAACTTCACTAGTAATGTACAACAAAGATGAAAGATCCTTTGTAATTTAAATAACAGGAAGGTGACTGTCACGTCCTTCCATTGAGAGAACGCTAGCTAAGTACACTCACAGCCTTCAAAGCTATACTACAGCACACTCCAGTCACTCACCTATCCTCTCTGGGTTATGATGTTTGTTATGACTGATGTTCCATTAGAGGATGGCGATGTCGCACAGTAAAGTTCGTACACCAACTACAGGGACAGACTAGGACACACAGACCAGTGAGAGCCCAGGGAAGAACCGAATGCAACAGGCTTCGGGGGCCAACCCTGCGGTGAAGACTCCCTCATAGGCCTTCCCCATCCACTAGTCCATCCTTACCTCACTGTTCTTTAGGTGTCGCAGGAATTAAGAAATAGGGAAAGAAGGAACAACAATAGCAGACTCAGATCGAACAAAGGAGACAACCCTAGTGTTTGCAATCTTTTAGAACAAATACTGCTCTGTCGTCTTTTGTTTTCTTTCTTACTCTGTGCAGATACCACTTGATGGCTGTCCCGAGACCCATACGTACCGACCTCCAGACCCACTGCCGAGCCAACTGTCACGAAAGACAGAACAACAAAAAAAATACACAACGCAGAGACTCACATACGGGAACTTCAGTCATCCATCAACATGATCAAGATTGTCGTACTACTAACAAAATCCAACAAGACATTCTTGATCTTTCAGAAAAATACACAAGATGACTGAAGATAATTCTTCATGGTTCGGAAACTTAGGTAAACCCTGGCTGTGGATCAAGGAAATAGCAATTCTTCTGTTGTTTCTCCTACTGGCGTACTATCTATGCGTCCACAGTATCAAGTGTTTCATTCAACAAATGACTCACGCCTCTCACAAGAAAATGACAGTTCCAACCAGAAAAGACTATTACCTGTAAGAACTTCACGGACCCTAATTGCATGTTTGTTTCTGTGTCAGCATGCAATTACAGAAAATCAACACAGAGCATGTGCTATGTGCCTGTAACGATCACAAGTTACACGAATTAACTTTTAAGTGTCTAAATTTGTATTTTGTGAGAGTTATTAGAACTCTCAAAGGGGGAACTGTGGGATTACAAATTTATTAAAATTATAAATCTAGGTTCCAATGTAATAGTATAACTATTTATATAACTATATATAAACTGAAACAGTGTGTTTTACATTTTGAGGTAAAGATGATGACATTCTTAGATGAAGTCAGGCAGCCCAGGTGTCTGAGACATTAACCTTTTGTCTTTAGGCACTTCCTGACCATTTGGGTGATACTGTCAGGCTGATTGGATTAGCATTTATACAGTTGAATAGTTATGCTGATTGAATTAGGACTGGTAACACTCTAGAGTCTGGGGCGGGTTCCTAAACCTGTATACTTCATTTACATGCTTTGTTCCGAGTGTATCCA
This sequence comes from Barbus barbus, assembly GCF_936440315.1. Lineage (NCBI taxonomy): Eukaryota > Metazoa > Chordata > Actinopteri > Cypriniformes > Cyprinidae > Barbus > Barbus barbus. The sequence continues at coordinate 21,000,522 of NC_136719.1, forward strand.
CCTCTATGTAAATCCCTCCCCCTTGAAATGTATATAAACTACAATGTATACTGTTTGAGTCAGACTTGGATGACTACAGCGACTACTGCGAGTTCTCAATAAAGAGTAACTTATCCCAAAGTCTCCTGGTCTCTGCTTTGACGAAGGAAAAAGTTTCCAACAAGTACTTCTATTTAAAAGAAAATTAATCTTTTCATTAAATTTTTTTTTTTTTTTACAAATTGTTATTTTCAGCAAATTATATTAATTGTCGGTAAATTAATATCAATTAATAAATTATTATAATAAGCTCTAGTAAAGTAATATTTAAAATACATTTTTGTCATACTAAGTATAGTTCAAATCTATTAATATATTTTAATAGAGAATTACTGATAGAATAATTATTATATAAAATATATTTAAACTTTATTTGGAGTACTACTTGTGCACAATGCACATTTCTTAATATTAAGCCTAAAATGTGTTTTAATATCATTATTGATGAGAATTGTGTGATCTTTGAATAATATCAGTCTTTAAAAGCAAGATATTTAAAGTGTACCTGAAGTTTACTTACAATAGTTCCACTTTAGCACAATCAGATATACTTCAGCTTATCTTTAGCCTGATTTCAGCACTACTTCCACACAATTAAAGTGCATTAAGCACAAAATTAGTTGTTCCAATTTAACTTTAACTATACCAGTTTACTAAAATTACAATTGCCGGGTATTTTTATTAAGTGCATAAGTGTGTAAATGTATCTGTAAATAAATGTATTTCAAATACATTTTAGTATATTTATTTGTCACTAGAGATGTCATGGGAAATACATAACAATTATGATTTGTACAAAGTGATCAAACATATAAAGGATCACTGAAAGGGAAATATGTTTTTAAAAGAGGAAAATAATGGGTCATCAAAAGGCCAATGCACAAACACTACATTATATCTGATTATTTATGTACAGAAACATTTTCCCGTCAAAGTGTTGGCTTTCCTCCGCAGCTGGCATGAGCTTGTGCGCAAGAGGGAACAAATTGAAATGAGAGCAATGCATGTGTCTGAACACTTCTCCATTTCTTCAGAGATTCCACCATCTTTCATCTCTACCTCTGCTTTCCTGCCAGGTTCCTCTCTGTTCCGTCACTCATCACCAGCAGCACTTACTTCTACTGTAAACAGTCAGAGTTTGAGACCTTCTGGTGGATGAATCAGTTATCTACGGATCTTAATATTCTTATTGTGCATTTTCCAATATGTTGTTTTTGTTGTTTGATGGTTTGGAAGCAGTTTGGCTGGAAGCAGATGAACTTGGCCAGTGATCAACATCAAATACTATTCGAGAACACATTATACTTTCTTAATATGGCATACTTTCTGATTGAAACAAAATATTCAAAGTGGAAAAAATGTAGGCCAGGGCTTGATTTTATCCAGTGGGAACTGATTGGATCATGAACAGTGGGAGTTTTGTACCAGAATGGAGCCAGAAGTGAATACAAGTTTGCAGTTGATTGTGTACAGTTTGCTCCTCTTCTTACACGCAACTGACACACACACATTTGAGGAAGGTCAAGGTCACCCATAAGAGCATCTCAATGTATCCCAATGGTAACATTTCTTTTACGTTATTATTAACTTTAAAAATAATATTATTAATTAGTATTTTTGTCTTGTCTTCCTGTTAAACACTGTTCTTTTTAACTTTTTAAATATCAAAGAATCATGAAAAAAGCATCACCGGTCCCAAAAAATATTAAGCAGCACAACTGTTTCCAACATTGATTTTAAATCAGCATATTAGAATGATTTCTAAAGGATCATGTGACACTGAAGACAGGAATAATGATGCTGAAAATTCAGCTTTGCTTCATAGGAATACATTATATTTTAAAGTATATTAAATTAGAAAATGGTTATTTTAAATTTCAAAAATATTTCACAAAATTACATTTCTTTCCCCTGTATTTTTAAACAAACAGATACAGCCTTGATGAACATAAGAAATTTCTTTAAAAAACATCTTACTGATCCCAAACATTTGAACGGCAGTGTAATATGATGATTTACACAATGCACGTTCCGGTCTAATTGTGAACAATGCATCAAAGGAAGTTAACAGAGTAAATTTTCATTTCATGTTTACAGACACTGTTTACAGAGCGCTCCAGTGCTTTGCTGGCCGTCATCGATAGAGGATTGTTCTGCTTTTTATTCTCTAGTATGATGTCTGGATTGCTGTAATCACATATGCAATGCTGGGCCCTTTGTGTATAAGGGAATTCATAAAGTCTTTGTTAATATTTTGGCCACAAGCGACTCCCACACTTGTCTGTTTTTCTGAGAAGTGGCGTCACCGCAGTCCGAGTGGGAGACAGAGTCAGGAGTGGCCTCGCTCTGCCAGGTCATTAAGAGCTCAGTTTGGGAATTTTGCAAATTGTTCACAAATGGAATCTCAGCTCGACCGACTCTATCCCTAAAATCCGGTGTATTACTTCCCTCCCCTCTGCTACCTTCTGTACTCCTCCACTCCTCTGTGGATTTCCTTTCTTGATCCCATCGTTCCAGGCAGGCAAACTATAGCGGAGGTGAGAGACGGTGTGTCAGGATGAGTTAGAGCGTGTGAGCGAGCACTGAAAGGTAAAGAGTGCACTGGCATCTTAGCGAGATGACAGATGAAGATAAAGAGCGTTGAGAGGGGGCGGAGCTTCACTATTTGCAAGGCAAGACTGGGCACGTGCAGAATGAGGATCCTGCCATGGTGACTGGGAATGGGAGGGGCTTCCTAGTGGAGGTCAAAAGGGGCGTGGCCTCAAAGTTAAGGGGAGGATTGGGTAACTTTTTGCCAGTCAAGATCATAACTACAAAACATTTGTTTTCCAGTTTTGAATACCTTATGTCAAAAGTCATGAGAATACTAAAGAGAAGCAGGAATACTGGAATGCCGAGAGAGAGAATGAAACGGTGGGGGGTGAAAGAGAGAAACAGGCACAGAGATAGAGCGAATGCTTGTTTGAGAGATGGCCAAGTTTGATAAGTTAGTGAAAAGTTTTACTGTTTCTTTTTTCTGCGGTGCAGAACACGAGGAGGCCAAGTGAGGACTAGAACAGCCTGTCTTCTAGCTCTGTTTTCCCCTCTGGTCTAGTCTTCAAGTGACTCTTCCAGACTCTCGGAGAGATGTATTGTGTGTACGAGTAAGATGTCAGGATAAGATTACATGTCTCCTCAGAGCCAAACATGTGTACAATGTTGCTCGAGGTGGATGCTATGATGAATGTCCGAGCAATGGCGCTGGGATGGGAGTTTTGGAACTGATGCAGTGTTGGTGAAGATTCTTTAAACCTCAAGTGGCTTATGATTTCAAAGTAGTTACATTTCAAATCAATGCATCATTTTTTAAAGCCATTCATTTACATGAAACGTAAATAAACTGGTTTATTAGTGCGTTTTCGAACTGTGATTTAATCCTTGTGAATATTACCTCAGCCAGCTCAGCTATGTATATAAATATGTATATAGATTTATAAAAATTTTGGTCCCACTTTATATTGTGGCCCTAATACCTGTGTACTTACATAGTAACTAGATGTGTATGTAGTATGTAACCACAGTGTAAGTACACATTGATACATAGTATCTACAGCTCTAATGTTTGTGTCACTACACATATGTAACAACCCACTGAATGGTATGTGTAAGTAAAAATCTGTAACAGGAAATTGGTGACAATACTTTTTGGTAATGAAAGTACAAATGTGTAATAGGACTAACAGCACTTTTTGGTAAAGAAAGTGTTAAACTTTATATTAAGTAAACAATTCCTATGGATTTACCATGTAATTACTCTAATGTTACACAGCAGCGACCAGTAAGTTTTACATATAAATTGTGGTTGGTGTCCAGAATGTTACACTTTATATTAAGTGGTTCCTGAGGAGATACAATGTAAGTACACTGGTATTACAGTGGTGCACCAACTCCACCAACTCGACAGCCAATTCCTCCCACTTTACATATCTCTAAACCTACCCGTTTCCACCCCCTGGATCTCATTTCCACCCCTAAACCTACCCATCTCCACCCCCTGAATCAAATTGTTCCAATTACTCTTATACATATTGTTGTTACAAAATGTAGTTATATAATTCCTGTTACACGAGTACTTAGTGAAGTAAAAAAAAGTGTTGTTACCAATGTCCTGTTACACATTTGTACTTACACATACCATTCTGAGAGTTGTTACATGTGTGTTGTTACAGAAATATTACAGCTGTAGATACTATGTACCAATATGTACTTACACTATGGTTACATACTACGTACACATCTAGTAACTATGTAAGTACACAAACTGTAAAAAATTTCAAGCGGTTTCAACTAATTATTTAGTAACTAGTTCTACAGAAATTTTACGTTCAATCAATTTCTGACTTCAAAGTGTTATCTGAATGATTTTTTAGTTGGCTCAACCTTTAGTGAACTAGTTTTATATTCCATTCGACTAAAATGTTTTAATTGGTCAAACGTTTAGAAGACTAAAGCAAGTTATGTCAATTAAAATTTCACCGTTTACTCTGTGTGTTTTATGTTACCTCAACTAAAATGTATTCTTTGGGCATCATAAGAAATTGCTGGGGAACTACATAAACATATATTTTTATAATTTAACAAAATTATAAAAAATTATTAACTGGTATTTATCAATCACTAAAAACACACACTTTACAACACATAATAGCCTTTATTTAATAACAATCTCCATTTATAACATTTTTCATACAAACTAAACATACAGGAATGAAGAAAAAAGAAGTCAAACAGGAAAATAGTTAGTCAATAATGAAAGAGGATATTAACAAGTAATTTTTCCAGTTAAAGTCAGTTCATTGGTGATTCAGTGTTGGCATTATCCAGTTCAGCTCTCTTCCAATAATGTCTGTGCAATCAGCCAAGTGTCCCCAAATAAGCAAGCCAAAGGTGACAGCGGCAAAGACCCGAAACTCCATTGGTGACAGAAATTGAGTGGGGGGGGGGCAGTTCTCCTCTGGCCAGACGAAACCAGCATGGCATGGTTTAATTCTAGCCTGCAACACAACACAGGTCAGATTGAGCAGAGGACTTGTCTGGTTCTTGTGGTCTTGTCCCGATGGCCAACGAGGTCATTGGAGGGGATCTGTCTCTGGAGCTCATCTAGATGACATGGTCTCCACTGACATTCAGGGCTGTAAAGGTCATCTCTAGGTCCTGATCCACCATCTGATCTGGATACGGATTGGGTGGCTATATTCACCTCGGAATAGGAAAGAAACAGATGAATATTAGTGTAGATGCCACTGAGAACAGTAAAGCACATTATAATTGTAGTAAAAACTCTAAACATTTACACATATTACCTAGAATGAAAACAATAAACTCCTAGTTTTGAAAGTACACACAGTATGTATTTGCAGTGGAGCGGTCTGGTCACATGGGAGTGTTTGGTGCCTTGGAAGAACTGACTGGGTTGCAAATGAAATCTTGCAATGATGACAAAGCACCAATGAAACCTTTGGCCACACCCTGATGGAGAAAAAAAAGTACATTTTAAGTTCAACTTTTTTTCTTTTTTCTTGGCACAAATCCATTCCACAATCTACTGCACAACAGATTGATGCTGACTGGATTTGTAATAGAACATATTACAGGGCTACCTCAAATTGCATAAAAATAATATCAAAATATAACTGTCCTGCCTGTTGTTGATAAATACCAGTGGTGACATTTTACAAATTGATTGATCAGTTGTCCCAATGTTTACTTCCCCAGTGCAGGAACTCGTGTGCACGATCTACTGATTCACTACCTAGTCCTAGGGAACTGACTGAGACGCTTTGAACGTCTTTGTAAAACGATTCAGTTGTTAATTTTCATTCGGAAGGACCAGAGCCAATCCTCCCTATACGCAGAATACGCAAGCTGCGTAGGGCCCCCAAAACACCAGGGGGCCCCCTTGCTCTCAAAGATGTTTTAATTTTAGTTTCGTTTTTGAATTTGGCCAGCGATTATGAAAACATAAGTAATCGTTTCTTTTAAAGCGGTGCGCTCTCTACATAAAAATCTGCCAAATCATGTAACGTGAATGTCTCTTGCTCTTATAAAAAAAAAAAAAAACGAGTTGAAACCGAGCCACGGAAAAGATACTGTTTCTCGAGCGCTTTCCATGAGCGCGATTCGAGATGGAGTGAAACACGGACTAATGTGTTTCATCCATGCTTTCACCCCACCCACCCCCACCCTCCGGAAGGACGAAATCCTCTTCCGAAGCGCCTTCAAGAGATCAGAAACGCCGTGTAACGTTAATCCACCTTGTTTGAAAAGAGCAACATTTCACCGTGGCTTGTTGTTAGTCACGTTTAATGCTGTCTTTTTACTTCAATTGCAGAAGTTTACACATGCAAAAACCCATTCAACACGCCCATGTTAACTTCAAATGAGTTAAACCTCTCAAAAAACTTCAAAAAATCGAATATGTTGCATGATTTTCTCGTTAATTTTAGTCTAAAAAAATCTAATTTATTTAGTGCAACTTACCTGACGCGTAAGTTTAGTCAGCATTTAGCATTTTGAATGTTGACTGGATTTGAAAATAACCATTCATTTAATGTTTTTAATATATATTTGTGCAGACTTAATATAATTTGTCTTCTCAACTAGGCCCAAGCAATAAAATTAGTTCAACTTAAATATTTTTGTCCTTCCAACATTTTGTTAATTGGATTTTTTTACAGTGCAGGTATTAGGGCCACTAAATATAAAGTGGGATCAATATTGTAGTTGTTTGCTTATTTTATTTACAGTTTTAATTTAGTAAAAAAATATGTACTGTTTTTAAATGTATTTTTCAAATTTTATGTATTTTTTTTTAGTTTTTTTTTTTTTTTTTACAAATTGTATTTGATTTAATAGTTATTTCAATAGTTTTGGAACTATTATTTATTTTTATTTAATAAATGTATTTGAAAACAAATTTTATTTAGTAAAATATTTGTGTTTATGTATTTATTTTATTTATATACTTTTTAATTATTTTACAGAATTACAAGTTTTATTTGATTTAATAGTTATTTTAATAGTTTTGAAACTATTATTTATTTTTATTTAAAAAATGTATTTATTTATTAACCAAATTGTATTTAGTAAAATATTTGTACATTTTAATTTTTTATGTAGGCTATTTCTTATTTTATTTATATACTTTTTAAATTATTTTACAAAATTACTAATTTTATTTGATTTAATAGTTTTTGTTTTTTTAAATAGTTTTGGAACTTAGTTTTTTTATTTAATGTATTTATTATTAACAAAATTTTAATTTAGTAAAATATTTGTACTTTTTACATTTACATTTATGTATATGTTTTATTTTATGTGTTTTTATTTTACAAACTGTTTATTTTAATTTGATTTAATAGTTATTTTAATAGTTTTGGAACTTTTGTTTATTTATTTATTTTTAACAAAATCTGGAACTATTATTTTATTTATGTATATGTTATTTATTAATATATATATTTTTTTACATTTCACAAAATTAAATTTTTTTTTGGAAGTACTATTTATTTTCATTCATTTATTTCATTTTAAACTAAATTCTGAACTATTGTGATTTTATTTGATTAATTAGTATTATTATTATTACTGTTGTTTATGCATTTTGAAGCTATTATCACATTACTGACAATGTAGTTATGTTAGTAACTTGGCTAATTTTACCTAATTGTTTCTCTGAACTTTTGTTAGCGGCTACAGTTACAGTTGCAGTTCATATGTTGGGAATTCTGGAATTTGTCAATGTGTTTAAACATGCATACTTTTGGGTAAGATGTGCTGTTGAGTTTGAGCGTTGTAGACTGTTTAGTGTGTACTGAAGGTGTGTGTTTCATGACTCAAAATGTGTGTTTGAATGGTATGTGTATGTATGTCAACATCTGAGTGTTCCCTGAGGGAGCTACAAGGACTAGTTGTAGTAATCTGAGGCGTGTGCACGCAGACAGAGCTGAAATGAAGTGGTGTTCTGTGTCTCTGTCATCACCGGCAATCTGTCTGGACATATCCACGCACACAGAAACACATGACTCTCTGTTGCTTACACTCTGCACAAACTTCCGGAGCTGTATAACATGGTGCACAGATCTAAAAACTAGCAGAATAGGCAATGCATGCTCAATCAATCCTTCCTATAAACATTTCAGGCCCCAGGGGAAATTTTCTTGCTCAGAGGTTGCTCTTTCATAGCTCAGGAGACATAATGGAGTTTCATTTAAAAGGCAGTTCAGTCAAAAATCAATATTATGTCATCATTTACTTATTCCGAACCTATTTGATTTCTTCTTTGAAACACAAATAAAGATACTTTAAATTTTAATATTGGTTTAAAATACATTTAATATTCAGTAATATGATTGATTAGACTGCACTGACACTAATAAAACATGAACTAAACTAAGTAGGCCTATTCTGTAGAGCTGCTTTATAGTTGAACTGAACTGAGATAAAATTAAGTGGTGAAATAATTTTCACTCAGAAACTGCAAGTAGATTTCACAGATAATTACAAAGAAATGGCAAACAACAGTGAAGCAAATGTGAAATTTTGAAGACTGAAATAGTATTTTCTATGTGGTGAAACATATTCTTGTAATCTTTATTTACAACTTATAATCATTTTTAACCGTGTGAAAAAAAATACGTTCAATCATTCACACTGTCAGTAAATTATACTGAATCAAAATAGAACTAAATTGAGCTGAAAATTTACGTTATTATCTTTTTAGGGTTTATTTAAAGCTGAAATTGTATGCATTTCAAATTTTAAGAAATTTGCAACATTAAGACTGTTATTTTCTTATATATTACTGGGAAACTGCTTTGAAATCTGTATTTTATAAACCTCTATATACATATATCTTACTTGGCTTGATTTGAAAAAAGTCATTGGCATCCAAAACACATTAGACCCCGTTTACTTTCATTGTATGGACAAAAAAATAACATTTTTGACATTTTCTTTTAATTCCGAGCGAAGTCATACAGGTTTGGAATGACATCAGGTTGAGTAAATGTTGACAGAATCCCTGTTCCAGATGTCCTACTTTAGAAATACAAAAGTTGTGAAAGGTTTTTTTTTTCTCTCAGGATAAAAATCTGAGAAGCAGGCAGCTTGGAAAAAATAGTTTTTATTTGACATCCATTTAATCTCATCGCTGTCTAGGAGAAGCAGTTGAGATATTAAAGAAATTTTCTTAGATTTTTTGTTCATTCCTTTGAGGCCACACACAGGCAAACCAGTCCTGGCTAATATCTAATATCTGGCTAATATCATTGTGTCTGCTATCTGAGGTCCACATCAGTGAGTCATGCGGCAGTTAAACCTGATTCTGAGGCTCGGTTCGCTGACTGGACGCCTGACATCGGCTCATCTGGTGCGGCTTGTCTGGCCTGGACAGCAGAGATGACAGGGAGCCAGCTAAGTGAGATGGATTTCCAGCAGTTCTGGGTCTGTTTGTCATTGGAGTTTTGTCACATGACAGGAAGGAGCGAATCGTGAGAGAGTGAGCAAGAGAGAGAGAGAGAAAAGTATGGAAGAGCCAGGCCTTTAAGACAGAGTGAAAACAAAACTGTCTTTAAAGATGTTCCTCTGGGTTGTTTAAAAACTGTTGCAGGGTTAGACGAGTATAAGTTTGAAAACAGAAGGAAAAGGATGGAAAACGAGGGAGTGAAGCAGAGGTGGTGGAGAGTGATGGAGAATAGCTTGAGCTCCAGAGAGAGAGAAAGAGAGGGAGGGAGAGCAGGATAAGTTGGGGGAAAGTTAGTGGCCCAGTGGGGATTTCTTCTGGAGTTCAACCTCCTTGGCTGGGGAAGGGAGGGGAGGGGGAGGAACTTGGGTCAGCACTATGAAGTTGGATTAAATGTCCAAGTCAGCTTTTTTTTTCCACCCTCAGACTACACGAAACAGTTTCTAACAAAAGATTTTCAGCGAGAGAGAAGAAATTTCAGAGTTAGAGCAGTTTCTGTCTCTGAATGACAATATGCAGGCACTTTTATCCATGAAGGAAAAAACATTCAATTTATCACACAGGAGCCAACCATATTAGCAGTACCGCAATATCAGATTTCAAGAGTAAGAGTGTAGCTGTGGAAAAAGTTGAGAACGGAGATGACAGAGAGTTAAAGAAAAGTCTGGAATTGAAAGAAAAGTCTATGGTCATGAGGATAATTTTTTATGAACATCTACATACAAATGCTCAAACTCATTGTTTTTGGTCAATGCTTTATGCTTTAACTTTCTTTTAAAAAAAGAAGATTTGAAATTGCTATAGCTTACTCTACAAAGCAAAAAAAACAATTGAACAAAAAGTGCATGATGATTTAAAAAAAAATACAAATTATGTAAACATGAAACAAGATTAGTTCACTCGAGAAGCAACACTGTATTAATATATATTTTATATTAATTTTATTAGTATAAATATTTTTTAGAGATTACATCTTAAGCTATTTTTCATATTTATTTAATATTCAATATTGAAAACATTTTTTAATTAAACATTTTGTTTGATTTAAACCATACATTTTTGTAGGAAAAATAAATAAACGTTGAAGTTGAATATATATACAGTACCGTTCAGAGACTTCTTACAAAAACCTTAAAAACATTATAAAAATCCTACTTACTTTTAAACAGTAAATATTGTTTTTTAGAAAAGAAATGTTTTAAAATATAAACCTCAAGAAATTTTGTTAGATTTATGCTTAAGATAATGTTAATGGTGTAAAAAAAAAAAAAAAAACTTCTAAAGTTTAAATATCTTGTGCAGTTATACATATCAAGTAAATGTTTAAGTGTTTTTAGATATTTTACTCAAAGTTTTGCTCCATCTTAAAAATACTTAAATTTTATTAGAATTCACAGCTTCCTCCTTCTACCATGATCTGATCTGTTCTTTTGTTTGTTCTTTTGTCACCCTCAGCCTTTATGACACAACAATTACATGAAGAACCTCAGTGTTACAATTGATGTACTTTACTGTCTGCTCAAACAAAAGGGCCATTAAAGTGTCCTACTCTCTCTCTCTCTCTCTCTCTCTCTCTCTCTCTCTCTCTCTCTCTCTCTCTCTCTCTTTCTCCCCCACTCATAGTCTCCTTTCTCTCTCCCCTGCTCTCTCTCTCACTCTTCCTGTCTCTGTCTATGAGGGTCGCCTAAAGAAAATAAATGAGAACCATAACAAAGTCAAGAGCCACAAGATCAATAAACAGCCTAATGAATACCATTCTCAGCGCATGCCCTGACGTGCTCAGAGAAGGACTCTTTGTTTCATTGTAAGTGTGAAAAAGCAAAGGGGGTTTGGGAAAATGAAAAGCAGAACGCCGCAGAGTGGGAGATTGTGAGTGTATTTGGAAGGAAGGGCAATATGTGTTTATGGAGATCCCGGCCAGCAGTGCAGATTGACAGGAAATGGTGTCTTTTCTTAGGCGGCCAGGCCGTACCACTACCAGTGGGATGACAGGGGTCGGGAGGGGGGTGAAGATGGATGAGGCAAGGCCGAGACGTAGGCACCTCTGTTGCTCCTGGCATTGTGTTCAGCTGTTTGCTTGACTTGAACCCTGGTATGGCTCCGTCCACTCCCCAGCTGTTCACTTATTGAAAGCCATTGGCACTGACACTGGCAGAGCTATTTATTTCATTGGGGGTGGGGGCATAGTACTGCTTGTCTGTGTGTGGCGGAGGTATATGTGGCTTATTAGGGGTAGAGGGATTAATTTGTGACAACTAACGTTGTGAGGGTTACTGGCAAGAACTTGTTTAATCGACTGGTAGTCTCTGAGCTGCTTGTTACTTGGTCTAGTACTTGTACACCAAACCCAATAGTCATGGTTTTGAAAACCTGAAAAAATTCGAAGAATTTTCATTTCCAGACCTGGAAAAGTTTTGGAAATGATTAAAACCATAAAAGCGAAAATACATGTTTCTTGTTGTGCTCTGCTCAGGTATTTTCTCAGCTGGACATTGCCACAAATCATCATATAACATTCTCTTATTAGTGAACAAATGGCATCAATATGTATAATCGCTTACTTCTATTGATGCTGAATCTTGGTATTTGACATACAAATGGAAATCTATTGCAGCAATCTCTGTGAGATGATTTTGACCAGATTGAAAGGTCATGCAAAAAAGGTAATTAGTCAAAATAGTGTTGGAGCCCTCAATAGTCCGTTTAGATGCCATTCGCAATTGTACTTGAATGAAAACAAGGCTGTGACGAACAGAAGTATGTTTTATTTAATAGGTTGTACTGAATGGTAAAGTAAATTATTTAAATATATTTAATTTATTTAAATATATAAATCATATTTGAAAAAATATGTATATTTTTTTATTATTATGAATTCTATTAAATTTAAATTATAAATTGATTTATTTATGTGCTTATTTGTTTGTTTATTCATTAATTCATTCATTTTTATTTATAAAGAGGCTGTAAGGAATAAAAATATATTTTATTTGATAGACTTTACTGTGACACATCTAAATGTATTTTTAATTGTTTTTTTTTATATTATAGTTTTTTGTTTATTTATTCATTTATTTATGTCACTGTTTTGGGGGCAGGAAAGGAAATCAGCTACGGTTGTTTGGCAAAAAGTCATACAGTCGTCTGGTTATCTCTAAATTTGCTGTTGTGCTGCTAATAGTGTAGACTATTGTCAGGATAGACATCATATTTCATTACACGCAAATGATAATGAGGCTGTGAAAGATAGATGTACAGCCCATTCAAGGTCCTAGGTCGTATTCAGGCACACATTTAGAAGCTGAGCAGAACTCTGTAGAGAGCTCATTACAATTACTCATTACAATTACCAATTAGAATCGGATGGCATGCTTGTTTAATAAATATTTGACTAATTTGATAATGCTGTCAAGTCCATTGATTCCCTCTGGGCCTGGTCATGTCTAATTTCCACAACCCATGTTTCCAAGTTTTTTAATCCTCTGAATATATATTTAAAAGTACAGATTTTTGTACTTGGTCAGCTAAGCAAGCGTCTTCAGCGTACACATCAGTCGTACATTTAACCGCCTGTACGCTTCTACCCCTCACAGCCTCATTTTCACGCACGTCAAATGAAATATGCCATCCACTGACTGTAGTCCATGGGAAAGGACTCAAATTCATCATGTCTTGGTCGCAAGTGTGAAGACAAGCCCTGACATTCCTTCCCAAGTTCATCTTCCTGTTGGTCTCCTGCTTGGCGTCCTCTAGCGCATGGATTCTCCCCACGCAACTGAATAAAGTTCCTCTTTTAAAAGCTTCTATGAGGGCCAGAGGGGGCTTTGAATATTCGCCACATACTTAATGATCTAGAGACAGCAGCGGCCATCAGTCATTTACTCTGTTTTTGTGGAGACAAAGGCGAGAATTTTGCCCTGGCATCTGCTGCTTGCACAATGCTCTCCCTCTCTCTCTCTTTTGCTTGCTCGCTCAGGACTTTAATGTGGTTATGATTAGAGACGGGGCTGAGGGACGGCTTCGGGGGGGTGGGGGTTCTCATATGTACTGCAAGGGAAAAAAGGGGGAGGTGCGCAAAGCGAGAGAGCGTTTTTGTGTGCAGTGTGTGCTGAAATATGAATCACAAAAGAGACAAAAAGAGGCCAGAGAGAATCAAATAAAAGTTTGTTCTCTAACCAGATCAGAGCTGGCAATGTAAACACACAAACACACACTGTGGCCCCTCCCTGTGGCCCTCTCTCTCTCTCTCTCTCTCTCTCTCTCACCCCCCCCTTCTCGATCAGTCTCTCTCTCTCTCTCTCCACCCCCCTCTGTGTGCGCAGGACTGAGGCAGTTGGTTTGCTCCAGTGTGTCTGAGAGCCGTGAGTGCTATGTGGGGCTGTTATTTAGGTCTGTTACAACACACTAGGAGCAGCTCACCCCGAGCAACCAGCACCGCAGATCAGCCAGAGAGGGAAAGAGAAACAAGCAGCGTGACAGAGAGAGAGAGAGAGGAAGCGCTTACAAGAGCAAAAACAGCGGGATCAGGCAGCACGTATATCCTGACTAGAGGAATTCCAGCAGGGGATTTAGCGCTGTCGTAGCTGCGGGTGTTGTTATTGTTTTTTTTGGTGACGCAAGGCGTTCGGAGGTGGGTAGGCGACGGGGACGCATAATGTTTGACTGTATGGAGGCTCTGGGCATGGGTCCCCGCCAACTCTACGATGTCACCAACCGGGGTGCATGCATGCTTCGGAAGGCGAGCCCCTTCTACGCAGGACTGGACCCTTTTGCTTGGACGGGGACGGCCAGCGTACGCTGTAAGTGGCTCTTCTTATTCTTTTAAAGGGGCCTCGCGTTGACCACAGGACGCTCGGTGCCAAACGAACCACTTGAGCTGCATTTGTAAAGCTGCGTTTGTGTGTTTTAGAGATGCTGTTTGAGTCGATTGGTTTCCATGATTGTCATGAACAGAGTCTGGTTTCACCAATGGTGTGGGTAACCTGATTTTTGACATTGTCGGTTGATGAAAAGTTAAACAGAAAGGAAGTAATGCGAGAGGGAGAGATGAAAGAGAGATTGTTTGAGAAAGAGAGGGAGAAGGAGAGAGAGAGAAGTGGGTGGGGGGGGGGGGAACCTGACACTGTGCTATAATTTCAGTCAGGCAGATTGCATTTGTCTTCTTCACTTCACAATTGTGCCTGACAGCTTTGGTATCCCAGCATGCCTGACCACGGCTCGGCCCACACAACAGCATCAAACAAGCGTAAAAGTGAAAAAACGAGAGGGACATTACTCAAGTATGTGTCACTGATGAAACTGGAATTGGAAAACGGATTAGGTGATTAGACTCTGACAGGAAGCCAAATTGCAAACGGCATTAAATAAATAGTAAAGAATTGGCATAAATACGCTGAGTGGAAAGTTCTCTAAGTATGGGAGCTAGAAGACCTGGACCGCTCTTCGATTTTCTCCCTTTTTCATTCTCTGTCTCTGTTTTAAGCATTTTATTTTTCCTTCCTCTGTTCCAGACCTTAGACAGCCTTTGGCTTTAAAAACAATCATGCTTTATCATAGACAAAGCTCGGGTTGATTTTCTGAAGGGATCAGTCTGAACTTGATGAGAGAACTGAGAAAAAAAACTCAAATGTCCAGTTCGGTAAACATCCCTGTTACCCTTTTCCCAAAATGCACGGCGCTTTTGCTGTTTTCCATTTGTATTTGTTGAAGCTTCTGCTTTTTGTTCCTCCTTCTCGGCCTCTGAGGGCGACTCATCTGTCTTCATTAATCGTGAAAGACACCAACGTTTCAGTGGCTGTCAGCCACACTGGGTTCTCTTTAATGAAGACAGATGCCCTGTCTGAGCTCGACCCAGAGGGGAGGGGAGGGAGGGAGGTCCATAATGTCTCTTCTCCTTGGCCAGGGCCCTGATGATAACAAGATGAAATCTGTTTATTTAATCAGTCATGTCTCACCAACGCTACACAAGCACACCATCAGGGCCCACGTTGGAAAATGAGTCCTCCGATTGCACCGCCACTGCTTCTCGAATTCTGTTCCTTCCTGGTTCCAGGAAATAGGGGAGATCGGGAGGCAATCGGACAGATCCCGCTGCCCTCGGGGAAGAACACGAGCGGTGTACTGTTACAAGCCACCATGTCCAGTAACCTCTGTAAACAAGACCTGCCTATCCGACCACAGGATACTCACAGTTGTTGCTCTTCATTGTCCTCTTAGACCAGATTAATCAGTGTTTAGGCCAGTATTTAATTAGGGGCAGGCCCGCTGAAATGCATTGTGGGTAAACTTCTCTAAGAGTTAAATTTGTCTCTCTGTCTCTTAAAGTTTCAGCTTTTTGTGTCTTTATTTGATTAGAGAGGAGCAGAGAGGGGGTGGGGTTGCAAGCCAAGACTCGAGCCTGCGTTAGCAACATTAACACCATGACTTAACGTATGTGGGATTTTGGCATTTTTTTATTTATTTAATAGTAATCTGTAGTAAGGAAGTTTCCTTCTCATAAAAATAGTTTTTCTGCATCTGGTACTTTTTGTTTTTACAGTTTATTGAATTTTAGCCCACAAGTGCCTTTTCTTGGCTCTAGGGAAAGTGATGACTGTTTCTGCCTGATGTCCTCATAAACTCTATAAATATTCTGGATTGTGCTGGTCATGTGACTCTACACCATTGTTAAAAAGTTATATATATATATACACACACACAAGGATGCATTAAATTGAATAAAACTGACAGTAAAATTTGTTAAGTTGTATTTCAAATAAATGCTTTTCTTTTGAACTTTCTGTTCAGCAAGATTCCTGAAAAAAAGTAATCACAGTTTCCATAAAAATACTTAATTCCATAAAATTTTTCAACAAATAAATGTTTTTTTGAGCACCAAATTATTTTTAAAGGCTCATGCGACAATTAAAAATGGAGGAATGGCTGTTGAAAATTCAGCTTTTCCATCACAGGAATAAATTGCATTTTAAAAATATTAATATAGAAAACAGTTGTTTTACATTGCAATAATATTTCACAATATTATTGTATTGAACGTTTGGACGTCTTGAAGTGTTTTTGACGTGCTAAATGTACATTTGTGGATTACATTTAGATGTTTTGCTTTTATTTTCACCACGTGATTAAAATGTACCAGTTGTTTGGTTTGTAGTGGCTTACAGGAAACTTGAACCACACAGTAAACCATGCTGACAATGAAGAGTCTTCATTTGCATTGCCCTACACCATTCACAAACCCCCCTGCTGCCTGTTAGAGGTGAAGAGCAAGAGAATCGCAGCCCACTGTCAGTGTGGCCAGTCTTTCCTTTTATATGTGCAGCAGTTCAAGACCTTTGCCGTTTTTTTTAATTCAATGTCAGAGGTTGTGGAGAGGCTTTGCACGGGCCAATGTCAGCTCTCTTGACTATGTGAGCTGCTCTTGTTCCATCCCTGAAAGGGAAGAGAGCTGAAAGAGCTTTTTTATAGAGCAATCCTTGAAGCACCAGGGCTCTATTGAGCCATATGTTTAAAAAAAGAGGAAGCACGCAGGTGATTTAGTAATTTATACATAAGAAATATAACATCACGTTTCTCTGAACTGCGCTTAATTTCCCTTTTTATTTGCTAAGTGGTTGCTTATGATGTGGGACACTACAATTTCACAGCTTTGTTAGACCGTTAGAAAGTTTTTGTGTACGTTTTTGGGATTAAATGGTGGATTTTTGCTGCATTCAAATAAGGACTAGAATCCGGGATCATCTTCCTGTCCTGATCATTTGGGATCATACACACATGCCATTGTTTTCTGCAAAGTGTGCTGTCCACATCAGAGTCTGATAAGCTCTCTGAAACAGAGCTCTGCGTGAAAGACAGGGAAATGAGGGCTTCCTGTGTCCGCTGTCACACGCAGCCTGATCTCATTTTTTGTTTTAATCCTCAATTATTTCGTTATAATTACAAAAAGATTCAATTAAAAGATTAGAGTGCCCGACAAGGCAGGGGAATAAAAAACGATACTTGATTGATTCGATGCTTGTGAGAGAGAGTGTGTGTGTGTGTCTCAGAGTGTGTGTATGTTGAAGGAAAAAGAGAAAAGTGGTTGGCTGTGAGGGATTCACACTGATTGCATCCCAGTCCAACAATAGAGAGATACTCTGTTAATGTTAAACAAGCTGTGAATAATATTTTTACTTCTTAAAACTTGTGCTCTTCAATCTTGCACTTCATTGCAAGCACATTTTAGCCCAGTGTGGGTTGTCAACCATACAAATTAAGGATGCACTAATATTAAAATGCTGACTGTTAAGCCTATAATTACTTTCATGTTATAGCCGATAACTGATGAATGGCTGATATTTAAATGTCATAATATTTTGTTATATTTTTGAATAAAATTGATATTTTTGCTAAAGCGGTATTAGTGCTTTTAAAGATTAACTAATTAAGGATTAGATTATGGCAAAGGTGATCTAAATTTAAAAATAGTGAATATGAGAATCCACAGTTACATATCCAATGCAGCCCTAAAAGGTAAGCTTATTAAATGTCGAATCTCATAAGAAATGTGTCTGTGCTGTAATTATGTGCTTGTATCTTGTGCGTTTACATCTGTGAATTATGCATAAGGTGTTTCAGTGCATTTTGCTGATTTAAAGATGGTGCAGTAGTAGTCTCGCATAGCCAGACCTTCAGACTGACGGCTGTAGGTCTGGGAACTTTGGCCGCTTTGAATGGCCAAGGTCCGCCCAAGAGGCCATATGACTGACAGGTAAAGCAACCAATCACATTTCATTTTGTGCCGCGTCATATTTAGGGGCGTGGAAATGTCGCCACAATAACAGACCGGTGTGTAAAACTCTCAGACATATTTTAAAGATGCAATGCCGCAAACTTTACATATTCCACATACTTTTGAAAATCCAGTGTTAAGTTGACCTGATAAGTGCTCGCCGTCACCGTTGTAAACACGACGGCTTTCTTCTTTCGTGAGGAGGTTTGGCGCCACGGCATTTTTGTTTCCAGGCAGAACATTAAAGAACGCGACACACACGTCTCCCGGAAATCCTGTATAATCTAACCAATACGATGAAGACTTCGAAACCCCTGAAGTGTTTCCCGATAAGTGTGCCATATGCATCAGACGTTTAGCCAACGGTCCATGGGCATGACGTCTGAGTCTGAGACTAGTGCAGTAGCTGTGTATGGATGGCCATTGAACTCTAAGAGTCGAAGGCAAACCCAAGAGAGGAGGCCTGACACGGCCGCTGAGATTCCACAGTCTGCTGCTGGAATTCAATTGCTGCTGTTTGGGCAGTTTATAATATCCTGGCAGGGTCAAGGAAGTGTAAATAAGAGAGATCCTCCTCTCATGGAACAGCAACAATGACTGTTTTGCACTGCTTGAAGGATGGGCGAATTTTAGATTGACTATGAAATGATCAGACGGTGCAATTGATAGAACCAAAACATGCACATGGTTCTGTTTAGTTCAGATTGTTAGGCGGGTTCTTTGCACCTTGTTGTAGATTTCAGAACTGTCCCGACAGGCAACCCGAAAGACTCATTTGACAGTCCAAATTTGTCCCACATCTATTCAGGAAGCATTGCTAATTAGCTAATCTTTCCACTTCACTTTCATGGATCTCTGAGAGACACAAACAAGGCCAGGCATCATGGGATTGAAAACTTTGGGTGAGGCTCAATGGCTGTCATAGTTTGGCCATCACCTCCCTTTTGTCCGATGATTTAGTGGATGTTTATTGAGAGCTCCAGTGCCTGGTTGGCAGTTTCTCTCTGGGGGTGAGGCGTTGGCAGGATCTTTGTCAGTCTGAAACCATGTGTGAGCTCAGTGTGAGGGGAGAAGTTCTGTTACCAGTGTGTTGTTGACTGACGGCTTGGCTCCGTCGTTACTAGCGCTCACTGTTATGTGAAAATGTGAGGCGAAATATAGCTCAAACCCCCACTATGTTTGTCTGCAGCTGGGCCGCAGGAACTCCCCGTCAGTCAATCATTGGTTTTATCTAAAATGAGAATCAGGTTGAGGGGTTGCAGCACTGTTGATGAGACGATGCTACTCAGAAGACAGTGATTCTGGTATCGTGTTGTATTGCTAGCGCCGAGATCTGGTGCACGTTTCAGTGTTTAATGTTATCTCAATGCTTTTTGATACTTTAGAGATCTGCACATTATTGTTGTGAAACCTACAAGGATATAACAATACTCTGACAAAACTCCCAGAGAGAAGTTGCGCCTTTATATGTATCCCCTTTAAAGCACCATCTCTACTGCCATCAAAGCATCACGTGAATAACCAATTCACTGCCTTTACACATACATTTTTAGAATATTTCTATATGACATAAATTGCCATTTTGATATTTTTAAGACAACACGTCAATATCTAAACAGTAAAATGTTTAGATGCTTAGTGTGTTAAAACCCCTAGCTCTCTCATCATTCATGTATGTATGTGTATATATATATATATATATGTATATATATGTATATGTGTGTGTGTGTGTATGTGTGTGTGTGTGTGTGTGTGTGTTATAAATAATTTAATATACGTTTTCTTAATAGTGAAATAATAGTACAATTCATTTAATATGAAAACGTACATATGCTTTACATTTTGTGTGTATACATGCAGATGGAGGTGAGAGGCCATCCTAAATCAGCCATAAAAGATGAATGGATACAAGAGCCCAAGGATGCTTGTTAGGAAAGACCATCTGTACTTTACCCCCACACATCCATCTTTTTAAATGATCATCTGCCGTCTAAAGACTCAGCACAGTGTTTAGAATGAGCAGGGACGACGCGTCTGTCTGGTGGACGGTGTCTATGGCTCATTTAGAAAAGCTGTGTTGGCTCTAAATAAAAAGTGTATTGTGGTTTAGTCAATACGATGGGGTTGGATTTGTCTCTCAAGGTGACTTCCTACATGGCTGAGCTCTGTTTGTTGCTCACTGGGTGTTACGAGAGTGTACATCAAACCGCACGCAGTATTGTTTTGAAACTTCGCAGTTGCCAGTTTCCACGAAGCGTGCCCATCCACACCCTAACATCTTGGGCAGTCGCTGAAGGCGTGATGCCACACTAAAGTGAAAAATTCCACCCGCGTAAGCACACATCATATCGTAATTTCCCCTATAGTCAAAGCAGAAGTTTCTCACAGACTCGCCCTTGTGCCATTAGAAAGAACAGAACTGTGCCAGGCTGTTGAACTGACACTGAAAGAACAAGTATTTATACACAAGAGACCCACAACTACTATAAGCATCGACCACAAATCACATAAACAGCAGGAAGCCACAACTCTGTTTGGGTCCTCTCCTTATGCAAAGCAAAGTTTTGCTTTGAGCTCATGCAGTCTCTAACTAATGACAGTTAGATGAGATCCGAGCAAGTCAAACAGGCCTGCACTTTATTTTGCAGAATTAAGGTGTCAGCCTTCAAAGTTCGGCTGCTTCTTCTTTTGCGGTTTCTATTGTTTGGGGAAGGAAACAATAAGGTCCCGAGTCCCGCCCCAGTCCAGAGAGACACTTCAGGCTGTGACTCAAGCTAAGTTGCCCGTCTTAAAGCAGGTGAGCGCAGACAGATGGTGAGAGGAAGTCTGCGAGGACCAGAAGATCAAAGATAATGGGTAGATGAGCCTGTTGGCTTGATCAATGGTTGTGTCCATGGAGGACGCATCCAGCCATTGGAGTGGAGAGGAATTAGAGGAGACACTCTCACTCAGGGGTTGACAGCACAGATGAAGCCTGGTGGGGGAGCTGGAGATTCAGTGGAGTTGCAAATTTGGATGTCTGTACCAGAAATCTGTCTTCTCTGAATCAGGCCTTCATTCCCGGTCTTTGTGCTCTGATTACCCCTCACTGTCTAGTTTGGATAGAGTCCTTCTAGAGGAATAGGACACAAGTCCCTTAAACGGTTTACTAAATGGGCCTTGTTTTGGACTACAAAAAAGCGTTCTGTCAATAAACTCTTGAATTGTTCCTTTGCAGAACTGTTTCTTGCAGAAAAGTGCTAGCAGGTTCTAGTTTCTGTGAAGAACCGCTGAATATATGACTTTCTAAAGAGCTAGGGAATTGAAAAGGTCTTTGTGGAGGTTTCCCTATGGCTTTGGGCTATAAAAACCATTTTGTTTCTAATTGAAAACTTTATTTTTAATTAAATAGACTTTCAGTGGACACTTTTATCTAGAGCAGCTTAAATATTGCAAATTACATTTATTATAGAGACAAGCCCCTAGAGCAACCCAAGGGTAAATGACTTGCTCAAGGGCATGATGGATCCAATGAAGATCAATGGAGTTAAACCAGCAACCTTCTGGTTACCAGACCAGAAAAAAGATGCCTTTGGTAATGGAGAGAGCAGTATCTGTGTAAGCCGTAGTTGAGAGGGTGTCTGATTGCCTGTAATCCAGGAAGGACTCAAGTGTGGGCGATTGATTCTCTGAGTTCATTGATGTGTTGGTGCCACTCATTCAGGGGTCATTTAGGCCAAATGCTGACTCACCTTCATCCAGACATGCCTCGGGTCTATGACGTGTTGAGGGTAGTTTAACTTTAAGTGGATAGTTGATCCAAAAATCATTTACTGGTGTGGCCATATTAGCAAAACGGCAATTTTTGAAAGCAAAAAAGGGTCCATTGTCGACTGTCAACAGCGTAGAGATGTAGGAGGCATTTACTACACAGAAGTCACTTTCAAACCAAGCAACTTCCTTTTGGTCAATGTGGGAAAATCACACGACCAACTTGAAAATAAGCAAAACCTGCATTTTGCAACTCCCAGTTGTGCAGATTCATATTGGAATGGCTCAATTTCTCAGAGCAACAGTCAATGTGACCCCATTTACCCTCACATTGTTTCAAACCTCTATTACTTTCTTCTTCTACATAAAGCAATTCATAAACTGAAAGTTAATGGATTCCAAAGCAACACTGCACCACCTTGACTTTCTCTGGACACAAAAAAAAACAGAGACATTTTTCAAATTCTTTTGTTGTTCCAGTCATGCAGGTTTGGAATGACTTAATGGTGAGTAAATGATGACAGATGCATCATTTTTGGATGAACTAACCTTTTCAGACAGATCCAGCCACTAAGTCTGCTCATACCTGTTGCCCTTTTGCTCACCTTGTGTGATGGGGTTGACCTATGGAAGACCTATTGCTGGCCGACTCCATGACTGAGAACGATAACGTTATGTGTTCATGTATGTATTCATGCCTGTGTGCTGGTTATGACATGAGGATGTAAATTCCTTCAGTCTTGTCCAGTCTGGGCTGTATGTAAGTCTTTCTCTCTTTTTCTGTCTTTCGCTCTGAGCCATCTCTTGGACGGGAGCCCAGTTTTATCACAGGGCTTCCTTTCAGAAAGGGCCTTACTGCAACAGGAAGGACTCCTCCTTTTTTATAGGCCTGGGATGGAGCGCATTAGAGGGAGGGATAAAAAGTAGAAAAATGGGAGGAGATAAGGGGGAGATCAGGTAATGAGCTCTCAGACAGCTGTTGACAGCAACTGCTGCTGCTCAGCACCTTTAATGAAAGCACACACACTTCTCAGCCCCGTAACTTAACACTCCTTTTGCACTGCATCTGTGGTGCAGAGACATTGTTTTTAAACAGGCCTTCTGAAGTAATTTTAGAAGGTAGGTCAACTCCTAAATTAAAGTTTTTAATTAGGGTTGCACATGATATCAGTTCTTGTCTGATATTAGTGATTTTAAGTGGATAACTGTCTGATGAAAGATTTTATTTAGAACTGTCTTTTATTTAGATTAATTTAATTGTATTATTTTATTTTATTTAGACAAAACAATTATCCACTTTTATTTATTTATTTTGTTGATTAGTGCGTTAGTACTAATCAAGTGTGTGTGTTCAAAAATAGTATTTTTACCATTAACATTGCTTTTTTTTTAAGTAAATTTGCCATGTTAATAGCAATATAGTTTCTGGAAGGTGTACACATCTTCATTTTAATTATCGTTTCTCTCAGTACATGAAAAGTTTATTTTCTTTTTTCCTTTTATTTTCATGACAATTATCAGCTATAGAGCTATCTGGAAATTGTTCAGATCTTTGTTTGACTGATTTTTATTTTATAAAAAAATTTTTAAAGTTATATTTATGGGTTTTTTATGCCTTTACTGAGAGAGGACAGTGGAGAGATGACGGGGAAGTTTTGGGTAGAGAGAGGGCAGCGGGATCGGCAAGGAACCTCAAGGTGGGAATCAAACTCTGGTCGCCGTGAGCACAGTTGCGCTATATGTCGATGCACTAACCAATTTTATTTTATTTTAATAAATTATGCAGGTTGTTTAATTTAAAAAAATAATAATTTTAGTTTGTAAATTTGCCAAGTACTTGACAAAATAGTATTTGGAATTAGTTTGACTCTGTTTAAGTGATTGTTTCTCTCAAATACATCAACATTTTTACTTTCTGCAATATGTGAATTTACAAATGTCGAAAAACAGCTTTCAGTAAGATGAAGCCTGTAATCAGTGAGAATACAGTAAATCCAGCGGAAAGAGACAGTTATGCGGTGGAGAGGAAGGAAATGGGGTTGTGTAGTATGAGGTGGTACGATGACAACAGCATGTGAGGAGGATCTGGCTGAGGGCAGGAAGCCGTGGGCAGTGAGACACAGAGACAGAGAAAGAGCCACGGTCGGTTCCCCTCATCAGGAAGTTGGCAGCCAGAGGAGGGCTGTGTGTCCTTGCCCATCAGGCACCTGTCGGAGAGAGAGGGGGGCCCTGCCAGTCAGTCTATCAATCACACCGCTCCAAAAAACCTGGCCAATCTGTGGCCCGTCTGCCACACTGGCTGCAATCACAACAAAGCAGTCTGTCCACCCCACTCGCCGGTATGGGGCTGTAATATGAGGTGAAGGAGAAATCATGGAGCTTTCAGTGGAGGGAAGCAAGATTATGTTCTGAGAAATGCAAAGCGAGCGACACGCAAATACACGCCCAACACGCTGAAATACTTAGAGGAATTGAGACGCAGAGAACTATATTTGCAAATCAAATGGGAGTCTTTAGAGACACTCGTTGGACGAGCGCCCATGCAGAACTGAACACACACACGCTCCTCACATGCCAAGACTAGATTTGGGAACAGAGCTCCACTGACGATTCAATCACACCCAAAGTCACGTACACAAAATTTGCTCTTCTATTGTGAAAGAATAGTTGTTCCGCAGCCAGTGCGTCATATGCTGCTCAGCTAAAAGTAGTGTTGCAACACTTAAAACACATGAAGCTGACTCTTGCTATTTTTTGTCCTTTTAGACTTGTGTACTTGTAATTTTTATGCTTTCATTCTGAACCAAAATAAAGAAACTCAAGGTCACAGCTCACTCCCTGTTACCCACATGGCCTGATTTGTTTGCACCACTTGTTTATTGTGTTACCAAACTTAGCTCTTCAGGAAATGGATTTGAACCTAGACCACTTTTTTCGGCAACAATGCCATGTTTATGGTATGCATGCATGTTTATGTGCACCGCATTGTGGCCATTCACACTTACCCACTAGATCTCACCTAAATATAGATGTTATTGATAATATTTAGATACTTTTGAATTGTATTAATTTAAGAGTTAAAAGTTTATTAATATTAAATACTTATATTATTTACTTTATATTTTAATGTATAATTATTTGTTTTATTTAAAATATTAATATTTTTATAATAATGCTTAATTGTTTATTAATGTTAATGTTTAAATTGTATACATTTGACTATAGTTTTATGTTTATATAAACACATGTTTATGTTTGTTTCATTTATTTAAAAATATTTAATATTTTTAATTTAGTAATTATTTTTAAATATTTCAAAAATATTAAATATGTTTAGTAACAAATGTGCATATTTTATGCATGTTTATATATATATATAAATATTTGTTTTATATATTTTAATGTATTTAAAATGTATATTTTTTTATGTAATTAAATATATTTTAATAATAATAATA
The DNA here is from genome assembly GCF_936440315.1 of Barbus barbus. Classification (NCBI taxonomy): domain Eukaryota; kingdom Metazoa; phylum Chordata; class Actinopteri; order Cypriniformes; family Cyprinidae; genus Barbus; species Barbus barbus. The sequence goes on from NC_136719.1 coordinate 21,026,038, forward strand.
AATTGATGTCAGTAATTTGAATAAATATTATATTTATAATAATACAATTTTTAATAATTTAATAAATGCTGTTAGTGTTTAATAATACATTATGTTTTTGACACCCCTGTTTTGTGTACCTATACATATTTTCCCAGCACTGGATCATTGTGTGTGTGTGTTCTTATATTTACTTATCTTTACATTTTTTGCATTCATGTATTTACTTTGCCCTGGTGTGGTGTATATTGTGTATGTTTCAGCTTGTAGATATGGACATTTTCCTACCACATGGGCACTTTGTCTAGGTTGACACTGGGATTAGCATAGGACGGTCCACCTGGAATACTTGTGTACAGAGGACACAGAGAGACCAGTTCAGGACAGAAACACAATACCAGGCAGGAAATGAACAGCGTCTACTGATAACTGCAGTCGGCTTCTACCTGTCCCTCCATCAACAGCCATCTACCCTCTGCCTTCGCATTGTGATGCAAATCAAGTCCCTGGCTGGAGAGCTGATAAGGAGGCCTCTCATTTCAGAGCGCATTGTTTCCCAAACAGAGGAGAGCTTAGCGGAGGGGACGCAGAGAGGGCCTCCGGGCTGACACAAGAACCCATCCCATTGTGCACCCCGGGAGAAGTGTTGACTGATATTTGGGAAGAGGTGTTAGAGGGAGGGAAAGCAACCGGGGTTTTTACGGCAGGAACCGTCTCGGGTTGTTGAGAGATCCTGATGGATTTTTGTCCCTCTCCCCCCTCCCATTCTTTTTACTCTCAGCTACTCAGACGGTGTCAATCAGTAGCCGTTTCTTCATGCCACATGCAGTTTGCGATCCTTTTCAGGCGCTTGTCATTACCAGCATATTGCCAGTATTGCTATATAAACGAATGAGTTCACGCTAGGTTCAGTGAAGAGCATTGATCCTGCTGTGCAACATTTAGTTCAAAGCGTATACTTAGTATTCAGAACACATATGTGTTGTGATAGCATACATGTTTGGGGTTTATACAAGAATTATAACTTTGATGTGACCTATTATGTTTGATAGCCTTTTTGCGTTAGTTCTTCAGTTATTTTGATGGTAAATTGCTAGTTAGTGTTCTCAGCGCACCGATATATTGGCTAATAATAGGCAACGGCTGAGTAATTATTGACGCTGTTGGACATACAAAATCAGCCAATGATCAGGGCTGATTATATCCTGTTAATCAAGTCATTGACTGATTTTTAGAATTCAGTTAATGAGTATTAAGAGCATCCAAAAACTTAAGAAATCTTAATTTAATGTTCAGTATTCTGTTAATTCAAGTCATTTTACTTTGAGACATGGAAAACATGTTAATATGAAGAGAGCAAAAGTTATTTACATCTCTTTCAAAATTGTGAAATAAATTGTTAATTTGAAAAGGTAAAAAAAGAGAACCACCAAACTATCGTATGTGTATCGGCATGTCATTCTAAATAATTGGATATCGGTATCGATACAGAAAATTTGTATCAGTTGATTTCTAAACTAAACTGGAATTTGTATTTTCAAAATCGTATTTCAAAGGAGACCAGTAAAAAATAACTTGACATTGCACAACAGTTGGGAAACAAATGTCATGCACGTTGTTAGTTCAAATGCAATTAGCCTTTTTATACATCATATACTCGGAAAGCTTTTGCATTTCTCACTCTCGCATTAAGAAGAAGCGATTTGTTTGTAACCATGGCCATGAACAGAAGGCCCTACTGTATGTGAGCTCGACCTTAAATGGGTCTATTTGCCTCTCCTAGTTCACCCCTCCACCCTCGTCTTTTTCTTTCTGTTTTCTATCAAATTCCTCTTTTTATGCCCCCTTTTCTTCTTTTGAAGTCTCCAAACTCTTGTAAAAGGCCAAGCTGGTGGTTTTTGCTGAACCCTGTGGTGGGACAGCGAGGGAGGGGTTGTAGGTTAAGTTTAGGCTTTCCATTGAAGGTGGTTGAAGAAGGTGGGGCTATAAAAGTTAGAAGTTTAGAGCCTCCCTGTTTTTTTTATTTTTTTTTTATGATTGGGCCTTTTTTTACTAGCTCAGGCTACAGCTGGTGGTGTGAATGGCTGCCCGAGGTGTCTGAGTCTTAATAAAGACCCCGCCAGCCGGGCTGGGGCCTCCAGTCCAGCCATGAGACCACCTTTATAGGCCTAGCTTACGAGCAGGGGCCTCTATTAAAACCTAGCAGGACTGCACTGAGGAATTTAGGGCCGGGAAATAAGAGGAAAATAAGGTTTGTGTGTCAAAGAATGGCAAGGGTGAAGGCTGGGGGTTTGAATTTGGAGCAATCAAGGGTAAAAGTTGACTTTGGCATGTGCAAATGTGAAATAAAAGGTTTAATCTGGTGTGATATCTCGAAGTTGTGACGAGGGGTGTAAACAATGCACTCATGTCAGTTTGTTTCTTTACATGATAATCTCTCATGATACTAAAAAAAACACCAAAATAAAATTTAAATACTTTTTAACTGATCATATGTCTTACAAACAATAATTTAAAATTAAAAAAAAAAATTAACTCTAATTTATTAATACTAATTAATAAACATGGAAGCTCAAATATGTGAGCTTTCAGGTTTACCATATTTGATGCTAAATTAATTCTTTCTAAACTTACTTTTTGGGTGGATTATAGATGATACGTATTGTCGCCATCCACGATATTGTTACACCCCAGGTCATTACTGTTAGTAAGGCTTGACATCACAATTAGTGAGAGATTAGACACTCATCCCATGTCAGTCAGCCATCCCACATGCAAGACGCCAAATGCAGGGTGGAGTTTTCCCCCAGGCTGTGACATAGATGAGCTACCGGTCTTATCGGCTCCGCTTATCTGTCTGCTAGTGTTAAACTGTTTGTGTTTTCTTTTCTTTCCTTTCCAGTGTCAATCACCGCAGCTTAATCCCCTAAAATCCTGCACCCCTAAGGACAAGGTGGGCTGTGTGTGTGTGTGGGGGGGGGCTATAGGGAGATGAATTCATGTTAACTAGACTTGACTTTTACCAAGTTGGCAGATGCTTCTCATACAATAACAGATTTAAAAAGCGGCGATGGGTAGCGTCTTGTGCGTTTCTGCTCGAGGGCATCATGAAAAAGGTTTAGCGAGGAATCATGATGGTTTTCAAAGCTCTTGTGGGTCTTTGAAATCAGATACGGTTTAAGAGGTTCACGGGAGGCTCTTTTCTTCTCTCCATGTGGCGTTTAATATCTCCCTTTCATTAAATCCTCTTGTGTTGTGTAAATAGTGTGAAGTGATGTGATTAGACGAAGCCTTCGTCTGATGTTTTCTTTTCTCTCCTCTTCAGCGGTGGAGACCCAGAGCACTAGTTCGGAGGAGATGGTGCCCAGCTCCCCTTCTCCACCACCTCCACCCCGTGTTTACAAACCCTGCTTCGTCTGCCAGGACAAGTCCTCCGGGTACCACTATGGTGTCAGTTCTTGCGAGGGCTGCAAGGTAAACAGCAGCACTCCCATCATCTGTGGCCTGACGAATCTCATGTTCTTCATGAGTCTGTTACACAATTTGTCTTGACGTTTGGCAAAAATGCGAAAAATACAGAGAGAGACATGGAGGTTTAGCTCTCGCATGTTAAAAATACTTGAATATTAAAAAGTATTTTCGCTCCTGTCAACACCAAGAAACTAAGACTGACTGAGGAACTTGTAGTGCAGGGAGCAAAAATGTTTATGAAAACATACAAAAGGTCACTTGAAAAGGATACAGTTGCGCAGTATCAGCTACACGAGACAGCAAGTAATGTGGACAGTATGTTAAAGGGATAGTTTACACAAAAATGACAATTCTGTTATCATTTACTCACCCTCCACTTTTTCCGAACCTGTATAATTTCCTTTCTACTGTTGAAGGTTATTTTGAAGAATGCTGGTAAACAAACACTTGATTGAACATTTAATTTTTGGGTGAACTGTCCCTTTAAATCAATGAGAAGCAATGCAATACAATAACTGTTCTATGTTTAAGGGGTAAAATGTGTGTTGTACCATATACCTCAAGCAGCATATATATATATATATATGCATGTATGTGTAATATAAAAAAATAATAATAATTATTCTTCCATTAAGTAAGGGGTTAGTTCACATAGGACTTTTAAAACGAAGTTTCATGTCTATTTTTGTTAAAGGCGTCATATGACGTTGCTAAAAAGAACAATATTTTGTGTATTTGGTGTAATGCAATGTGTTTATGTGGTTTAAAGTTCAAAAAAATTCAAAAAAGTCAAACAGGCGTGCACATCCCAACCACCCAGATCGGGCTCAGGTGCAGGACAACTGAGGAACTTGAACAAAGAAAAAGGAGAGAAGTCCGCAAACTGAAAATAGCTGCTCCAAATGAATTTAATAACAGCAACGTTTCGACCCTCAGGTCTTCATCAGGCTCAGTACCCACATGGAATACAATCAGCTTTAAATAGCAACAGGTAATCACTTTAATTGGGTCCACACACACAAAAAAAACATGTGACAAGTAATACAAGTCATGTGACAAAAAATTTAATAAAAAATTCACATACAGCTTAACTAATAATCAACGACAAATGAAGTATTAGTTCAACCACTATAAAAAAGGCTTGATATCAAAATCCTCATTCAATACTGATGGCGATAAAGTATTTAAGGTATAAATCCAAAAACATTCCCTCTGTAATAATTTCTTCTCGTAATCACCTCCTCTTGAGGGTTTAATTACCTTCTCTATACCAATATTCGTGGACTTCTCTCCTTTTTCTTTGTTAAAGTTCAAAAAACACATTATTTTCCACATACTGTACATTATTGTTACTCCTCTATGCCCTGCCTTTCTGAAACGCATCGATTTTTACAAAGCTCATCGTTCTGAGAAGCGAGGCATGCTCTGATTGGCCAGCTATCCAGTGCGTTGTGATTGGCCGAATACCTCATGCGTGAAATGGAAATGTTACGCCCCTTACCGTATTGTGATGGCGTTTCCTAACGCTGACGAGACTAAAACAATAAAATCCATTACAAACGAAGCATTTGTTGCATCCAGTGGGCAAATAATTACTGATTATAATGACTTAGACTGTCTTTTTACGCGCCGCGTTGCATCGCGCCGGGTAAACATTACCATGTCTTCATTTGTGATTGAGAAACGACAAACAACAAGCACTACTCTACACTGCTCAAAACTCGCGTTTGAATCATCAGTAGCAGAAAGTAGTGAGTGACTCAGAATTGTCAGACTGTCCTTGCAAAGTTGGAATTGCCCCACTTTATAGAAACAGCCATTGAGCAAACCAGCATTTGTAGGCTACTCTCCTGCCACGTTCAGGAAATAGTCCTCCGTAAAATGTGCTGCACACACTCGAATATTTGCGTTGTACTGCTCTGGAACAGTGTTGTAAATACAACTTAACAACTGATTTCTAGTTGTGTCCTCTTTTGGAAGCCCAAACAAAGTAGTTTCGCTTTCACAGAGTCTCCACGACATGGCGCCAGCGGCAGCAACAACACTTGAGCCAAAATAAAAATCACACCTTCTTTCGTTGTGTATACATTTGGGCGGTGTTATGCAAATCTTTCCACACAGCGACGTAGACATGTGGGGGCATGTTTAAATGAGCCATTTTAGGGGGGCGTGGGCAAGTCTTAACTTTTATAAAAGAATATCTCTTTGGTTTTGAGACTTTAGTCTTTGCATCTTCAGGGATCTTATCTATGCACAAACAGCTTGTAACACTCCAAAGAGAAAGGAAATCTTGAAATCGCATCAATATGACCCCTTTAAACAAACAACTTTTGACTTGCTAAAAAACCTGTCTAGCACATTTACATACAAAAACAATTTAATGGACACAATAACATGTCCTGTGTGAACAACTCTAGTTAGTTTCATTAACCCAGTTCTAAGCCGTTAGCCATAAGTAATAATACAATTTGGCACAATAACAATATTTTGATTAATTCGGTTAATGTGCAGTCACAGGTACAGTATATCAGATTTTTGTCTATCCTTTTATATAACAAAAACAAAATGACATCATTCGCAAAAACAGTTCTGAATCAGCAACTTTGAACAATATACTGACAGCTTGTGTAAGTGAAATGATAGTGGTTGACCTACTCTTCAGCTGACCTACTCGCTCTCTCTTGGATGTCTGTTGCAGGGTTTCTTCCGTCGCAGTATTCAGAAGAACATGGTGTACACCTGCCACCGTGACAAGAACTGCCAGATCAACAAGGTCACACGCAACCGTTGCCAGTACTGCCGGCTGCAGAAGTGCTTCGAGGTTGGCATGTCCAAGGAAGGTGAGGGTTCAGGCCTCTGCCAGGCACACGGGCTCCTTGGCCTTCAGCCAAGACCCACATACACAAACACAAATATAGAGACGGGACAGGAGACAGACGGGGACATGCTGATATAGGTTAGAAGCTGTGAAACAGACATACAACCCAGAGACACACAGACAAATTTAGAGCGGTGAGACTTGAGCGCCGGGACACAGAGGCATAAACAAACTGTAGACGACTGTAAACCACCAGTTTGAGACACTTTAAGACACAAAAGACAAATAAAAGTTCAAACACAAACCAATAAACTGGTTAGCATGGAGGTTAGAGCTCAATATGAATGTTCATTTCACAAATGGGTTTCGTGTCTGAAGTTTCACCCACATCAATCCATCAACGCTAGGTGTGATTTCTTTGGTAGCCCTTCCTCTAGTCTCTTTATGACTTGGCACTAACAGATTTGTGTTGTAACAAAGACAATAGCCCGAGGTTGAAAGAGCGAGTCTGGGGCATGTGTTTGTTCATTTGCCAGGGTCACGGCGATGATGTCACAGGGAGAGTGGCACGTTGGCCCTCTATGTGTCCTATGGGACATGTATGTGTGCGTTTATATGTATGGGATGTGTGTAGGGACCGGGATCACATTGTGCTTTTGCTATTACTGGATATCCTGAGAGGAAGGAAAGAATGGGAGGGGGGCGAGAGAAAGAGGGGGGTTAGGGTTGCCAGGGCTGCTCTCCCTTGGGTCAGACACACCAAAACACCCATGGAGTCTGATCTGAGGTCAGTTTCCATGTATTAGTGATTGCATTTGGAATTCGGTATACAGTAACATTGTGTCTAATCCAAGCAAGATGCGATAATGCAACATGTGATAAATGGGTTAATTTTGAGATTTTTTAAAACAGGTGATAAGCGACAAGATGAATCTCACAAAACCTGTCTAGAACATTTCCTGGCCATATTTCCCCTCAAAATTTATAGAAAGAAATTTTAAATAAATATTATACAATTAAATAATATTTTTTGTAAATATAGTAGCATATTTTAATGCCATTTTTATGACAATTAAGCATATATTCTGTTGCAATTTTATATTTTTATATGTTTATATTATTTAAATGTCATGGTGGTATTTGTTGTAATTTATTATATTTAACATAGTCATTGTATTAAAAAGAATCAGTAATAAAAGAGGCATCATATAAAATAAAAATAAATTCATTTTATTTTATAGTTTTATTTTTCAAACAGCTTATTGCTTTTAAGTGTAATAAAAACAATATGACACACACACACACATACAGTATGTTAGTGCCAAGTATATATATATATATATATATATATATATATATATATATATATATATATATATATATATATATATATATATATATATATATATATATATATATACACATACAGTTGTGTTCAAAATAATAGCAGTGTGTTTAATAAAGCGAGTAAAGCTCAAAATCCTTATAATAACTTTTACTTCAATACACACAAATGCATTGGGAACATAGCACATTCTATTCTAAATCAAAACATGAAGAAAAATTTTGTAAATTTGTTATTACTTTACAGAAAGTGAAGAAAAGGGAATATTAGGCTGTTCAAAAAAATAGCAGTGTCTGCATTTGTCTTTACAAAGTCAAACATTTACTGTATAAACTGAAAACTGCTTTAAGATTTAACTTTCTTGTGAATGACTGAACTAATATTTAGTTTTATAGCCACGGTTTCTGAGAACTGCTTCACATCTGTGTTGCATGGAGTCTGGCACCTGTGAACAGGTATTCCCGCCCAGGATGATTGCATTACATACCACAATTCCTCTGCATTTCTTGGTTTTGCCTCAGAAACAGAATTTTTGATGTCACCCCACAAGTTTTCTTTTGGATTAAAGTCTGGAGATTGGGCTGGCCACTCCATAATTTTAATCTTGTTGGTCTGGAACCAAGATGCTGCTCGCTTACTGGTGTGTTTGGGGTTGTTGTCTTGTTGAAACACCCATTTCCAGGGCATTTCCTCTTCGGCATAAGGCAACATAACCTATTTAAGTATTTTAATGTACTCAAACTGATCTATGATCACTGGAATGCGATAAATAGCCCCAACATGTAGTATGAGAAACATGCCCATATCATGATGCTTGCGCCACCATGCTTTACTGTCTTCACAGTGTACTGTGGCTTGAATTCAGTGTTTGGGGTTCGTCTGACAAACTGTCTGCTTAGACCCAAAAAGAACAATCTTGCTTCATCAGTCCACAAAATATTGTGCCATTTCTCTTTAGGCCAGTCAGTGGTCTTTGGCAAATTGTAACCTCTTAATTTTTTCAACAATGGGAATTTGCGGGGGCTTCTTGCCCATAGCTTGGCTTCACATGGGCGTCTTTTAATTGTTACAGTACTCACAGGTAACTTTAGACTTTCTTTGATCACCCTGGACCTTCATTGGCTGAGTCTTTGCCATGTTGGCTATTCTTCGATCCATTCGAATGGTAGTTTTCCGTTTTCTACCACATCTTTCTGGTTTTGGTTGCCATTTTAAAGCATTTGATATCATTTTAGCTGAGTAGCCTATCATTTTCTGCACTTTATGTTTTCCCCTCTCTAATCAACTTTTTAATCAAAGTACGCTATTCTTTTGAACAATGTCTGGAACGACCCATTTTACTCAGACTTTCAGAGAGAAATGCACAGTACAACATTTGCTGCCTGCATCCTTAAATAAGGGCCATTTTTTTGACACAAGTTTTTTTTTTTCACTGAATGATTTACCTCTCTTATTGAACTCCACACTGCTATTATTTTGAACATGCCCTTTTCAGTTAAACAGCACAGATTGATCTGTTCAGTGATGTCGGACTGCTATAACTCTAAACGCAACTGTGTATATATATACATTTCTTGTACCTAATTCATGATTGAAATACATGATTTAAAATCATATTAAAAAAGAAAATTAGAAAAAAAAATATATATATATATTTTTTGGGATGAAAAGTGACACCTGAACATGTTTTTACGAGATTTACCCAACAGGATGTTTTTTGGTCACTTGGTTTTACTAAGTAGCTAAAATCCTGGTCCACATAATTGTACATTAAACTAATTGTTGCATTGTACCAGGTTAGACATTCTGAGGAATTAAGCTCAAAATCATCAGAATTTTTTTCTGGCACATAATTTTATAGAGTTTCACCAGGTTGCATATCCAAGTATTAAGATCAGAGTTTGACAGTTTGTGAGTGAAGCTAACTCATTGTAGAATTATTAAGCTGCTTCTCTTTGTGGCTCTCAGCTGTGCGCAATGATCGAAATAAGAAAAAGAAGGATGTGAAGGATGAGGTCGTTCCACCAGAGAGCTATGAGCTGAGTGGGGAACTGGAAGAGCTGGTCAACAAAGTGAGCAAAGCACATCAAGAGACCTTCCCTTCACTCTGCCAGCTGGGAAAATACACCACAGTGAGTATTTTCTGAAAATGAGCGGATCTGTCAGTAATGGAATGTGGAATTTATTTATAGAGGTGTAAACCGACCATGTCAGATGTAGTGTGATTAACATGTTCCATTATTGAAAACATAATTTAAAGGAACGGTGCACCCAAAAGATAAATATTGTCATTTATTCAACCTCATGTTGTTCCAAATCTAACTTTTTCTTCTGTGAAATTCTTTCTGAAAAATATCGGCACCCTTGGTAAATATGACCAAAGAAGGCTGTGAAAATGAATCTGCATTGTTAATCCTTTTGATCTTTTATTTAAAAAATTCACAAAAATCTAACCTTTCATTTGATAAGAATTTAAAATGGGGGGAAATATCATTATGAAATAAATGTTTTTCTCTAATACATATTGGCCACAATTAACTGCATCCTTTTATTCAATATTTTTTTAAACCTCCATTTGCCAGTTTAACAGCTCTAAATGTTCTCCTATAATACCTGATGAGGTTAGAGAACACCTGACAAGAGATCAGAGACCATTCCTTCATCCAGAATCACTCCAGATCCTTCAGATTCCCAGCTCCATGACGGTGCTTCTCCTCTTCAGTTCACCTCACTCATTTTCTACAGGGTTAAGGTCAGAGGACTGGAATGGCCAGCAGAAGCTTGGTTTTGTGTTCAGAGACCCATTTTTGTGTTGTTTTTGAGGTTTGTGTTTGGATTATTGTCCGGTTGGAAGATCCAAACATGGCCCATTATAAGATTTCTAACAGAGCTGACTCTCTCAAATCACTTATTGATTTTTTTATCTGTTGGTATTTGATGGAATCCATGATGCCATGTGTCTAAACAAGATGTCCAGGACCTCCAGCAGAAATATAGGTCCACAACATCAAAAATACAGTATATTTCATTATACACATGGGGTACTTTTTATCCCTGTGTTCACCAAACCCATCTTTTGTTTGCTGATAAAAGCTAATTTTTTTGTTTCATCTGACCATAGAAGCCAGCGCCATCTGAAGTTCCAGTTGTGTCTGATAACTGAATATGCTGGAGATTGTTTTTGGATGCGCTAGGAGAATTTTCCTTCAAACCCTCCCAAACAACATGTGGTGATTTAGGGGCTGTTTGACTATTTTTTTTTTAAGTTTTCTGACCCCGAGACTCAACTATTTTCTGCAATTCTCCAGCTGTGGTCCTTGGAGAGTCTTTAGCCACTCAAACTCTCCTTCTCACCGTGCATTAGGACGATATAGACACACGTCCTCTTCCAGGCAGTTTTGTAACATTTTATGTTGATTGGAAATTCTTAATTATTGCCCTGATGGTGGAAATGGGAATTTTCACTGCTCTAGCTCTTTTCTTAAAGCCACTTCACTAATTTGTGAAGCTCAATTATCTTTTGCTGCACATCAGAAATATATTCTTTGGTTTTTCTAATTGTGATGGATTATTAAGGGAATTTGGGCTTTGTTTTCCCTCATATTTATATGTCTGTGAAACAGGAAGCCATGGCTGGATAATTTCATGTTCATAATAATGTTCATAATCTTTTTTCTGGCTGATGTAACTGTGTTTGTAAAGCACATTTGTTATAGCAAGAAAAGCCAAAAAAAATTGTAATTATGTGGTTTTTCTAAGGGGAAGTCGTGCCCTAATGGTTAGAGAGTCGGACTCGTAATCCAAAGGTTGCGGGTTCAAGTCTCAGGCCGGCAGGGATTGTAGGTGGGGGGAGTGAATGTACAGCGCTCTCTCCACCCTCAATACCACGACTGAGGTGCCCTTGAGCAAAGCACCGAACCCCCAACTGCTCCCCGGGCGCAGCAGCATAAATGGCTGCCCACTGCTCCGGGTGTGTGTTCACGGTGTGTGTGTGTTCACTGCTGTGTGTGTGCACTTTGGATGGGTTAAATGCAGAGCACGAATTCCGAGTATGGGTCACCATACTTGGCCGTATGTCACGTCACTTTCACTTAATAATCACCCTGGAGTGCTCAAAATTGCTCCATATACTTCAGAGATATTTTACTCATAAGAATTTCTTGGGGTGCCAATAATTGTGTCCAACGTGTATTTGAGAAAAACATTTATTTCATAATGATATTTCCCCCCATTTTAAATTCTTATTATCCAATGAAAGGTTAGATTTTTGTGATTTTTTTTTTTAATAAAAGATCAAAAGGATTAACAATGCAGATTCATTTTCACAGCCTTCTTTGATCATACTTACCAAGGGTGCCGATATTTTTGGCCATGACTGTATAATGAAAGTAAATGAGCACTGGGGCCATCAAGCTCCAAAATGACAAAAAAGAACAATAAAACTATCATTAAAGTGGTCCATATAATTCATATGCTGTATATCAAAACTTCAGAAGTTGAAGAGTGTGAGGAACAGACTGAAATTCACATTTTTTGCAGAATTTCTCCTTGTGTTCCATGGCATAAATAACCATATGGGTTTGGAATGATATGTAGATGAATATATGATTCATTTTGCACACATATTAACTTTTTTATTCTTTTCGCTTCCTTAGAACTCAAGCTCAGATCACCGTGTTCAGCTGGACCTTGGCCTATGGGACAAATTCAGTGAGCTCTCCACCAAGTGCATCATTAAAATTGTGGAATTTGCCAAACGCCTTCCGGGCTTCACCACCCTCACCATCGCAGATCAGATCACCCTCCTTAAATCAGCCTGCTTGGACATTCTAGTATGTGTGCCTTCCTTTAAGAATCTCACCTTGACCATGCATCTACTTCATTACTTTCACATAATACTTTGCCTCATAAATGTCTGTGTCTCTTGCAGATGCTTCGAATCTGCACGCGATACACACCGGAGCAGGACACAATGACCTTTTCAGATGGACTGACCCTCAACCGGACTCAGATGCATAATGCTGGCTTTGGTCCGCTCACTGATCTGGTGTTTGCCTTTGCTGGTCAGCTTCTGCCCCTTGAGATGGACGATACGGAGACTGGCCTCCTCAGCGCCATCTGCCTCATTTGTGGAGGTATTGCATGATGCAAATTTGTTGCAACACTGCTGCCACCTAGATGAAGCAATAGGAAAAATGTACACATTATAACAGAGCTTTAGCTAGTATTCAGAATTTGTTTTAACCACCAAACCACTAAAAATGGATGGAGGTACTACTATACTAATATTAACCTCTTTCTCTGTAGACCGAATGGATCTTGAGGAGCCTGAGCGTGTAGATCGTCTACAGGAGCCCCTTCTGGAAGCTCTGAAGATCTATGCACGACGCCGCCGACCCAACAAACCTTACATGTTCCCTCGCATGTTGATGAAGATTACTGACCTACGTGGCATTAGCACCAAGGGTCAGTTTACTAGCCAAAAAATACATGGAAATCACCTCACATTACTATTCTGGTTGATTTGCAAGATTTAAATCTTGATGAAAATCAAATGCTTTTTTATCAAGTGCATTAGTGAACTTGAGGCCTATTCAAACCAAGAGCAGCATTATTGACAGTGTTTTTTCTTCATAAATGGTATTCACACAGAGGGCAACGCTCTGAGAAAAGTTTGCATACTTGAGCGAAAGCAAGATGCACTCCATCATTCACATGCTTCAATGCAAAATACAAGCCATCTGACAATACAAGATTTGACACGCTTCAATGCAAAATACAAGCCATCTGACAATACAAGATTTGACTCGCTTCAATGCGAAATACAAGCCACCTGACAATACAAGATTTGACTCGCTTCAATGCAAAATACAAGCCATCTGACAATACAAGATTTGACTCGCTTCAATGCAAAACACAACTAATTTGACAATAAAGATTACTCATGTGTTTTAATGCAAAATACACTGCCAATTGTAACAGATGTATGTGTGTGTGTGTGTGTCCATATATATATATATATATATATATATATATATATATATATATATATATATATATATATATATATATATATATATATATATATATATATATATATATATATATAATTTTTTTGAAGTACAATCACAAATACAGTAAATAGATCATCATTTATTTGATCACAAATATGGTAAACGGCAATATTGTGAAATATTATTACAATTTAAATTTCTTTTTTCTATTTGAATCTGGATATTTAGCAGCTGTTACTTCAGTCTTCAGTGTCACATGATCCTTCAGAAATATTTATAATATGCTGATTTGGTGCTTAAGAAATATTTCTTATTATTATCAATATCGAAAACAGTTGTGTTGCTTAATATTTTTGTGGAAACCATAATACTTTTTTCAAAGTTATTTGCTGAATAGAACATTCAAAAAACAGCATTATAAAAAATAAAAAACCTGACCCCAAACTTTTGAACAGTAATGTTCAATAAATGCAAACAATAACAATCAATTTACATTATGGGAAAAAAGTAGTTTTGCCAATTTTTTTGTATAATACATCGATGCCCAAAATTGATGTGAAAATCAGTTTGAATAGACTTTCACTCTTTGCTTGGTACTAATTACCTTAATACATATAATGTATTATGTAGACAACACCGTCCTGAAATCAACTGTTTTTGTGCAACAGGAGCAGAAAGGGCCATAACTCTCAAGTTGGAGATCCCAGGCCCCATGCCTCCTCTCATCCGAGAGATGCTGGAAAACCCAGAGGCCTTCGAGGATCAGGCCGAGTCCACAGAGAAGAAGCCCGAGCTCGAACAGCCCACTCCTCCGCCCGCCCTGCTCACTATGAAGAAAGAGCAGGAGGACGAGGACGACAGCTGGGCCACGGAGAACGGCAGCGAGCCTTCACCGGAGGAGGAGGACGACGATGACGACGACGGAGAGGAGGAGAGGGGTACAGACAGCGACGGAGAGGCCTGGGGCGGCCAGGAACCCAGTGTGGACGTGTCTAGAAAGAGCCATGGAGGAAGAGCTCAGTGAGGAAGCGTTCTTCTTCCAGCCTTACCTCTACAGACACTCCTAACTCAGGCCACTCGGTCAACGATGAGAGATATCAGTGAGTTGATTTGAGGAAACTCACGTAAAAAAAACTCTTCTCAGGACCTCTCCCGCAGAACAAGAGGGAAGGCGAAAGACAAAACAGCTGGCTTTTCAGACAAAATAACTGCCACTTTTATAAAACTTGTTTGTTTGCTTTGAAAAGGAGAAGCCAAATGGACTTATACCATTTACAGCTGACTCTCAACGGGTTCTTTCAAAAGAAAATACAGGATGAAAACTGAAAATGCTAATCTTTTTCTGTTGTCGTTGACGCTTTCGAATATCATTTTGACTTTTTCAGCTTTGAGATAGTTTGTTCTCCTTACATTTTATGAATAAGCCCATGCATATCTATATATACCTTTATATATTTTTTGTCCTGTATTCTATTTTCTTAGTTATATTTTGTTTGGAGAGCTTTCCTGGGCAGACTTACAGAAAGATAATCGGATTGCTATAACTGGCAGACCTCTGCTGAGTCTTTATCCAGCTGCTTGGTTGGGTTCTTGGGCACTTTGGCTCAGCATTAGATGTCATTGATAATCAGTTCAGTGGCTGGGTATCTCCCATCAAATGATCCGTGTTTTTAGGGGAATGCCATTACGTATCGGCTTTCATTGCGTCACATGATTCGCTGCCAATTGAATGGCGTGTCTGTGCCAAAGTTTGCAGCTTGTAAGGTTAAACTCCTGTCAGGGAGCCCAGCTCCAAACAGAAACACTCACATGTCCATTACCTTCAAGTCTCTGCATCATGCATATGATGTCATACTGGACCGGTTTCAGGCAGAAGTTAAGCAGCACTCTAGTCTAATTAACTTTGACCTCATCGGCCTAGATGGTTCTTCAGGATAACTACAAAAATGCATCTGGACGATTTTCTGAATCTCATGTATCACGATGAAATACAGGAACGCAGATCTGTGCTAACACACAAACACATACACACGTTTAAAAAGCATGCTACATGTATTCAGAACTCTTGCTATAAAAAAGAAAAACATGAAATTCAGACTCAGGGCATCTCTGTAAGGACCAAACGCTTGCTGTCTAGAAACGGGCAATACTTATGTTACGTTTCAGAAATCTCTCCGTGTCATCATGAACTGAAATACATTTGCGTATCTTACACAGAACTTCATTGCAGAACTTTCATCTTTGTTATAGAAATAGAGTTCTTTTTTCTAATGTTACCTAATCCATTTTATTGCCAAAAACACACAGTATGCAATTTGGTGGTCGTGTGCCACTGAACATTAAAAGGTATCAGTCTCAGTCGAGCAATATGACTATGACCAGAACTCAGCTGTGTGTGTGTGGATGTGTGTGTGTGTTTGTGCTGAATGTGAGGATGGCTGCCCTCAATAAGCTGTAGTGTAGTACTTTGTTAAATGAATGTCATCACTGTGGTGCTGTCAGAGAGTGTGTGAGCTGTCATACTGACCTCTTCTCCTTCAGAGTTGCGCCACAGCCACACGTATAGCAAGTGGAATGTTGGGATTACTTTAACACTTCGTCATATTTTTCTTCTTCTCTAAACTTGGCTAATGTATTGTCAGTCCTTTGTTCGTGTTCAACAAATTCTGTTATATAAAAAGCCATATAAACAATAAGAGGCACAATAAACTTTTTTTTTTTTTTGAGAATCTCTCTCTCTGTTATTCATTCATTTATTTATTTACTATTTAGAATATGCTTTAGGAATTTTATTTCAGAATCATCAAATTTAGGAATCATATTATAGTTTTGTACTGCATTACATGTAATCTAAGGTTAAGTATAAATGTGTTACAATTTTGTTCTATTTATGTGTCCATCCAATCACTGAAACTCCTTTCAAAACTTTTTAAATGTGTATTTACGAATGTAAATGTTTAAATTAAAGTTTAAAAAGGGCCTTCGATTTTGCTTACAGCTATCTGACTGGAGGACGAGTTTTTTTAAATTTGATTTTATTTCATTTTTTTGTGAACGGATAAATAAAAAGATTTGATTTAACAGGATGAAAAAAAATATCCACTAAATCTGGGATTTGTAGTAGTTTAGTAATCGATGTAACACATTTCAAACACACTCTTGGAGTTGATTATCATCACTTGACACTAAATGAACTAGCTATGTATATTACATAAAATAATATCACAATGCAAAAATAACTGTGTGGGGAAATTTACTATTTATGATGATTTTGCCGTGAATAACGACTCAAATTTCGGTCTGTACTTCACACAATAGTGTAACATAGCATTAGAAGACTTGAAATATAATGTAATAGTCGTATAGGCTATATTTATGATATTTTTCTAATGTTTTTGTTCGTTTTGACGCTTAACAGGCCCTGGTCACACTCTGTTCTATTGAGGAGAAACGACAAGCAGTTTGGACTTTCTTCAAAAAAAATATTATTTTGTTCTCTACAGAAAAGCATAGTCGTCTTGAGCGACACGAGGGTGAGTAAATGATGTCAGAACATTCACAATGAAACAACGGGTGTTAAACATCTAAATCCGGATAGAATTCATCCAGCAGAGGGCGATAGTGCACCACAGATTAGCGCTAATGACCCTGCTGGCTGCAGAAGTGTCATTTATCAAACACTAACCACACACAAACACTACTGAGACCAAACTAATGGATCCTGCCAGCGTGCCCTCATTTGTCTGTATGTGTCATACAGTAATTATCTGAGGACATAGAAACATCCCTGCATTACTCATACTGGAGCATTAAAGGCTCAGACATGAGACAGGGTGGATGGTTATGATAAAAATTTGGTTTCATTAAGAAGAAAGAATTTAATCCTTTAGATAATTAAATATGTGATAATTAAGCATTTCATATAATATTAAATACGTCTGAATTGGTTAGATTAAACTGTCAATTTTGATATAACATTAAAAAAAAATGTTTTTACCAGATCAAGAGATATTTATTATTACTATTAAATATTAGGTTTCATATTACCAGGTAAATTAATTTCAGAACTTGTTTATATTTGAAGTGTTTTTCTGAATGATAAAGATGGCCACACCCTTTCAAGCATGTGTTTATGTTCTCAATACCCATAAAGGGCAAATGGATTTATTCATGTATTTTCTGAATTCATGGAAAGACACAGTACTTGATGGATTTAGACTTGGCCACTTTATTTGTAAAGAGCACACAGGGGCTCACAATATACAATTCTATTTATTCATAGCTCGAGGGTTTTGTAGTAAACTGGGGTATGGTACTCTTAATTAAAAGATTACTATAATTAAGTTTCATTAAAAAGATCAATAAACTAGGGCTAAGATTAAAAACAAAGCCCATACATTATACACTGGTTTACAAGGACCCCATATATTCAATCCCAATGAGATGTTGCCATGGGAACACAAGGCAGATAGGCAGAGGTGATGGATTTAAAGAGGCAGGACATGTTTTTCTTTCTATGGCAAACACACACCACTTCCTGTGGTGTTCAGAGCATAGTGCTGAGAGTAATTAGAGTTAAATGAAGGAGAAAAGAGCAATAATAAAAGGCGAGAGCAACGTCTAGGCTATGATTGTTCCAATTACAAAAACATCAAAAGAGACACACGTGGAGAGATATTCATTCATTTATTCGATTGAAGCCATTTAAATGGATATCAATGAAACCGACAAAAAATAAAAAGAACTGGATTCTTTTGAGTGGAGTGGTGCATGCCTTGGCAAAATATGATGTCATGGTGTTTTTGAAGATGAATTATGATCAAATGTGGCCCCCTTTTATCTCTCCTACACACTTTTCACCCTAGTGTTAAAATATAATGTAGTCTAATAACTAATTTTCATATTTAACAGCTACAATTTGAAATCTTTGAGTTTATTTCTTAGAATCATAACTTTAAATCTTGATATTTTATGCTTAGAAACAAAGAATTACAGCTTTAGCATCTTAATATTTTTGCAACTAACTGTATATTTTGCAAATGTGACTTTTCTAATGGCTGAATTGATATCAATATCATACTGTAGTATCTTAATTGTGAGATGTAATGTCCTAATAATGAGAAAGTATTATTAATTATTAATTTTGTGAAATAAAGTCAAAATCACAGTTGTAACGTGCTTTACATATTGTAACAGTGGAAATGACTTGTATAACACAATCAAAGCTGCAATAATTTTCAGAAGGCCAAACTATGAAGAGGTGTCTGGGACAAATAATATTGGTAACACTTTATTTTATGGTGTCATAATGCAGAGTAATGAACTAATTAAGTACTTAGTAGTAGCCATTGTACTTACATGAAACAAAAATGTACTTATCATGTAACTAATTTATGTAACAGCCTGTACTTACAGTTTGTAATTATGTAAATGTAAATGTTATAGTCAGCTACTATTACACATATGTAACAAACCGAGTCTGTTACAACGCTACTAGTACACTTAAGTACAATCTTGATACACTTTATTTTAAGTAGCTTATGCCTGTGTAATATTCTATAATTTTAATGTAATTAGAAAGGTATTACATGTATTTAAGCTGTGTACTGGTGGGTTAAATCAAACTAAGGTGCAGCTGGATAAGGTGCACAGTGTAGATACACATGAAGTACACTTAAGTGCAATCTTGATACACTTTATTTTAAGTAGCTTATGCCTGTGTACTTACATTTGTAATTAAGTTGTATAATGTCTGCAACACATGTAGCAATTTTTTGGTTACACAAGTTGCTGTGTAACAGACTCGGTCTGTTACATATGTGTAACAGTAGCTGCCTATTAAATCTACATAATTACAAACTGTGAGTACAGGCTGTTCCATAACTTAGTTACATGGTAAGTACATTTTATTGCATGTAAGTACAACAGCTACTACTAAGTACTTAACTAGGTAATTACTATGTATTATGGACACCTTAAAATAAAGTGTTACCGTAATATTTCATCTGTCCTATTTTTGCATTATGAAAACAAACAGTGGCACACATTTAAAGGAATAGTTGACCCAAAAATGACAATTTATTCACTCTCAGTCCATCCAAGATGGAGAGGAGTTTGTCTTTTCATCAGAAACAGATTTGGAGAAATTTAACATTGTCACTTGCTCACAAATAGATCCTTTGCAGTGAATGGGTGCCGTCAATATGAGAGCCCAAACAGCTGAGAAAACACTACAATAATCCACACCACTCCAGTCCATCAATTAACATAAAAACTATGTGTTTTTATGAAACAAATCCATAAGCTTGACGTTCTAGGTAGTTAATGGCCCAGGCCACAATCCATCCTTTGTTGGAAGTGGTTGCAAGGATGTTGCTATGTAGCTGCTAAAGTATTCATTTTTGGCGCGTCACTAGGGTAGTCTGCCTGGTTTCTAGGTGGATGCTCACTGATCTACCCCCAAGTCTATATTATTTTCTAGTCCGCTATAGATGTGGCTTCTTATAACCTTAGTTTCCTGTTCACACTCACTGCATTTGGGGTATATATGACCCCAAAATTTAAAGAATGATTGTAAAAAAAATGTACATTTTTAATAATACATATAATATATTATTTTTTTTGTTTACTTCTCATCTGTACAGTAATGCTGTGTTTTTGGATATACAAAGTACTTTTGTACCTATTTACCACACAATTCCTCAACTATACCATTAGCTTGCATGTAAAATATTATTTTTTTATGAAAAAAATACTTAAACAATGATCTAAATTAAATATAAGTTGTTTCTGGATATTGATCTAGGTGTTAGCTGTACAATTCTGCCATCTGTTGGTCAAAGACAAACCTTTAGGAATTAAAATTTAAGAAAGAAATTGTATTGTCCATAGATACCCAGAAGAGGGCAATAGAGATCCATTCATTTTGCTGGATGTAGCCAACTGCTCATATTATAACTTTTGTGATAGATTTTGTGAATTTATACATGTATAAACATTATTAAAGACATTAAAAATAAATATTCTTTCAAATAGTAGAATTTTGGTCGTTTTTGAAGCGATTTGAAATGTCTGTTTTTACAAAATACCACAGAAATTGCCACATAAGAAACACCTAAAGGACAAGACTTAGAATCAGATTGTAGTTGAATATTATTTATTTTAATGAACCAAATGTCTCAAATGGCTCAGAGTCATCGCCCTCAGTGTCTTCCAGGCATGATTCAGTTTCACTTGAATCAAGCAGGCAATCTAAAGTCTCCAGGAGAGTGTAACGCTTTGCCATACTGACACAGAATGAACTGTGTGACACCAAAGACCCTCTTTTATACCTTTGGTGTGGGAACTATTTCTTTGTTTTCAAAATAAAGTTGCAGCTCTTAGATCTCAGAGTAAACTTTCTCAAAGTTGAACAGGTCAGTTGCCTTTCATCTCTCCCTTGCTCTCTCTGTCTGTCTGTCTGTCTGTCTGTGTGTGTGTGTGTGTGTGTGTGTGTGTGTGTGTGTGTGTGTGTGTGTGTGTGTGTGTGTGCGCGTGCGCATGTGTGTCTGTGTGTGTGTGTGTGTGTGTGTGTGTGTGTGTGTGTGTGTGCGCGTGCGCATGTGTGTGTGCATTAGGTCTCACCCCTTTTATCTTTGTTCTGCATTTGTGGCTGATTTTATTTGGCTGTGGCAGTCATACCTGTCTGTCTGTCTGTGTGTGTGTGTGTGTGTGTGTGTGTGTGTGTGTGTGTGTGTGTTGAGTGAGCATGTCTTTTCTACATTGCATTTTTGCTCTAGTACCAGGCCTTCATTTCTGTGTGGAAATTTTCAGATTTATGCTGGAATTATTGATTTTATTTGTCAATTTCTAAAAAAAATGCTTTCAATTGGAGTCACACCTGTATGTGTGTTTGTGTGCGTGAGCATGTGTGTGTGCAAGTGATCATGTTCGTTCCACATTACATTTGTGCTCTAGTACCAGGACTTCATTGTGGTATGGAAATTTTCAGGTTTATTCTGGATTTATAGATTTTTTTTGACAAATGA
The DNA here is from genome assembly GCF_936440315.1 of Barbus barbus. Classification (NCBI taxonomy): domain Eukaryota; kingdom Metazoa; phylum Chordata; class Actinopteri; order Cypriniformes; family Cyprinidae; genus Barbus; species Barbus barbus. The sequence goes on from NC_136719.1 coordinate 21,047,692, forward strand.
AAAATAAAAAACATTTTTTTTTTGATTTTCCCATTCATTTCAATGTGGGGTCATATTGACCCCAAAGGTCATGAGTGTGACTTTTTTTTTTACATACCTTTAGAACAACCAAATCAAGCCCAGTTTTTTTGTGTGTGTATGGATAGATAATTTAGAAAAAGTCACAAGATTTTATTCCACTGAGATAAAGGGAACCATTATTTTTAACTAAAGAAAAGTCGCTTGGGGTCATATTGACCCCAGAGGATAACTTAAGGTTAATGGGATTTTTTTTCTTCTCCTAGCAAAAGTTGTCAATCCACTTACTAGAAATGTAATAGCACACCTATCTTCAACAAACTGCATGATTTGAGGTATCATTCATATCAGTGGCACAAAATAATATTAATAATAATGCTCTAAAGTTTAAGAAGTATTAAAAATTGCGGGGAAAAAACATTCAGACAAAAAGGGAACTCAAAATAAGGTATTAGGATGTAAAAGAAAAGAATGACTCTAATATCTCGCCCAGCAAGTGGAGACCATACAGGCTGCACTGGTTTAATGCCGTTCAATCAACTCGTAATAAAATGCAAAATGACCCATAATATATTTTTCATTTCTTATGTTAGAGAAAAGACTCTGGCTGGAGGTATTTGGAGAAGGAGAGAGACATATAGGGGAGATTATACGTGACATATCCTCTGCAGGGAACCCGGGGCATTGCCTTCCTAAAAGACATGAAAATGCAGAAAAGGAAAGAGAGAGAGGTAGGGAGGGAGGGAAGGAAGGAAGGAGAGCAGGTAAAATGTTGTAATGCCAGGGTGCAGTGCTGTGGCCCCAGGCTCTTCATATCTTTTACATTTCTAATTAAAAGAGATAAAGAGTGAAGGAGTCATCAATCCTACAGTGATTTCCCTGTTAAGGTTTTAGAGGCAGCCGTAAAGCAGGCAGCCCAGCTACATTGATTTTATAATTAGCTCCCGTCATGCTGCTAGGGGAGTGAGTGTGGAGAGGAAAAAAACCATGGGAGAGCTAGAGAGGGAGTGGTATAGGAAAAGCAACAGAGAGGGAAAAAAATGGGGTGAAGGTCAGCAAAAAGTTGTTAAAAAGCAAGAGAGGATAACAGGAGGCCAATGGTCCAATTCTACACAAGTATCTTTACAGGTAAATCAAAAGCCAGTGTAGTGCATCCATAATCTAATGTACCATTAGGACTTTGTGCTGTATCAGTGAAATCATATTCGTGACCAAAATTAGCCTTGTGAAAATGGACCTAAATGATATGGATTTTTTTACTCGTAATTATTAAAATAATGTTTAGTTATTGTGAACTTACGATGAACAACAACTGTTTGATATCAAAATGATATATTATACTAGTGTGCATATTATGTGCAATACTATTTGCAAAACCCCAAATCAATTTAGGCAAGGCAACACTATACTAAATGTAAAATATATATCCATTATACATTTTTATATTCAAAGATTTGTATTCATGTAAAAATGTATATTGAAAATATGCTGAAAATTAAGGGTAATTAAATTAATTTTTAAAGATTAAGTCTAGGTGAGTTTTGGATGACAGCAAATATAATCTAAATATAAATGAGTATGTATAAGTAAATATACAATAATGAATAAAAATATAATTTATACAAGTTGTATAAATTAGACAATTCTAACATGAATTAAAGAGCTAGTTCACCCAAAAATTTAATTTCTGTCACCATTTACTCATCCTCAAGTTATTCCAAACTTATATATGAATTCCTTTTTTCTGCTGAATACAAAAGAAGATATTTTGAAGAATGTGGGTAACCACAGTTGTTGGTCCCCATTGACTTACATTATGTTTTTTCATATGGGACCAGCAACTATTTTGAATAACTTGAGGGTGTGTAAATGACAAATTCTTGGGTGAACTATCCTTTTAACAATAAACAATATGAATAACAAAGTAATAAATGATGTAAAATTGTTAGTTCATGTTACCAATGCATTAACTAATGGAAACAAATTACCCTTATTTTAAGGTAATATCCAATACTTAAGAAGAGCCAATGGATACATAACAAACATTACATTATTTTATTAATGAAACCCATCCCACACCCTAAACAGAACCGCATAACCTACAAACAAATTAGATAAATGAAAGAAGGAATAAGTGCACAAAAAAAGTGAATTTTGCCCTGAAATGACCTGTGTTATTTTAGACATTACTGAATTTCAAGAAAATGGACAACCGTTACTTAGGATTCATTTAGCATAAACAGGTTTCTGGATTTAGTATAGTGGGTAACAGGAATCTTTTTTTGTTTTTCCAAACTGGGATTTCAGGTTCAGATGAAGTGTATCTCTTAAAAATAAGAATCGTTTTCAATCACCGATATCCTGATGCTAAGATGACGCTCTAGAATACAGCTTTAAACTATCAAAGTAAAACCTGGTCAAGCGCACAATACAAATACAGTAGACTGATGGATACAGAGTGACCGCTAAAGCCTGTTTCAGTGCGGTGTAATGGTTACATCACTTTTAAAGTCAATACAGATTATGACATGTTGTATAAAAAGCAAATAACATATAGGAGCTATTTAAACATGAGCCTACAGTAAACAGCAAGAACAAATCAACCAAACAAAATAAAAGTTCTGCATTTACAGTCAGCCCAACAGGAAAATGTTTCAAACATTTAAAAGGAAAAAAAGAACTTGTACTTTTTAATGTATGATATCTTTTCATAATATTACTTTTTAATATATGCATTAAAATATTCTCTCTGTGAATGTTATTAAAATGTAATCATGGTTATGATCAATTTTTCCTCAGGTAATGAGCTTGAACACAGCCAAATAATGTTCTCCACATGATCCACGTGACGCACCATTAAGCCATCACACATTAAATTGAATTAAAGATGAGGTTCCTTGAATTTCGTGAGGCATAATTTAAAGCAGTTCGATTCATGCCTTAAAATTAAAAGTCCTTCTTGCAGTACTGCAAAAACTTTCTAATGTATTGCCAACCTCAAGAGGAACATTAAGTAGTTAAACTGTCTGTTTTGCTTACAAATAATAATTTTATCATTAATGTAAAACAATGTTGCATGAAACTACAGTAAAGCACCAAATATAAATTTAGAGGAAGTAAATTTAAAGAATTCAATTAAAGTGACTAATTAAACTTCCCTCAGGCTCCATACTAAAGTGGATTTCCTCCAAAGAAGATCTTGCACATATGAATGTTCCATGAGGATGAGAGTAAACGTCCTGAAAGGAATCTAAAGTGCCACTCTTTGCTCTTACATTTAAACAGGACGATCAGTCGCTGGTGTATCCCATTACACATAATCAATCATTTAATGTGTGAACTTTCACACAATCTATCTTCAAAAAAAAAAAAAAAAAGTTAAAAATACTTCTACGACAAGACCCACGAAATAAAGAGCACCCAAACTAAATCTTACATTTAAAACCTGAAAGGATTTCGATGATATTGTGCTTTACATTATTGCTGATGCAGATTAATGATAATTGTTATATCAGTACAAGTCTTATGACAGAACACAAGAAAATCAAGATTGAAAAACACACACAGAAACACACTTTACTTCTTCTGCCTCTAATACAACCTTTCTCTCAATCTGCTCATTACAGACGCCTCCTGCTTGTCAGTTGATATGTGTAAAATAACACATCCGTGCAAGTTACCTTAAAACCGTGTGCGACAAAGAGGTATAATAGCTTATGCATATTCTAAGTGCATAAAGTGTAAAGCAAATTGCATATTTAAATACTCATGTCAATATGATATAAAGCGCAAATGCTTCTAAATACAAAACTCATAACACGTGTTGCACTGGTGCAAAGCAGTCCACGCTGCGCTGGCCCTCGGTTCCTGCAGTTCTGCCTCTCACCACAAGGGGCTCTCTGCCAGATCTCTGCATGACAACACACACAACAGGACAAGCATGAGTTTGGGAAGAAATGGTGCGTTTATAGACAGCAGAGGGTGAAAGAGATGGATAGAGAGAGGGAAACTGACGGAAGGGGTGGAGGAGTAGAGTTAGGAAGAGAAAGAAAGAGGGTGAAGGAGAGAAGTGAGGGAGAAAGGGTTTTAATGATGCTGAAAATTGGCCGGTGAGCGCCGTCTACCCTCTCAGTAAATCATTGCTACAGCTTCCTGTCAACGTATCTGTCCTCTTGTCCTCCCATCACAGAACTCCCCCTATCCTTTCTCTCGCTCTCTTCTCCCTCACTAATTTTATGAGGTGGTATTCAAAACTTCCATCTCCTCACCATATTCGGACTGTCACCATAAATAAAGGCCTGCATTAGCGTGTGCGAGTGTGCAAAGACAGGAAAAGTGACAGACTGTGACAGGGAGATATAAAGCGAGGCGTTCGGGAGAGAGAAGGGCCGAATATTTTTTGGGACAGTGACATATTTACTTATGTGGCTTGTGTAAGAGTATATGTGAAAATCTATCTGAGCCCGTGTCTGCAGGTCACAGATAACGACAGTGTGACTGATGGGGTTTATAGAGAGTGAATGTGTGTTTGTGCGTGCTGTACCTGAGGGTAGTGTCTCTGTTGTCAGGCAGGAGAAGAGCCATCTCCTCTCCAGAGCTGTGCCCTCGTGACATAGCGGCCTCATACTCTTCCTCCTGTAAAGCACACATGCAATCATATACGCATGAATAAAGGGCCTATTCACCGCAAGTCTGAAGAACGAGTGCAACCAGATTTTTAAAACTGCATATCAAAAGTACTTCAGTTTGAAATATGATCTGATATCATTCTGGTTGTTGTTTTTTTTTACCTGAACGCTACAGGTTTTTTTTTTTTTTAGTCAGTGCCAAAAAACCTTGCCAACAATTCAGAGAACTAAAAAAAATGCCATCTGGCTCAATGCATCTCTGTGAACTACAACAAACTGTGCCTGAAATATTATTCTGCAATATTCTGATATATTATTTTCTTTGGAAAATAGGTTTATTCTTATTCTCTTTTGAGATTTATTTTGTTTAATGCGCATGGTAAAGTTATTAAATTTGAAACCTAAACAATCTCTATTAGAAGGAATATTATTGTAGCTTGAAAAATACAATAAAATAAATCAAAATTAACAAATGGCAAGAGTTTGTACACTATTTAGAGAATCTTAGCTTATGAAAATTCATTGCATTTATTTATGTTTTATATCTAGGGTCTCTGATACCCCAAACACAGCAGTTTTTAGGTAATATCTTTCATGAAGGATGTTGAAATTGTATAAATAATCACTTAACAGAAGGAAGGTTATGATGTATCAACCTCACTTCTCAAACAGAACAAGAGCATTCAGATCCCCAAGAAAATCTAATTTTACTCAAATTTGATATTCAGAGAGTTGATTATTGTTTGGATGATGAAAACATTTATAAATTATGTAGATATTGTAGTGCCTTTTCAGAGGTTTCTCGTAATGTAGTGCAAAAACTTGATTCAGATAAACAAAAATCTGTTAATATTTCTAGTGCAAAAAAATAATAATTACAATTATAGATTCTTGTGTGTCATTTAATTACATTAGATTTGATGTAAAGAAGCCTTGAAGGTTGAGGGCACATCATAGCATAAAATGTAGGTAACATACAATTAAACTGTAATCTGCTGTAGCTCAAACAGCAGAGCATGACGCTAGCAATGCCCATTGAAAGCAAAACTCGATAAAATGGGTACCTTCAATCCACTATAAATCTCTTTGGATTAACGCGTTAAATGCATAAATGAAAATGGAAATAACCAACCTATGTGCCAATTTTTCCCTAAATATTTTTTTATGTAGACACAAATATCATTTATCCCTTTTGGATATTCTCACTGCAATAACTTGACAACAAACCCTCACCGACTCAGAGCTGTGAGCGTGTGTGTGAGCACTGGGCTGATGTGGAGATGAGAGGGGTGCAGGTTGGCTGATGACCACCGCGTTCACGCCTGAAGGGTGTCTGGGTGAAGGTGGCGGGGTGGCCGGGAGCAGCAGGTCGGCCTGGGGCTGCTCGCACAGACTGTAGTGGTTCAGAGGCCCAGAAGAGTGTGCGTCCTGCAACGCCTCTGGGTTCTCATCCTCAAAATCAGACAGCAGTGGGCTTTCTGCACGACCTGAAACCACAAATGGCAGGTGTATGTTCACAGTGATACTAAATATGTGACCCGTGCTGGCAAAATGAGTCGGAATGAGCAAATTTTCAAAAATGTGTTATTTTTATTTTCACATTCTCCATTAAAATACCTTCAAAATATGACTTGCTGGAATCGGACAAAAAATGACTAGCCGTTTGAAGGCGATAAGAGTCAGCAGATCTGATTTAGAGAAAAATCAAGTTAAAGTTTTCTGAAGATTCCAAAATATAATCACCAGGCAGCGTTGCATATTTCCTCCAATTCTTTTCTTAATAATAATTACTATATTATTAATATAGCTAATAGATAATGTTGCACATCAGATTTTTCCCCAACCATTAACTAAACGTTCATGTAAGACATAACAGATTATGTTTGTGTGAATCTCGCCAACATATATTTCCCAATAATAACTTTATACCAAGATTGCACGCTCACGAAGAGGCACGTATTAGCGCTTTGCAGATGTCAGTCAGGGCGATCACTTTGTTTTCAGCAGCATGGGTTTGAAAATCATATTTCACAGGTTTGGACTCATGTCATTGAGAATTCAATATGAATATTCACTAGGGATGCACGACATTATCAGACTGATATCGGAATCGGCCGATAATGGCTTTAAATGTAAATATCGGCCCGACATGAAAAATGATACCGATACGTCTTGCCGATAAGAATACATTAACTCACACATGTGCTCAGGGTGTGCTAGCGATTAAATAACATCAGCAGTGTGTCTCATACTTGAAGCAAAGTTTTGCCTGAATGATGATTAGAGTCACTGTTTTGGATCGCTGCATTTAAACTGAGAATGCACGTACAGAATGAGGCGTTCTGTGTCTGATAGAGTAAACAGTAATAGCACCTGCAGTGACAGCCTCCTCCGGGTCCTAACGCCCGCTCAGTAAGGAGTTTTAATTCCGTAGGGGGCACTGTTGGCCTACTTCTATTTAAATTAAAAGTAAAATAGCCTACACATTTAACATTTAGACGGTGTTTCTGATTAAATAAAGCAGTAATTGATGTATTAAAATAATGAGTATGTTTTAATTTAATGGTCAGAAGCTATAGCTTACATGAAAAAGAAAATCACAAACATGACACTTGTAAATTAAATAATTTTATATATACTGATTTATTAATTAATGTGTAATATGTTTTATTTTTTTAAACAAATCATGAGCTCTAAAAGCTTTTCAGAATTTGGTCTAAACTCTTTTGCTTTAGACCATCTACAAATGTTAAATCTTAAAATAAAATGTTAGGGTTAACACAGCATCTTTCTGGGGGCAAAAATGCAGCGACTGATATAGTTTATTTATAGTTATTTTTAAAGCTTCAATGTGCTGTCAAAAAACCTTCATTATCTTTTAATTCTAACAAATAAGTTCTTGTTAAAAACTAACCATAATTAAAAATATTTTGCTAATAATTTCTGCACAGGAGAGACTTGGTGTTGTTTCCAAACAAAAGGAAATATATCGGTATCTGTATCGGCCAAAATGAATTGAAAAATATCGGCATATCGGATATTGGCAAAAATCCAATATCGTGCATCCCTAATATTCACAAATCTGTAATGCTGCGGCACTTTGCAACAATAGGCCAACAACTTGTGGTGAGAATCAGCAGTAGTCATCCAGAAGTGAGCAGAGAAAAGTGTACTCCTCTCAGAAAACATACAAATAAAGATCATTTTAGATATTTAATTACTATTTGGAGCATTGGGATCGATAGAATAGGGCTTAATAAACTAATTTTGGTGAAAACCTCAAATTTGTGCTGCGTTGTATGGCGCTAAAGTCTCGTCATTGTGCAGGGCCGTATAACGCAGTGTTGTGCAGTGGTGTGTGGCATTTTATGATGTGGCTGTCTACCGCCTGGAGTTCTGTGGTATTGTTGTGTGAGGGCAATAAAGAAAAGAGACAGACCCACAATAGTGTCGTTGTGTAGTGATGTTTGTACAGAATTAAAGAAAGCACAGTGACTCACTGCTCTGCAGCAGCGCCGTCTCACTCCATTTAGAATCGCTCAGCACCTCCAGCCTTCTCTCCAGCTGACGGCTGTACTCCATCACTTCCTGCACACACACACACACAGTTAACAAACCTCACATTGTAAGATGAAATAAAGGTACATTGTAATGTTTAAAATACCATAATGTCCCTCATCCTCTTCTTAACAGATAACATTTCAGTAAATACTTGGTACTTTGCTGTTAGGGTTGCGTGGAAAATAAAATTTAAGGGTTTGTAATATTGTGATTGTCCGATACCAATGTGAACACATGGGATTACTGAGTGCACTCATCCTAATAAGTATACTCAGATTTGCATTTGCAAAGTTGTTTTTAGTTAGTTCATTGTTACATCCAATTTCCTTTTTTCTCTTGTTTTTCTCTTTTCTCAGTACAGCTATAGAGAAAATGATGGTAATTACTTTGTACTTACCCTTGTACTTTGTACTTACCCTAAATCTTTGTAAAACTGTTTTAGGTTTAAAATTATAGCTTAAAGTAGCTTAAATATTCTAGGTAATTTTCAATAAATAATATAGGGTGGCCATACAACCTCTTTTTCCTGGGTATGTCCTGGCCAGGATTTTGAAATTGCCTAAAATGTCCAGGTTTTGCCTTTGTTTTCATATTGACTTCATATTGAAAAAATTGCTCTCTACAGTCCCACCTTCTTGCACGCCACGATTGGTCAATTATGTACAATGCCTGAATGCTATTAGTCAAACTACTTTTCAGTCATTACCTTCAGAAAATATAAAAACAATTGGAAAACAAAGTCCAAACCTAGACATTTTTGGTCATTTAGAAATCCCAGCCGAAAAATAGGACATACGGTCACCCTAAATAATAGAAAGAAACCATCAGCCAGTTTTATTCAGATGTTAATCTTACATCATTAATATCCAAAAATGTAAACCTGGCTACTTTCACTTGGTACCCACACAAAGATACCATAAAGGTGCCACATAACTACATATGCATGACCGAACTCTTATGTTTATTTTCTGCAAACTCCATTCACAGCCCTTACATAGGTAACATACTAACCAGATGTTCCTCCACCTAGAAAGGATCATTTAACGTTTATAGCTCACGTAATATTTCATTACTTAAGAATTCATGCAAATACTAACAAAAAAACAAGTGTCAGATCTCTCTGTTTAAATCCCTCGGGCCGCTAGCCTGCTCGGCTTCCAGTGTATGTGGAAAATTGCTTTAAACCAGTGCTGTCAGACACACAGAGAGCAAAACATACTCTTGAGAGACAGCTTGCATCTGGTGTTTAGGACTGGTACAACAGCATGTTTCTGCTATGCCTTCAGGCTCATGTGAATGAGATAGTTGTTTACCAAGAGACTGAGCACACTCTGTAAACTTGTTGGATGAGCTGTGAGAACTTTTAAGATGTCTTTAATAAGAACAAGACAGCAGTGAGCACTTAAGAGTTTTGTGAGAACTGCAGAGATCTTGCCTGTATTTCTGTCTGCAACTGCTCCTTCTCTTTCTGAGCCACTCTGAGACTGGCCTTCAGCTCTTGCAGCTCACGACGAGTCTCGCTTAGCTGAACCTAAACACACAAACACAATTTTCACAAGAGGACTAGAAACCATAACAGTACATGTCTTAAAATATTTAGATTGATATTACATTGCAAATGTAATTTATGCCTCAGTTTACATTTTATAAAAATGTAAATGGTCGAGGTCATTCTAGGTCACTAAACAAATGTAAGCAAATATGTGATACTGACCATGATAACTGTTAACACTATTAAACAGACACGACTAAAAACATATTGACAAGAAAACCACTGCTCTTTATTTCTGTTTTTATTGCGGTTTACTTAATTACTTGAAAAATTTGAAACTGTGTTTATTTGAGATTAAGCTACATGCCATTGTTTGAAAGTAATTTGTTAATTATAGTAATAATTAAGTTATTAAATAAAGTTTGTGCATTAGCATATTAGCTTCTTTTTAAAAGAGTTTTTGTATTTACCCGATTGCAGTCTTTCTCTCGTCCCAGCTCCACCACTGCTTTCTCTCTCTCCATCCTCGCCTCTTGCAACACCTCCTCCTTCTGCTGGATCTCATCATTTAGGCGTTCCAGACGCACTTTGTCCAACTGTCAAGTCATGAAATTACTTTAAAGAACAACAGTCTCAAAGCTACCTTTGTGGGGTTTTTTTATTTATTTACTATACGTACCTCAGCATTCTGCTGCAGGGTCTCTTTCTCATGTGCCCATTTGGCCCTGCCCTCTCTCAGAGCCAGACTGGCATCTGCCAGCTGAAGTGTAAGCTGTGCGGCCTGCAGACGGGCCTGATGGAGCTCGGCGTGTGCGGTGTCCCTCTGAGCGACCATGTCTCTCAGCTGCCCCCTCAGAGTCTCCACACAGCGTTCACTCACGTTCAGATGCTCTTGAACACTCCGGAGTTCACTCAAAGCCACTTCATTGGCTGCCTGCTCAACAACAACACAATCATGTCATGCTCAAAAGATGGTGACAGTCTACAGGCAGTTAGGGGGGCATACATGACTCCTAGCATCCATCTGCATCAATTTCTTTATTTTCTGATCTATATAGACATTGTTCAGATTTGTCACATCTGCATTTACAACAATGGACTATTTACAAGATGCAGGGGGCAAGTTATATACAGTTGATAATTAAGTGTCAGTAAAGACATTTTACATTGTTACAAAAAAAAACTTGAAATAAATTTTCTCAAAGAATCCTGAAAACAATAACGGCTTCTACAAAAGCATATCAGAATGTTTTCTAAGGTATCATGTGACAATGAAGACCTGAGTAATGACTACAGAAAATTCAGCTTTGTACCACAGGAATAAATTACATTTTAAAATATTTATTTATTTTAAATTGTAATAATATTTCACAATATATAAATTTTTAGAACAAATAAATGCAGCCTTGTTGAGAATAATAGACTTCTTTAAAATCATGAAAAAATCTTACCAATCCCAAATTTTTGAATGGTAGTGCACACTATAATAAAATGAAATATTTATATGTTGATCGTAAAAAAATCAATTTATTAGTTGTTGTTTTTTAAAAGACATGCTTTCTGCCCCCACATGGTGTAATTACAACATCTAACAGCAGGGGCTGTCTGGACCATGCTAACCAGTCAAACCTTGACCCTCTTATAGATAACATGCACTTCACAGATAAATGGCGTCAAGTATCTATTCTGAGACAATACATCCTGTGTACACCTCACAAGACATCCAAGGTGAAAGCTGGGGTGTGAAAACTACTGGAGTGTTACCTCCTTCCTGTGAGCGCTGTTGAGTTTGTGTGTGAGGGTGGTGATGGTGTCTCGGAGCTGTAGGGCATGTGTATCTCTCTGGGCCAGAGAGCTTCTCAGACTCTGGAACTCTGCTGACAGACTGTGCAGCTCCTTCTCTGTTTGATCCAACTTTATCTAGAGTAATACACAAAACAATGATGCAGTTATGACCATGTACTTGTATTTATGCTTGCATAAGTGCATAAATGTTAGCTGACAAACCTTCAGGTTCTTGTGTTCATCCTCATCTTCCTTCTTTTGTGCTGCTGCTTTATTGGCCCGTTCCCTCATCCTACACAGATACAACACCAGAGAACCAATGCAACCATGTGGCTCATAGAGACAATAAGACATTATTTACTGTGCTAAACTGAGCTCTAGTGGGGGTCCAATCACTCCAGCAACATTTAGATGTAGTCAAGGGTGCATATGGCCACATCATATGAAACCCTATCATGTCATGATGTGCCCCAGAGAACATAGTAGGACATGTAATGCAACAAAACAATGATTTTAAACTTTTCAGAATAGAAAGAGCTTAAAAATGCTTAATTCAATGCACAAGTCATCAACATGCAGTGATAATTATGTAGTATGTGTGTGTAGCCTTTAGACCACTTGTTGAAGTATGTAGTCATGAAATTAAGAGAAAATATTTAGGAAACTGGATGACAAGTGGTTACTGGAGACAAATTTGATACATGCTAATAGCATACCTCTTATAAACTCTTATGGGTTATTTTTAGTGAATTAAAACAGTAAAAATAGTAATGCATTAAAATATTTTTTTTTTCAAAAGCACCGAAATCAAAATTATACTTTTCATTTAGGCAAAATCTGAAACCAATGTTTTGGTAATTAAACTCGGTATGCAGTTCAGGTTGTCTGGTTTATCAGTGATGAACCAGTTGTAGTAAAATTCTTTGGAAACAAGCCACTTCTCCACATTTCAGCCTAACAAATGTTACATTTTTCTACTCTAGCATTGGTCACAGCAAAGTGCATCCACACAGCTGACGTTTTGTAGCTTATCCACTGTTTGTGCACGGAATAGGCACCAGAGTCATCAGAGAAGTGCCAATTGTTTCAGTCAATAATTTCGTCCCTTCAGAACTATTTTTGAAATTTCAGTGCATCACTTATTAAAAAACATAGAATGTGACTGCTATTATAGCTGCGATTGTAGCCTGATTTCCTAAATGAATGTCTCTTATGAGTTGATTCTAAATGGTTTGAATTAGTCTGAACCACTGCCCTATATAATTTACAGCATCAACAGAGAGACAGCTTCTTTCATATGTAAATCAAAATGTTCATTATATGAAATGCACCCAAATGAATTGGAATCAAATCAAACTGAGAAATCTAAAACAATACCCAGCCCTACATTCAAGAACTAAGAGACAAAGCTTCTCACCTTTCTAGGTCAGTCTCTCTCTCCAGGCCTCTCTGGGTAAGGAATTTAATGTCCTCCTCTAGCTCTCTGATTCGCTGCTCATTAGCTTCTTTTTGAGCCAGCAGGGCTCTCTTCTCCTCTGTCAGGGCTTCCCCTACATCCTCAACTTCCTAAAAGAGAGAGGTGTGATGGTAGTGAGGTGTTTACTCTAAAGCGTAACACTAAAAATCGTTTAGCAGTTAGCTTTCTGTCAGTGTGTGTGAACATATACACCACAGTAAACACAGTAAAGACTAAATATACACACAACTGTGACCCGGGGCTGACCACACAGGATCATGAGTGTTTACACTACCTTCTGCTTCTTCTTCATCTCCTCAACTTTCTCCCTATATTCTCTCACTTCCTCCTTCAGCTCACTGATCTTTCTTTCCAGCTCCTTGCGGCTCTGCTCCCAGGAGCTTCTGTCTCTCTCTCTCCTGCCTTTCTCCCTCTCCACGTTCTGGTCTGCTGCTTCCAGAGCCTGGAGCAGCTCAGCACGCTCCTTCAAACACTCCTGGAGACGACTCTTGTTAGGGAAAAACAACAGAGAAAGATTAAGACATTAATTTAAAAAATACATATGATGGAGACCCAGTTGTAAATTAGGTCAGTTGTACATCAATCGATTAAAAAGTTGAATTAATGCCCTTAGTTGTAAACAACGTCTCAGATAATCTGATAATAACCAGCTCCCTCAGAATCTGGGTCCAATTTTGAAGACATCACGGTTTACAGAGACTCTACTTGCATCCTTAACAATGATTTTTTTCCCTCATCTAGCTTAGATTCTGCATTTCTCCTTTGGACAGCCATTACTTTCAAAATAATCTTGGCCAGACGGGCTATTCTACTTAAGTGGAAGTATACTTCCCCTCCATCTCATGACAGGTGGATACAGGACATTTTCTATTGTGTTGGGCTTGAGAAATTGAGATGTTCACTCTCTGGTTCACTTAAATCCTTTTAGAAGACTTGGGATCCCTTCTTAAATTACATTAAAGGTTTACCTTGTTCACCTCCAACTGGTAACGATCCATAACTATTATAAAACTGACTTCGGAAGGAATTTAAAGTTTACTGTTATTATTTTCTTTAATTACTGGTTTATTTATTTAATTTATTATTAGTTTTCTTTTCCTCAGTTTGAATCATTTAGGGGGATATTTGGGTTGAGGGAAGGTTTGTGGGAGAGATTAATGATAGACTGTTTCCTGTGGTCTATTACTTTTCTTTCTATGATGTACCATACTGTAACTGTCACTGAAAATGCTAATAAAAAGATTTGAAATAAAAAGTTGAATTAATTACCCTATATGCTGATTAATCAAGTTAATAACATATCAATTAGGGATGTCAGTAATTAATCAACAATCAAGTAATTGTCGATAAGAGATGTAATCGATTAAAGCTATCGATGTTCAATTAAGCAATTTAATTTTGGGGTGCGTGCGGCTCACGCACCAAAAACATGCAAGCAGAGATGAGGAACGGTGACGATTCACTAATGTACAAATTATGCTTTTAATTTGATCCAAACTAATATATATACAGTATATATATATATTCCTACAACTACGGCTTATTCATTTGTGGCCACAGTCCATGTTTCATTAATTTGTTCCCTAGATAACCCATGATTTAACTCAAATGAGGGAACAAATTAATAAATTGTAGGAACTAATTCTTAATTTATGCCCAAGAAATCTTAATTTTACAATCCTGCTACTAGCCTTTTATTTAGACTAAAAAAGCCTTTCATTCGGGTGAGGAAACTGGCGTTCTGAGTGGCTTTTGCACATCCTGTCATGCCGGTGACAGTAGATGCATTTTTCAGTATTAAGGTTAACCATTAATCGATTAATTGAATGTTAATTTAAATGACGATCGATCATGGGAATGATTGAAAACTGACAACCCTAATGGCTAATATCAGTATTTGCTGTGAAAACATTATTGTGGCAGATCAAGTAATTCATTAAATGCATGATCTTATACTATAATTAATAATAAAGTTTAGTGTGATTATATAATATAAATAATTATCTTAAATGTCTTTTTTTCTCACAAATGCTTAAAAAATACATCACCTCTAAAGTCAAATCAAATAAAAACAGTAAGAGATATAAGACAGCACCAATGCTATATCAGTAACAAAACAGCATTATTGACTTGGTTGGAAAGCTCAACACAGGCGTCTAAAGCTGTTCGTGTGATTTTTAAACCACACAACAAACCCACACATTGTGGCAATGTTAAAATGGAGACTGTCTGTCTGAGGTCTATAGCCTTCTGTGGATAAAAGTGTCTATACACTGGGAGATCTCTCAATTGCATTTTTACCCTTTCTTGCCCAAACAACAGTGTAATTTTTATTGTATTACTGTAAACTTTTCTAACTTGCTAGGAAAAAAGTATGAAACACTTTTAACTGACACTTAAGACTGGTTTTATGGTCCACGGTCACATATAAATTGTTTAGTGAATAAAAATTGTATAACATTTTATTTGTGATATGATTTGTGCAGTACTACTATTTCCTTGCTATTTTTGGCTATAGAAGGATGTTTTGGCTCTATTATTGTGTTTGGAAGCAGCAGGTTATGCATCTGCAGGTAATGCTTCCACCCTAGGCAACTGGATCCGGCATAGTCTTATTGTGTCTCATTTGTGTGAAATGATGGACTGAATTAAAGTCTTAACATATTTTTTGAGAGCCTCTGACCTGCAGTAGCTGGGCTCTGGGGATGACCAGCAACATGTCCTCGGCCACTTCCTCCCCCTGACCCTCCTCCTCCAGAGTCATCAGCTCCTCAAGGGGCTTTGGGGCTGAGAAGGTAAAGGCAGTGCTGCGAGAACAAACCTCTTCTTTTCCATCCACATACACAAACTGGTACTGCTGGGCATTAGGCCCTGGTAGGTAAGAAGCTGAAGAGGGGAGAGAAGAGGGCAGCTGTGAAAGGCCAACAAAATTATAAACAATTGTCATGTGTCGGCTCTGGTTTTGAATATAGGCGAAGCATATTTAAATATTTCCTGTCTGGTTATTCATAGTGAGTGAATTTGGAGATTTCATAGACAACCACATGAAGCCTGGGGCACTGCTGATGACCTCATGTGGTTTCTTTCTGAGGTCATAAATGCACTGTCTACATCACCATTACTCACCACAAATTACAATTCTGCACCGTGCAAATCTCAGCCCAGATGACACTTTCACAGACACACACTTGCAAAAACTCAAGACTTGCACTACCATTCAAAAATTGTTTTTTTTTTTTTGTTTTTTTAAAGAAATTAATACTTTTATTCAACAAGGATGCATTAAATTGATGAAAAGTGACTGTAAATACATTTATAATGTTACAATTTTAATTTCAAGTAAATGGCTGTTCTTTTTATTAAATGGCTATATTTTCTATTAATCAAATAATCATTAAAAAATGTAAAATTGTGTCTACCAAAATATTAACAAGCACAATTAATAATGATCAGAAATGTTTCTTAAGCAGTAAATCAGTCTATTAGAATGAGTTTTGAAGCATCATGCTTCAGTGACACTGAAGACTGGAGTGATGATGC
Source organism: Barbus barbus (assembly GCF_936440315.1). Lineage (NCBI taxonomy): Eukaryota > Metazoa > Chordata > Actinopteri > Cypriniformes > Cyprinidae > Barbus > Barbus barbus. The sequence goes on from NC_136719.1 coordinate 21,064,193, forward strand.
TGAAAATTCAACTTTGTCATTGCAGGAATAAATGACATTTTAAAATGTATTCAAACAGAAAAATTACTCTAAGTTGTATTAATATTGTACTATTTTTTTTATAAAAAAATGCAGGCTTGGTGAGTATAGACTTCTTTCAAAAACAAACAAGCAACAACAAAATGTTACTGACCCCAAACTTGAACGTTAAGGAATGTTACTTTAAAAGAAGGATATAAGGTCCACACTGTAGATTAATTACTACAGATGTGCTTTTCAAAAATCAGGTAGTCACTGGGTTGTCTCAAAGATTAATCGACTCTTTAATATTAATCGGCTATAGGGAATAATTAGAAAATCAGGTATGTTTGCACTAAATTTAATGGGTGTCATGGGGTTTTACCATGTTGATAGAACTGCACGCTGTAGCATAGCAAGATAAAACCTTTTCAAATAAATTGCATCTCTAAAATCATTCTTTTTAAAGCATCTCCAACTCTACATAAAAATGTGCAGAGAAGCAAGTCAGTCAAGGGTAATTTGGGAGCATCCTGCCCATCCCTACTAACTAACTAACTACAGGCGAATTCCTTTGTGGCATTTTATCTCCTTCACAGGCCATTCGAGGAGGAACATTTGCTAATGTACTGAATGCACCTCAGTGAATGAGACCAGCAGTTGGGTGAATCAATGCAATAAACTGTAATTAGCTCCTTTAATGTCCCTAAAGCACTCTATTCTTTATTCATACTGTATTGAGACTATCGGCTGACTTTCAAGAGGGCTTGAACACTCAAATCAATGCTTCAGGGACCTTGGAAATTAACACAGCAGTTGGCAGAGGTCCCCTCTTTGTAGCTGGATGGAGCTACTGCCCAAACAAACGTATGGTAGTCCTTGACTGATGACCAGCCAACCTGAGGGTAAAAGGACACAGAACAACTTTAATTAAGCAAAATAGCTACATCAATGCTGAAGAACCTGGAGATGGCACTATCTCTTACCTTAAATAGTCCAATCCAGTCATTACTGGCCCATGTGTGCTGTGGGTTGATGGTGTAGTGGCAGTCCACTCTGCTCTGAGGAAAGTAGCAACTTCCAACATTGCGAAACTCCACCCCCCATGTCTTCTCCATGGCAACAGAATAGGGATGCACCTAGGTAAATAGTAAAATGATAATTGGCATGCCATTTAAAACTACTTAAGAATTTTTTTTTTAGCATTCCTTTAATTATTATACATGTAGTTTTATGGTGTGATTATTTGAGAGATTATGTGAAATATTGGCATTTCCAAAAAAAAACAAAAAAAAATTCCATTGAGCTGAAATAATGGTTTAAAAACATTATAGAAAAACAAAAATGCATACAAAATAAAATAAAATTTAACAAAATCCTGAGGGTAAGAAAAAGTTAATAGACACCATTTATCCCATTGAAGTATATCAAAACAATAATCTTTAAAAAAAAAAAAAAAAAAACATTAATACGCTATATCCACATTTTATCTAAAACATTTTTTTGTTTTTTTTCACATCCATGGAACATCTACATTCCTCAAAAGTTACTTTATAGTGGAAAAAGGCTTTTTAGATTATTAAAAAAACATGGTTCTTTAAGAACTGGTCACAGAACGGTTCTTTGGGGAACCCAAAATGGCTCTTCTATGGCATCACTGTTAAAATACACTTTTGCAAATACACTATCTTTATATGTATGCCCTATTTGCCTATATCCACATTTACAATTGCACAATATACAGTAATACAGTTGTATGGACATTATTATCAAAGCTTATTGAGCACAGTAGGGGAGAGGTGAGTGTATTGCGCAAGTGAAGAGGAGATGAGTGATGTTGAGTGCAGACTTTCTTTAGTCGGACACACATCAGCTCTTAGAGAGCATTAGTGACAGGCTGTCGGGTGCCACAAATGCTGTGACTGACTTTGTGAACTGCATGGATTACAAGCAATGACAGGTGGGTTCATCATTAGAACCACATAATAAACTACACACTCCATAATTAGACTCTCCATGAACAGGCCAAGGACGCTTTCTGATGTCAGAAACTTCCAGCTTCAATGCTTTTTTATTTGAAAAGATTAAAGATAACTTGATTCCTCGTGATGTGACTCATTTAAAATAAAATAGCTGGTAAAATGAGCGAAACAAGTGAAAAACAACAGATATACACTAATATAATGTACTTAAATATTACTTGACATGTAACACCAGATTGTTGTGGCATAATAAAAATAATGTTTACAATAGTTCAATAATTGCTACAATAGTTTACTCCTTTGTTTATTGGTTTTACTGACTAGCAAAAACAAAACTAATACTTTTGCATTGCCAACAATCGTGGATGGCTATTGCAAGCGAGGCCCAAAGTTAGAAACAATCTCAAGTTACTCTACAGCGTGGCAACAAACAAGAAAAACAATGCATACGCAGATCTGACACTTTGTTACAGCAATTTTAAAAAGGACATGACAATATTATAACACTGTAATAGTCAATAGACAATTCCCTGGGACTGCCTCAAATGAGATGGGATGTTATAAACATGGCATGCTTTTGTCTCTACAGTAGCTGCGTGCTACTGAACATGCAGCATTTTTTTCTTTGTGGAAAAAACCGCAAGCGTCGTATAACAAAACTCACCCGATTTATCTTAGATAATCAGAACAATGTCCTCTTGGAAAGCGATGTTCGGTGATAAAGGAGAAAACATGTATGAGACTGATGACAAGAACAATTTACACTGACACATTCGCCGAGATGAGCTGAACCTCACAACAATAACAAAAACAGAAGCATGGGTGCTCTGGGGGTCTCGGTGCATTATGGGAAATGTAGTTCCAGAGCTGGATCTGAATAATGGCTCAGAGACTCAAAAAAACTAAAATCCCCATCTGTAATGACGAGGCTTTGAAGGTCGACGTGAAAAGTCAGACGTCATGGTAACGGTATAGCTATTGGAGCTTTGATTGGTTCGCATTTCTCATCGGATTCATCGACTTGGTTTCTATTGGTTAAATAAATGTGTCAGTCAACTGCTGACCAATGTGATAGGTGCAGGTCAGGAACGCATGGAGAAAAGCAACGCGATTGCGAAATGAACTAGTGATGGGAAGTCTGACTCGTTTCCGCGAATCGGTTCTTTTGAACGGTCTAAGACAACAATGCAATGATTCATTAAAATACTTCTCGACTAAAAATGCATATGCAAATTAATATAAATGCCATGCATGGAGCAGAATGTTCTATTTTTATTTCTATGTTTTATTGATTGATTGATTGATTTCTAACTAGCCCCTACTTGAAGTACAATCAAACTCAAACTATCAGCTCAATCGTGGGTTTGTTACGAACCGGACATGTCTCTTGTTTAGATGACTCGAGATCCGCTCGAGCCGATTCAGTTCGTTTAGAACGATTCGGTCGGTCTGTTGTAAACAGTTTCAAAAGATTCTTTAAAAAGATCCGGTTCAAAAGAAGGATTCGAATGTTTGAGGTTTGAAAGATGCATTTTATATAATATGCAGCAATCCCTGGGACATAATATAAAGCACCTGAGTCAGACATATATGGTTTACATTGTCTCTCCCCATGCTTGACTGATGACTGCAATAACCTAATGTCTTTAAACGACATCTTTTCAGTGTTATTCCGCTTTGAGTCTCAGTAGGCACACACATTCAGCTTGAGTAAACAGCACTCTACATTTCTTTCTGACTCACAGAAACTTGAAACTAGAATGCTTGCCTGTGAAGCTGAAAAGCAGATGCTAAATGCCTATCGTGTTTCAATAATTCCCACAAATGTTTGTCTCTCACACTTAAATTCACTTATAATAAGCTGATATAACTGTCAGCTCAATCCGTGTAAAAAACAAAGTGAAATAAAAGGATTTAGAATACATGTAATAAATATTTCATAGAAAAAAATATTGGGGAAGTCTTAAATTCGAGCTTCTCGTTATGAACACCAGATGGCAGTATACTTTTAGGAAAAGCACTATAAAGAGGGAAGGGTTGTGAGGGCCTATTGCCCACTACGGGGTTAACATATTACTATTACTTAAAATATAATCTTCCTTTTATTAGAATGACAATATGATTAGGCTTAATCATATTGTGAAATAAAGTGAAGGCCCATAAATTTTTAAATCACTGTCTTTCAGATGTGTATCAGTGTCTTCTTTACAATTTAGAAGTAAAATTCCACTTTATTTTTCCATAAAGCTGGAGTAATAGCTTGGATCAGCCAGGCATGTTATCTTTCATATTTGTGGCATGCTTAAATGGATGAATGATTATATCGGAGAAGAACTTTCTTGAGGAATTTGGCACATACAACACTCAGGTCTCATGGTGCTATTAGGAGGTCAGAAGTCAAAGTGATATATACATTCTAAACGAAGTGCCAATTTAACACTCACATCCTTTGATGTTAAGGATTTGGGGCTTAAGTGAATCTTTCACTATTATAAGATCTTACAGTGCTGTACTGCCTGCCTGCACATTTGAGTTCTCTAAATCAGCCTCAAAATGATTAAATGATTTAACCACTGATAAAATATCACCTTATTTTTTTGTGTTTTGAGCCATCAGAACCAGTTTGCACTGCAAGGAAGACAGCCGCGGCCACTGCAAACAAGATGGCCACCCTGAGCCTGTAATTGCATGCAGGCAGTAAATGAGGCAGCCCAATAAAGGTGCTGAGATTGTTTTAACAGAGTGAGCTTGGCTGAAATGCATCGAAGGCTGTGAGAGGCAGGCAGGCAGGAAGGGGGGGTGGTAGAGGCGTGTGATTGATGGCACACAGACAGTGTGTTACCGACCTTGCTTGATGACGAGTCTCCCTCAGGCCCATGACACTCCTAACCTCGCTCCTCCTCCCAGGCGCTCCATGTCAAGTGTTTTTGAGGAGATCAATGAGAAGATCTGGTGCAGGCCAGACTTATGTTGGCCAGTCATTTTATCATCTCATTACTAAACTGGTCAGGGATTCCACTTGCTTGTTTTATAGATACTGCAAAACATATAGGATGACAACTATTGAATTTTTGTGGTAATCTGAATTGTTTTCAACGAATTAGACCTTTGTAATCTGTATCAACATGGATCTACCGTGTTTTGCCTAGTTACTCTCAGCTGGCAAGACAATGAATATGTTTGCTGTACTCAGAGCACTGAACAGATTTGATCATAACTTTATGATGTTTACATTGTAAATGCATTATAATAATCATTACTGATGTAGAAAGTTATAAATTTGCATGTTTTTAGTTTTACTTAATACATTTAGAATTTTTTTGTTTAATTTTAGCTTCTTAATTGTAAATTTTATTAAAAATACTTTAATATATTATTTGTTAAATACACTACTAAATTTAATGCATTTGATGTTTAATAGAAACTTGCATGATTATTAAAACTTTTATTTAACAAGGATGCATTAAGTTGGAAGTCGTGGCCTAATGGTTAGAGAGTCGGACTCGTAATCGAAAGGTTGCGGGTTCGAGTCTCCGGCCGGAAGGGATTGTAGGTGGGGGGAGTGAATGTCCAGCGCTCTCTACACCCTCAATACCACGACTGAGGTGCCCTTGAGCAAGTCACCGAACCCACAACTGCTCCCCGGGCGCCGCAGCATTGGCTGCCCACTGCTCCGGGTGTGTGTGTGTGTGTGTGTGTGTGTGTGTGTGTGTGTGTGTGTGTGTGTGTGTGTGTGTGTGTGTGTGTGTGTGTGTGTGTGTGTTTGTTCACTACTCACTGCTGTGTGTGCACTTGGATGGGTTAAACGCAGAGCACCAATTTCGAGTATGGGTCTGACAATACGTCAGGACAACTTTGATCAAAGAAGGATAAAGAATTTCCACAAAAAATATCAAGCAACTGTTTTCTACATTGATATTTATAATGTTTCTTGAGCAGCAAATTGATATATTAGAATGATTTCTGAAGGATCATGTGACTCTGAAGACTGGATTGAGTCCAATTCAGCTTTGCATCACAGGGATAAATTGCGTCTTAAAATATATTCAAATAGACAACAGTTTTTTACATTGCATGAATAGTACACAATGTTAGTTTTTTTTTACTGTATTTTTGTTCAGTAAATATAGCCATGATGAGGCTTCTTTCAAAAACATTTAAAAAATATAACCGACTCCAAACCTTTGAACAAAGTGCGTTTTATTTTTTTCTTAGTTTAAGATCCAATAACAGTTTGAGGACCCCTGATCTAATGTTTCTTTTCTAATGCTCTCCTGTAAAAAAAAAAAGAAATCAAATCAACTAAATTAAAACATATCCGTGCATGACAAAATATAGATGATTAACTATATTACTGTGTTTCACAGCAAGAGACATGACATATTCTTGCTTATGTGACAGATTACAGCATCTTGATTGAGTGCGCAGTGACTGCGGTTGGCATGCAGTAGCATGCATTTATTTGCAACATGGTTAAGCTAACAGTGGGTTTTCTGGGGTGGGGCATTTTTGTTTATTTCATGGTGGCATCTTCAGTAAGAAATGGGAGGAGGGAGTGTAAACGTCAATAACAAACACCCACCATACCCTGAACATGTAGTCCTTCCTAAATGGAAAGTGAGAGAAACAAAGAAAATGCTGAATTGTTGAAGGGCAGGGAGAAAACGTAAAGTAAAATCTTAAAGTTATCAAAGACCCCAGAAGGGTAGAAGACAAAGAGTGAGGGAAGTATGTAAGTGACAGAGATAAAGGGACGGAGAGAGGGAGCTGGTGTGCCAAAGAGAAAAGGAGAAACATGAAGGGGGGCAGCTGTATTTAGTATGCACGGCCAAGCTGCCCCATCTGCTTAGCACAGCAGTCCCCATCGTATAACTGTCTGTAGGCCGTGGGCCGCATAAAGAATGTCTCCAATTTGATGTAATTCCGCAAAATTAATGACAGCTTTACCCAGGATGGGTCGTGAGGGAATGATTAGAGTTTGATCATCCATCTGATCGGTGGCCATGCCTGGCTCGAGGAGTGCGTTGACGCATACTGGGTACACCCTCGCCAGGGACCCGTGCGGACAGCCGCTGACAAACATGCACGAAAGCGATGCCAAGCTGGCAGGCTTGAGCCTCTCATTCGGCTCCTTTAAATGAGGTTTGCAAACATACCTCCGCGCAAACACACCGTTATGGCAGGGGGAATATCTCTCGTGTGCAGTGGCTGAGCTGACCTCAGTTTTAATGCTGCTCCAGGCAGACCTGCGTTGTATTTCAAAGCAAACGGGTCCAAGCGGCATCTAATTTACTGAAGTCTGAGGTCGCATTGTGGTATTTTACAAGAGAGCTTTACTGTGGCCATGATTGGAATTGGGTATGAGTTTAAGAGAGATGGGGGCGGATTGGGAATTGCAGAGGGGATTGATCCAGGCAATGGATAGAGGGAGTTAATTCCTGGATGTGTGATTTTCCTCCTTCCCTTTGTTGCCGTTCCTGCCCATCCCCCACTCGCTTTCTCTCTTTCTGTCTTCCAGGGATCCTACTTTTACAAGCGAGCAGGGGCATTCCTTTTACTAGGGGGCCTGGTGCATCTCTCTGTGCTGGGGACATTAAAGGGAAAGCCGGTGTGTTATCAGTGCAGAGTGCAGGGCTTTAGATCAAGGTCTGTCGTCTGGCTCGCACTGCTCTTCTGGGTTTGTGCTGTTGTGTGGTGCACTCACTGGGTAATTTAAGTGAACCCACAGATAAACAAGTGATTGACTACAGAGGTGTGTTAAGGACTAGCTGCCATTGTGGTTGGGGAGATGGCAGAGATTAGACTGCAACAAACAACCAGTGCTTGAACACCTTTGCACAATACTCATTGAGCAAATGAATGGCTTTAATACTGATGGCATGAAGAGCGTAAGCACTTTGCTTTGAAATTGTAATGGTGGCTTTTGTTCTTGGCGTATAATTGCTGAGTGGAAAAGATTTACACATGGTAGGGAACACGGCAAAATTAATTTCCCATCTGACAAAGACTCTGGGTTTTAACCAAGCTGGAAAAGCGTGACTGCCAGGTACCTGCATTAAAGGCAGCATGCCAATGCACTTTTAAGGGATGGCTCTGGTGCAGATTTCTGGGCATGCTGGCACATTTCCTAACAGCGTTTTGATTTCGTCCGAAGAGCTGTCCAGAAAAATAATTGCATGTGAAAGAATCAACAAAAAGAGGATAAGAAAATATCTTGCCATATGGTTGGATGGAATCAATGCTGCACATAAGCTCATTAGAAAAATACACAGTGTTCTGTTTGCTTTTAATGATTTCATCATGTTTCTCCCTCATTTGCTGTCTTTTTTTCTTCTGTTTTATGTCATTACATTTGGCTTGATCTGTGTTCTTAATACATTCGCATTCATCGGTTGCCATTTATCCCTTATATCATTTTACTCATGCACTCGTGCCCCTCACCCTTCGTTCTCTCTCCCTCTCTTTTCTTTCTTTCTCTCTCTTTCTCCACCTCCACTTTTTTATACTTTTGGCTGAGCTGGAGACCTTTCTCTGTGCTGTGACCTTTAGGTTTTAAATGAAGCCCCTCTGCGGCTTGTCTCTCTTCATAGACCACCAGTTACGAGCCTTGGGAGGACCGCAAAAAAATAACGATTCAGATGAAATGGCCCCTTTAAAAAGCTCTTCCAAATTCCTTTTACATTTTTCCTCCCTGTCCTACTGCCTTCCCTCTTTTTTCTGGCCACATTAATATTCATACTAATGAGGAACATCCTAAAGAGCAAGCTTTTTTGAAAATCTCTGCCAAACTTAAGTACACACAAGCTAGCAAAGACACATACACGCAACATGCAGGCATGGTACAGTGAGGTGTACTAATACAGTGGATGCTCATTATTTATGGATTTCAGACAAATGCAATGCCAAATGATTTATAGAAATCGGGAAAACATGATTATATGTTTGCCAAGGAAGTAACCGTTTTCCCCCGTTTAATTACCCTTTATAGTTGCCCTCTATAAGGGGTAATCATTGAGGTTTTACTTTAATGCATACATTGGCAAAATGGAAAATGAAATTATTCCTTTCATCCAAGATGTGGGCTGTTTTTGGAATAGCCTGTTTAATGGGAAGCAGTTTGAGCCTTGAAGTTCTGTATACTACTAACATTAATCATATCTTAAGACAGACATGAAACATAGAGACATTTATTATAATATATTGTAGGCCTATATTTTCCTTATATTATTTTATAAAATAAAAAATATATGCATATTAAATATTTGTATAATGATCTAGCCATTTATTTATTTATTTGCTTTACATTTAAGACTTTTATGTGAACGCTGTCTTTGCTTGTTAAATGAGTAATAGCACTTTTGGCACTCATATAGCCTACCCTTATTCCTCCATGCTACTTTAACGTGACTTGTTGGTTAATTTGGTGAATACAAAATAAAAGCCGCGTTTTCACTGCTGACGAGAGACTATAGACCAGAAATCATTCATTTCCAATGGAGAGTCGCGAGGGGGCTGTGTAGAGGTCCGACACGCTGCAGATCCGGCTTCACAAACAAATTGAAAGTTCACCACAACTGCCACTAGGGGGTCGCAGACAGGCAAAAGGCTGCTTTTAGGTTTCTGATGTTGACAAGCTGTGTTTGTGGTATGGTGCGTGAGGCCCTGCCAGTGCTATATAGTAATTACATTGCAGAGATAACAGAGCCACAGCATGAGCCCATTTCGTATGATATGACTTATATAAGATTTAATCAAGATTACTGCTTTATACAGGTACATATAAAAAAAATTAGAATATCGTGAAAAATTCATTTTTTCTTGTAACTTATTTCAAAAAGTGAAACTTTCATATATTTTATATTCATTGCATGTAAAGTAAAACATTTCAAAAGTTTTTTTGTTTTTATTTTGATGATTAGAGCTTACAGCTCATGAAAGTCAAAAATCGGTATCTCAAAATATTAGAATATTTACATTTGAGTTTCAATTAATGACCATCCATACAGTATAAATTCTGGGTATCTCTTGTTCTTTGAAACCACAATAATGGGGAAGACTGCTGATTTGGCAATGATCCAGAAGACGAACATTGACGCCCTCCACAAAGAGGGTAAGTCACAGAAGGTCATTACTGAAAGGGGTGGCTGTTTACAGAGTGCTGTATCAAAGCATATTAAATGCAAAGTTGACTGGAAGGAAGAATTTGGATAGGAAAAGTTGCACAAGCAACAGGGATGACCGCAAGCTTGAGAATACTGTCAAGCAAAGCCGATTCAAACACTTGGGAGAGCTTCACAAGGAGTGGACTGAAGCTGGAGTCAGTGCATCAAGAGTCACCACGCTCAGACGTCTTCAGGAAAAGGGCTACCAAGCCACTTCTGAACCAGAGACAACGTCAGAAGCGTCTTACCTGGGCTGTGGAGAAAAAGAACTGGTCTGTTGCTCAGTGGTCCAAAGTCCTCTTTTCAGATGAAAGTAAATATTGCATTTCATTTGGAAATCAAGGTCCCAGAGTCTGGAGGAAGAGTGGAGAGGCACAGAATCCATGTTGCTTGAAGTCCAGTGTGAAGTTTCCACAGTCAGTGATGATTTGGGCTGCCATGTCATCTGCTGGTGTTGGTCCACTGTGTTTTCTGAAGTCCACAATCAGCGCAGCCATCTACCAGGAAATTTTAGAGCACTTCATGCTTCCTTCTGCTGTCAAGCTTTATGGAGATGCTGATTTCATTTTCCAGCAGGACTTCACACCTGCCCACACTGCCAAAGGTACCAAAAACTGGTTCAATGACCATGAGGTTACTGTGCTTGATTGGCCAGCAAACTCGCCTGACCTGAACCCCATAGAGAATCTATATTGTCTGAGGAAGATGAGAGACACCAGACCCAACAATGCAGATGACCTGAAGGCCGCTGTCAAAGCAACCTGGGCTTCCATTACACCTGAGCAGTGCCACAGGCTGATTGCCTCCATGCCACGCCGAATTGATGCAGTAATTCATGCAAAAGGAGGCCCAACCAAGTATTGAGTGCATAGAAATGAACATACTTTTCAGAAGCCTGACATTTCTGTTTAAAATATAATTTTTTATTGATCTTATGTAATATTCTAATTTTCTGAGACACTGAATTTTGGGTTGTCATTATCTGTAAGCCATAATCATCAAAATTTCAAGAAATAAAGGCTTGAAATATTTCACTGTGTGTGTATTGAATCTATATAATATATGGGTTTCACTTTCTGAAATGAGTGCCAAAAAATATTGACCTTTTTCACGATATTCAATTTTTTTTTAGATGTACCTGTGTATATATATATATATATTATTTTATAAAAAACATATTAGAAGTATATCATGTATATAATATATTTTATTAAATAATAACTAATAATAATAATAATAATGAAAACAAAAATTCACTTTCAGTTTTTCCTAGTTTAAATGACATTTTATTCTGTATTCACCAACTTAACCAAAAAGTCTTGCTGAAGTAGTATGAAGGAAGAACAAGTTTTTGATTTGGTACACAAAGCTGTCTAGAAAAATAATTGCATGTGAAAGAAGGAACATTGACAATAAGAGGATAAGAAAATGTCTTGCATGTTGTTGGGTGGAATCGATTCACACAAGCTCGTTAGAAAAATACACAGTGTTCTGTTTGCTTTAATGATTTCATTATGTTTCTCCCTCATTTGTTGTCTTTTTCTTCTGTTTTTATTTCATTGCATTTGGCTTAATCTCTGCTCTCTCCTTAAACTTTTTTCTTAATAGATCCACATTAATCAGTAAAACCCTTTTTTTATGACTCCTATAAGATGTAATCACAATTTTTAATAATTATTTTAATTTCATGTTTATTAACCAACAAATAGCCAGCATATAAACTTATATACTGTTTTGTAAAATTCATTGAAATAATGATATTATTTCATTAAGTTAAACAGGTTTTAATGACTAACTAAAATAGAGTTAGATGGCAGCAAAGACATTCTAAATTAAAAAAATAAATAAAAAAAACGGTAGAAATGAGTATGGACAATATCATTTTAATAACCAGTTTCAACTGATGAATTAAATCTACAATATCAACTTACAACCAGTAAGGCTACCTGATGCATCTTCAGAAAAGTGGAAGTTTATAAGCATTTCAATCAGGAAAATTCCACTGCTAGCAGAACAATGCCTTATTAATAATGGCTGCTGTACAAGCAGCAATCATTGTGAGTACAAACAGCACTCCCGTTTGTCATGGTATTAGAATGACCAACAAGAACTTGTCCAGTTATCAAGGAAAATGAGAGCAATTAGATCTGAGAATGAGCATGGAGGCCTAACACATTTGTAAATGCCCTGGGCGAACTCCAGAATTCAGTTTTTACACCAGACAGTGGTCAGCAGGGTTCCTAATGGGAGCCAGATAATCAGCAGGGCCCGATTACAGAGACTAGATGTGCAGAGTGAACACACACAGAGCTGCATATGCAATGATTTGTAAGGCTAAATTACTAAACAGGCTTGTTTCACACACATGCACACCTGCGTAGTGTTATCCTGTTCACGCTGATTCTCCAAAAATGACTTTAAACACACGTTTAAATGCACATCAAGGACATGAACATATATAATTGCTGAACTATAGTTCTGTGCACTGTTATTCAGGGCTGCATTTTTTTAAAAGCATTGTGAGCTAAGTTAGAAACCATTGGTGCCATTGGCAATCTAGGGTTACAATGCTTTTGGGAGACGCAGTTCAGGTCAGCAACGAAGTAGTGGCTATCATGTACAGCATGGTGGTGTTGAGAGTTTTGCTCTGGAAGACATTAACACTCCAATTTACTGCATTAGGTAGATTGTTGGGCTTGAGCACTTTAGAAGCACACATTTTCCGTTGTCAGATTCCTTCTCGTAAAATTCCCACCACCTCTCAAGACACCCAGAACGGAAAAAAGAGTGATGGAAAATTTCAGGGAGTTTCAGCCGGTGGAGAGAGATGAAAACGGAAAGGTGTTGATTCTGCAATTACTCAACGTTAATAAAAAAAAATATAGAACAACCCTGCAGGGTTTTGAAAGCATTTCCTAAAATAACTCTGAAAGCATTAGCATCATGCTAAAGCTGAATGTACCCCTAAACCTATTTTGGCCTAATAATGAAGCCACTGGAAAATTAAACTCCTTGATCCAAAATGTATTTAATTGTTTAAAATCCATATATAATCAATATTCATTCAAATGTCTTGTCTAAGATTCAGATAGGAATTAAAATGCAATAAATAAACATAGATATAAATAAAAAATACAGATTTGGTTTTGTGGGTATTCCTACCCTCAAAGCTGCTCTAATGGCATAAGAAGGCACTGGATGTCTGTGTTGAAGAGTTGTGTGGAAAATGAGTGTGACTGGACCTCAATCCTCTGTAAATCTTCAGCGTATGATTTGTGGTTATGATGAAGTAAGGAAACATCATTCTACACTGAGGTCCACTCAAACAGTCACTGTAAAGAAGAAAAAAATGGAGGAGTTGAGTAGAGATGAGAGAGAAGCAGCAAAGAAAAAGAAGAAAGTGTAACGTTAACATACTTGTAATGTTCCTGCAGCTCAAGCAGTAGCAACGCCAAGGTTTTGGGTTCAATTCACAGGGACTGCAACGTGAGTCATTTTGGATAAAATGCATAAATCTAAAAGGAGTAGGAAAGTATGTATAGAAAGAGAAATGATTGTGAGTTAAAGAATGGAAACAGAATGTGAGAAACTGAGAGGAGTTGAACTGCCGGTAAATTTAGCACTACTTCTGCAGTGCCATTCAGACAATACAAACAAATATATGTGAACATCTGCATTCATAAAGATCTGGGGAGGGGGGGTGTAGAAGAAAAAAAAGCACCAACATGTGTAAGTCCATGATTTGTAGCCGAAACGGAAATTCTCCAGCGGCGTTCCATAAGGCACTGCCAACACATAAACAATACCTCACCAATTCGGGAAGAAATGTTGGTTCCACTGACATAAAAAGAGCAGTTTGCCATGGAGACATAAACACTGAGCACATAAAAATTTAGCCACATAAACTCTGTACTTAATGTCTGTCGTGTTTACGGTTAAATCGGACATTTCATCAAATTCATTGTCACAATTTAAAGAGTGGCCAAATGAATGCCACATTTGGGTAATCTGTGGTTTTTGATGATGTTCTACTGGTGAAGAATACTTAAATACACAATTAAAAACAAACACCAGTCGTTATGGCTTACAATAACTGAAAAAAAATTATAGCTTTCAAACCATAATAGGCTGATTCGTGATATGGTTTTGAGAACCTATGAACCTATCAAAATAATTAATAGTATTAATCAAAACAATGCTGTTATGTATGAAATAACATAAGACTGAAGAGATTCACTGATGAAGGATCGAGTATGATACTCAAGCCAGTATTACATATTCAGAAGGCAGTATTTCGGCACAAGTTTGAGCTCCTAAATATCACTATAAAACTATGTTGATTGAACTGCAAATCTCCCTGAGAGGTCCAATAAATGTAAAAGTGATTTATTTCAGCAAAATCAAAGTCAGTTTGACCAGGCGGCCAATTCATTTCAGTGATATTTTGGCGAATACGCCATGTAATTCATGCATAGCGAAAGACCCTCCCTATGAAGGCATTCCTTCACTCTGAACACACCCTACCATTGTCAGAGCGCTGCTGCCCGGCCACCTTGCAGAATGTTCTAGTTCAGGTTCAGTGGAGCTCAGAGCCTGAGGGAACCAAGAGAACGACGATTCACGCACCTCACCCTGCAATGCGGTGCCACTGATCGTCACCGACAAATATACTTTAGCCTGGTGCTTTCTCTCAGATGCATATATATATATATATATATATACAGACACACCCACCCTCCCTTTCCTTATCACAGAAATAAGCATTTTTACAGAGTTTTAGCTATAAAAAGGCAGGAGCAGATAGCCCATAAATCTGGTCATAAAAATGTTAAGTTGTCAGAGGTGCCATCAGCTATCAATCGTGCGGTGGGAGGCTGGTGGAGGGGAAATCGGTGATAAAAAACAGCATTTTAGGGAAATTATGTCTAGTCTTCCATTTGCAAAGTGCTGCAGTTGTATCCCACCAGAATCTTAATCACGGGCTCCTATGCGGGCGGGTAGGAGAGAAGAGTGTGTGTGTGTGATGCAGGAGATCCAGGGAGGGTGGGCTGGTGCCTGAGGTGGAGTTGGAGATGGGGGAAAGGAATTATACAACTAGCATAAATCTCCCATACAGTCTCTCAGTCTTTTAGCCCCCTACACACACACACACACACACACATCATCATCTCTCTATCGCCCACTTCATCGCATCCCTCTCTTCCTCTCTCACCTCATTTGCACTCTTTATCCCTTTTTCTTCATCATATCTTCCTACATCTAATCCCTTTTTCATCTTCTCCATCTATCTGTTATTTTCAGCTCCACTGTGATTCGTTTCTATCCTTGTTTCATTGATTTGCTGTTTTGTTGCCTCTTTTGCTGTACTCCCGACTGGATTGGTGGATACAGATTTACATGTCTCAGTGAGATTTTTCTGTAGGACAGAGAGTGCATGTGGAAGTAAGAATATTTCTTCTTAGGTACAATTTATTATGCATCCTGTCACAAGGTGGCATTTGTGATATGGCTCAGGATTACATGTTCATTTATTGCCACTGTATTTTAACGGCATAGATAGATTCATAGATGCGGAGTAAAAAGCACCTGGTCATGCCAGCGTTTTCTGTTCCTCATTGTTTACCTCATTGTAAGTCTGTAAGGCCGAATGTTGCTCATTGACTTTATGAATGCCTGAATTGTCAGATCTGTGGCGCCATTTTTTAATTTAAGGTAATTTGGTTAATTAATTTGAAATGGCTCCAGAGTGCTTACAAGATGAGTGATGCCCTCTCAAAAAAGACACACGAATTACAGACAGAGAGAGAGAGAGCGAGAGAGAGAGAGAGAGAGAGAGAGAGAGACATGTTCACATTTTGCACCATTTGGGCCTTAAAAACTTGAAGGCAAATCAACTTGCTGGGTTTGGCATGAAAAGAGAACTAAAACAAAGTGAAAGAAGAAATCTGAGATTAGTCAATAACAGATTTAAAACATTAATAAAAGGCATAATTTGTGTTGGTGTTTTTATATGCTTATCACTGGTTTCATGGTTCAGGATCTCAGCAAATGCAGTGCATCGTCAGTGTATTTTGTTTGTCTTGTTTATCATGAGTACTGGGTATTTAGATATCTTGCTCATTTGATATTCTGCATTTTGCATACTGTGTAGCATGGAAGGAGATGTATTCATACATAAGGCCTGTTTCTGCTGAGGCTTCTCAGTCATGATGAAAGAACTCCTTGATGTCTCAGGTGTTGTGCTGCCACCTATAGTCTCACCAAAAGACTGCAGGCTGAAATTAGTGGCCTGAATATTCAGAATTATAAAAATCAGTTTTACTTTATTAAATGTGAACTCATTCTCACTGAAAGTAAAGAAACAGAAATGTTTCATGAGCTGACTTTATTAATTATATTGCTTGTATTAGGCCAAAATACAATGTAATACAAATAATGTTATGTATAATACAGGATTTCCTGTAAATCCTATAAGGCTCCTTACTAAGAATGATAAATAATTAGTGCTGTCAATCGATTAAAAAAATTAACTAATTAATCACACATTTTTCTGAAATCCCACCTAACATTAAAGTTTTTAAATATACTTTTATATTGCAATGATTTCACATTCAATCTTCAAATTAAGGTACAAACAACATAAAGACAGTATATATTTTTTTAACATTTGTTTAATGGCATCTTTTTTTTATGACTGAAGGCCAGTATCACTGATAGGAATACTGATTTCTCTATAAAATTGCCCCCCCCCCTCCCATATTTACCTATTGACTATAGCCATTCAACATTACAGTTTAATTGAGATATCAATTTTAACATTTATTAGACTTTTAAAAAATAACTTCTAATTTAAGTGAACTTAAAACAATCTTCACATAAACCCATTATAATAAATGTTATATTAATAAATGTCATATTTACCTGTGCCCTTCAGCAGAAATATACAGAAATTGAAATTGAAGTTATCAAACACTAAATACTCAATTAAATATAGATGAATTCTTAAAGCTATAAAAGTTATTTTTTTCTCTTTTTTTTTTATTAATAGACATCACAGCAGCTGGTTATTAGGTTATTTTGGCTGTTATTTATTTAAGAGCTGCCACTGCTGAACGTGACGCGGATCTGACACGCATCATATTTTCTCTCAACTCTTTCTACCATTTCTGACATACTTCAGGTCATAAAGTCTCTATTAATGAGCTGACGAGTTGAATCGAGGGTGTAAGATGAGGAAGACCATAGTCTACTGGGCTGTTCCAGGACAGTTTTGAAAACCATTTAAGAGACATGTTCTTTAAATGTGACTCATATAAAATATATTACATGCACCCACCGTTTTAAGACAGCTTTAATCGCCTTTTTGGTAACATCATGACTTAACTGACCACGACATTGCATGATGCATGTAGTTTATTTCTTACTTTGATATGAAATGATACAGGCTACAGCGCGCACCGGCACTCTGAAGCGCGCCTGCTGCTGAAGTGAAGTGGAGCGCGCGTCTGAAATGTCTCCCGTTTGATGTGATCCTAAAGACGTTCTTCGACTGAATAAATGCACTTCTTGTCAAGAGAAAAAGTGACAGAAACAGCAGTTGTTAGTGGAGTGGCCAACCCTAGCACCGCCCCTGCGTTAATTCCGTTAAATATTTTTACCTTAAACTGAAAAAAAAATAATAACTGAAAAAAGAGTTAACGCGCTAATTTTGACACCACTATAAATAATATACTATTTCAATATAGATATAAAATTGTATATCTTTTTATTTTATCTTTGCATTTATTGTCTTGTTTTAAGGAATTGTGAAGTATATTTTAATGAAACTACACCTCAGTCCTACAAAAGTTTTGCTTCATATACATCCTGTGCCATTACAGATTTATAAAACTTAAACACATCAATTATTATATCTAAAGTCTGTCTCATAAAATATTCGCTTTATTAACACACAGTAACAAATTGTAACATAATAATTGACCGAATTGCTAAAAAGTCATCACAAACCCTTAAAATGTGTTTAAAAAATTGCAAGCAAAATTCTGACATGCAGGAACATGAAATGCTGAAACGTGAAAGGCTGAACATTTTTGTGTGCATACTAATAAGATTTAATTATAAGTGTTAAGTAAAGCAGTGCTAAAAGATTGTCAAACATCTTGACGCTTACATGTCATCGTTGCTGCTGTAGAGCAGCGGGACACCTCCGAAAGCATTTAGGATGTCTCCTTTCTTAGACACACATGTTTGAGTCTCTACTAGCAAGATGATGAGTCAAGTTAGATGTATTTGACTAGGAAGACTTACAAAATGTGGACTGCTGGGGGGCCTTCAAGAACAGGGTGGTTGAGCCACTGCTTTGGATGTTTGGGGGGAAGGGCGGTGTGCTGCAGTACTTTAGTATGCTGCCAGAGGGCGGTGAAATATTCACAAAACACAAACAAACATTCTGCAGAATGCAGTTCCAGTGCAGCTCTTCCAGTGTGTATTTCTACAGGAATGTATTTTGAGAAGTATATTTTAACGCTGTTAAATTGTATTTATTATTATTAGCATTAGTAGTAGTAATAGTAGAAACAGTTGTGATAAAAGCAGTAGTAGAAGTGGTGGTGGTCAAAATAGTGGTGGTATAATGATAATAAAATATTTATTAAGTTTTTAGATTCCTAGCTGGACAACAACATTTGTGAATGAAATAGGCCGTTACAAATTATGTTTTTGTCTCTCAACTCTTAGAGACTATAAATACATATTTTCATGGTTCATGTCAACTTATAGGCCTTTAACAAGGTATTACTCCCAACATTTATCATTTAAGAGTTTGTGTTAAATAAAAAGGACTTTGTTGGGGCCATCTTACTGTAACCATCCCAAACCACAGCCAAATTACAAACTGCCAAAGCATTTGAGATGTCTTGACTTTCCAAAATAAGCCCGTAAGCTGCAGCTCAATGACTCTCAAATGCAGCGCTATAATTTTTCCAGTCATAAAAATGTGAATGGATTTGTATTTGTTTTTAATGTTCAGGCAGTTTATCACTGATAATTATTAGAGGCAATAATGTAACTGTACATAGGAACTGTTACGTTAACTCATCACTATGCCCTTTAAAATGCAAATGTATGTGTTAAAAATATAGAGAGATTCATTGTGGCTTTATTTTCATTCTCAACCACGTTGTAAAAAGAAGGGTAAGGAGAGCGAATGGCTCACTTTATCTAGTGAAAGACTAGTTATGCAGTATGAAGAAATGAAGAATGTTTACCTCATAAACAGGACGATTTACACACACCATTTATACACATAAAAAAATTCTGAACAACATTTCAAGAGAATGATATGCTGTGAATTATATAGAGATTTGTTTCTTCACTCTGAAATAATCTCTCTATCTCTCTCTCTATGTGTGTGTGTGTTTGGTGTCTGTGATCTTGGGTACGTGGTTTTAACTTGTTTTGTGAGTCTATGTCACTTCTGGTTCCCCAGGCCTCCATACAAGCTTGGTCATAAAATGTCTTTTTTTTCAGGGCAACTGTGTTAAAAGGAACACCTGTAACTCGATTCAGTGTTCTGGGCCGAGATGCCAATGGCATCTTTACAGCTCTTGGAATGAGGACACACACCTAAATAGACACTTTGTGTACGAGCGAAGCACCGCACAGATACGCATTCCCCAGCCGGAGAGAGGCCATGATGTCTTGAAATGTGCATGTGAATGGGCACCATTTTGGCTCAGTGTGCGTGCGTGCGTGTGTGTGTTTGCACAGGCCCAGCGAGGAGGGGGATGGGAGCGAGCGTGAGGACCCTGACGATTCCTGCTAATGTTTTAGTCATTCGCTAGCCCCTAGGCTGGCAGACACATTCGGTGAAAAAAGCATTTGAGCACCCACAATGATTTACCATTTATTTGGACATCTACACGGAGCTTTTGCACCTCCAGCAATGTCTTGCTTTCCTCATATTTACGCACAAGCGCAAAACCTGACCTCTGCTCATCGTTGCATGCCACCCCACCTCGTCTTTCGGCTGATTCACCAGCAAAGTATCTGCACGCACAGTCATCTCACCTGCCTGGTTGTAGCACCCTAAATCATGTCCTCTTCAGATCACACCTAACTCATGCGGCGAGTGCTCTCTGGCCTCGCTAAAATCTGCTGCCCTGCTGACACGCAGCACATCTTTACCAGCTGGGCTCATCAATCCTACTGACAGCTGCCTGGTACTGTGCACAGACCTGGATGGCATCCAGAAAAGAAAACCAGTTTCTCTCTCTCTCTCTCTCTCTCTCTCTCCCTGACATGACATCCACACCCTGCAGAGAAAATACCCGTCCACAACTCCATTCTGGTAAATATGGAGGCATATTTGACATTTGCCCCCAGAAGCGGTAGCAAAGTAATTTGTTGCACTTTTCTGTCACGCTAGGCCACAGCTGCCGAGAGTCTAATAGTGGGAGAGGGGATGGCCGTCAATGACAGGTCTGAGTGCTGTGGGTGGGACTGCCTGTGTGGCATGTGTGTTGAAAGGATGGCCAGAGGCCTTCTGTCTTTTCAAAAAATATGGTGTTATTATCCCCTGTCTGTCCATAAGAGACACACACACACACACACACACACACACACACTTGCGCACAAACACAGCAAGCAAGCCATAATTAGCAGAGGAGCAGACAGACAGGATAATTGGTGGACGCTATTTGTTCACAGCTCTGGTTCAAGTAGGGCTTGCCAAAGAGTGTTTTACACCTCAAGAGGACAAATAGTTTGAGGAAGCGAAGTACGGATGGATTTATTGGTCACCTCTGAGTCTTTTGTTTTGAAAGGCCGACAATAAATCAGAATGTCAGCTTTAAAGAATGGAATGACTTTCACAATGTTTGACACTTTTGAGGAGTCAATTTGAAGACATCGAAGATTTATTTTTTAATCTGCTGTTGCTATTTTTGAAACTGCAAAAAAGGGATGAAACGGACTCGCACTGGCACCCTAAGCCTAGAACGGCACTTCTGATGTGTTCTTGGAAAGGCGTCAGTAGCAAAAGCAGTTTTGAGATCGTTCACTCTGCACCACATGCACTAGAACATTCTGACCACAGTCAAAAAAATCAATGGTACACAAACAAATGACCACTAAATTCCATCCAGTCTTTTCGTTTTAACAATATCCATAGTGTTTTTCAGCAGTGAAAATATGCATGTCGTTTTCAACTGATGAAGAAAGATAGCACGGGGGAGGTGAAGGTAGCTCAGAGGAAGGGAGGGAGGAAGGAGAGAAAGAGAGAGGGGAAAGAGAAGCCGTGGGGGATGCTGCGTTTGGACATGACATTGTAAAACCTGAAGGCCTTTTATGACTTTTAGTGCCAAGGAGAATATACCACAACGAGAAGATCTCGGCTCACATCGCAAACCTGTCTTTCTGCTTCTCTTTATCTGTCTGTCTCTCTGTCGATTTTTCTTTTGGTCTGAAGATACAAAAACTTAAGAATGGTGGATGATGTAATTAGTTTCATGTGGGTTTCAGGCTCTGTTGGCATACAAATGTAGCAGCATGTTGTTTGAGACATGTTTACAGCCAAACATTATGTCTTCCTATAAAAGTGTTTTGTGATAAAAGAACACTGGTAACTGTGGGACAATGATTAACATCACAAGGATGGGAGAGGAAGTATGAAGTGAAACTGGATCTGATCCAGTTTTGAGTCATGTGAGATTTTGATTGCCCTCATATTTTAGAACTAATCTGTCTGTGGAAAAAAAGAAAAGAAAAAAAAAACATCAGATTGCTGCGGTAATATTAATGAACATCTCAACTATAGTGCTTTCACTCAAATGTTGCTGTGAAGATCCGCATTCCTGAAAGAACATACCTGATTAAGGAATTATTAAGTGGGGCATGTAAATTATATCAGTATATATTATATAATGTTATATAATATACACATTATATAATGTCCTAGTTCTTGAGTAACAGCTCAGATTTGGCTGGAATGAAGAAAGCATTTATGACGCAGTGAATAGGGAGTGTGCGTTTGCTTCCTGCTTGGCTGGCATGTTCCTCTGGCTTCGAACTGGCTCGACTCAAAGGGCAAGACCTTGGTTTTGGCCCTCGCTGCTGTCTGTTTACCATCCCTCCTCATAAATTGCCCCACCGCGCCATCCAGCCACCCCTCAGGTACTCATTCAGCCTGCAGCAAGTCTCAGCCAGTCAGCACAGTAAACACCCAGATGTCATTACCTGAGAACAGCAAGCCATCAGGAAAAGCCATTAAGACAAGTGGACTGTACCGCATGGACTGACAGACGACTATGTGTGGTGGAAAAGTTACTGAACTGGATTATATTATGCTTTAGAGTGGATTAGTAAATTTTAACCAAATAAGCCTACTATTTGTATATTTAGAATATATTTTAAACAGATTTATGGCAAATTGGTCTGTTGCAAGCAATAAAAAAATTACAAAATCATTACAACACAGCATTGCTTTAAAGAAATGTTACATATTGTGATTATTACATATTATACATAGTATACATATAATTGTAATGCATAAAATAGGCTATACTTTTAGAATTTGTATTGCATAAAAATATGGAATGTATAAATCATATTTGTTTACTGATGTAAGCAGGCATTCCCTTTCATTAAAATAAAGTCTTGCAAGCTTGCCAAAATGAAATCCTGTATTTTATTGCTTCAAAATTGTGGTCGATTAGTTTGCCTCTGTGTGAGTAAAGATGAAGGCTTCGTTTTGTATGAGCCAGCTCGAATGCTATCTTACATTTTTAGCTAGAAAAACGCACAGACTATTTTCTATATTCCTCCATAGCCGTTTTAAGAAGTTAAACAATAAAAATATGGTATAAGTACCATCCCAAATATTGAAGGTGTTGTGTGTGTGACCGACTACATTGATCCATGATAGAATACTTTTCATGCATATTCATACTCGGCCATTTTAGGTCTGTTCTCTTCCTTTTCTTTGTATGTGAGTGGAAAGGCAATAAATGCAAGCAATTGCATGTGGCTTTGTAACAGACGCTGTCCAAATCCAAATGTTTTAGTCTATAAGTGGGAGTCAAGACTTAGCCAAGAGACACAGATAGTGACAAACGCTCCCTGGTTATTTAATTAGAGGCGGCTCTAATGTTTTCCATGTTTCACTGTAGTGACTGGTGTACTGTTGGGAGGGGGAGCAGTGACATCAGTGACTTAAAGTGGAACCAGATGGAGACTAATTAACAAAAGGGCAATGCTGTAATGGAAACTGAATCAGTGCTCACATACAGGTGTCAAAAAAGATAGAGGAACAATACCTATTCATAACTGAGGGGAGAGAGATCACACCAGGTTGCCTCTCATGAACCTGGTCCAAGAGAGACATTTTTTCTCCATTGGGTCATGACTGGAGTCCAGGAGCTTAGCTGGAATACTTCAGCAGTGTGGCTTGGGTTTGAAGCCTGGCCTTCACCACTAAAGGCACAAACCAAGCTGAATTTTCCAAAAGCTTGCTGTGTACTGTTTTGCATGACAACAAAGTCTTTTGTCATTAGCATTTTTTTATTTTTTTTACTGCTAAGAGGAATAACAATTGATGCTTGGTATAGACGTGACTGGAGACTTTAAAGGAGCGGGTCAGACATGGTTGCGTGTTGTGATTCATGTAAAAACTAGATGTTTCTGGGAAGGACGATGATAAGTGTAGACTGATTAACACTACAGACTGATGTTGCCTCAGTCTGCGGTGAACACTGTGGTCAGATGCAATATTGTCATCTTAAATGCTTAGCTTGTCTAATAGCTGTGCATTAGTGAAAAATCTGATGCATGTCTTTAAAGGGTTAGTTCACCCAAAAATTTAAATTCTGTAATTGCTCACCCTCATGTCGTTCCAAACCCGTAAGACCTTCATTTTTGGAACACAAATTAAGATATGTTTGATGAAATCTGAGCGCTCTCTGACCCTGCATAGACAGTAACACAACTGAAATGTTCCCAGACCCAGAAACGTAGTAAGGACATCGATAAAACAGTCCATGTAACATCAATGGCTCAACTTCAATTTTTCAAAGCTATGAGAATACTTTCTGTGAACAAAGAAAACAAAAATAACATAATTTATTCAACAATTCTTCTCCCCAAGTTAACGTCTTCCGCCATTTTGGAGAGTACCATGACGCATGCCCTTGCTCTTTGCCCAGAACGTAATCAACAAAATCAGTGTTGTTTATGTTCAGGAGAAAGCGCACGCATGCTCTCAGATTTCATCAAAAATATCTTAATTTGTGTTCCGAAGATGAACGAAGGTCTTACGGGTTTCAAGTTCAAGTTCAAGTTCAAGTTGAGCTTTATTGTCATTCCGCTACATGTGGGGACATGCAGTGGAACGAAATGTCGTGTCTCGCAGGACCACGGTGCTACATAAATACAGACATTACAACAATGAAGTAAGAAAAAACACTATAAACCTATACACTACTAACAGATTTAACTATAAGTATACTATATATATAAGTATTTACCCTATACAAACTAAAAGGATAAAAAATACAACTATACGAATGCTTCACATAAATATTACCCTATACAAACTAAAAAATAGAAGATAAAAAATACAAACTATACGAATGCTTCACAAATACTGTACATGTGCAAAGAGAGACATTTGAGTCAGCAGCTGGTTGGGGAACAGAGCAGGATGATTTGTAGTGCATGAGCATGTAAACATACATATATTGCTGAGTTTTTTGTGAGATTGTGCACACGCAGCAGTGTGTGTGAGTGTCCATAGTGCACATAGTGTAAAGTGTAAGTGTCCATAGTGCACATAGTGTAGAGTGTGAGTGTCCATAGTGTAAAGTGTCCATAGTGTAAATGACACTTGACACATAGTGTAAATGACACATTTGGAATGACGTGAGGGTTATTAATGACAGAATTTTCCTTTTTGGGTGAACTAAACCTTCAAGGCAAAACTGTAAAAATGTTATAACAGATATAACAATATGTATGTTGTATTACAAGTGTTCTGAAATGTTATATGTAAATATGCAAATGAGACATTAGCTAATTAAATATGCACTAATTTGCATACATTTCCAGAACAGAAATCTGAACATTGCACAAAGCCAGGTTCGACATTTTTGTTTCATTTTGATAAAAGTTTTGATGCCATGAAATCATCTTAGGTTACGTATGTAACCCCAGTTCCTCGAAGGAACGAGACGCTGCGTCAGGAGACGCTTTGGGGAACGCCTACAGCGTAACCGGCTCTGAATACCAATGAAATCTGTCCAACGGATGGGAGGGACGTCACGGGCAAGGTGACGTAATGACCAGCTGGTATAAAAGCACGTGCGGTGAAACCGGCGTCAGCTTCTAGAATGAAGCAAGCGCTGGCAGGGATGCCGGAAGTGTGGGCTCGCGACTAAGCGTCTCGTTCCTTCGAGGAACTGGGGTTACATATGTAACCTAAGACGTTCCTCTTCAGGAACTCGAGCTGCGTCAGGAGATGCTTTGGGGAACGAGATACCCACGGCACCAGACTTCTAAATCCCTGCCCTGTGTGTATCCATACGGAGCACAGCTAGGGCAAGAGAACGGAAGAACCTGGAGTGGCTCGCATGTCCAGGCCATAAAATCTGACAAAGGCCAGAGGCGTGGACCAACCCGCAGCGTTGCGGATGTCCTGGATAGGGACACCTGCGAGAAAGGCCTTGGAGGCCGCCACACTCCTAGTGGAATGAGCCCTGACTCCCAAGGGAGAGGGGAGATCAGAGGACTCATAGGCCAACTGAATGGCATCCACAATCCACCGACTGAGGGTCTGCTTGGACGCAGGAAAACCTCTTTTAGGGGGACCAAAGCAAATAAGCAATTGGTCCGCCTTCCTCCACAAGGCAGTTCTGTGGACGTATGCGTCCAGTACAAGCACTGGACACATACGATTTAGCCTCAGCTGGTCAGGTTCCTGAAAGGGAGGAGGACTAAAGGCCTGCAGCACGACGGGCTGTGGTGTGACAGAAGGAACCATGGGGACATACCCTGCACGAGGGTATAGAAAGGCTTTGGCCATGCCAGGCGCAAAGTCCAAATGGGTAGGGGCCACAGAAAGGGCCTGCAAGTCCCCAACTCTCTTCAGAGAAGTGATCGCCAGAAGAAACACGGTCTTCAGGGTGAGATGGCGATCTGAGATCTCCTCAATAGGCTCGAAGGGAGGCCTACAGAGAGCGTTCAACACCACAGCCAATTCCCAGGGGGGACCCGGGACTGTACCGGAGGCCTTAGCCTCAGTGCACCACGGAGGAAACGTGTAACTAGGGGTTGTCTGCCCACTGTCAATCCACCAAGAGGGGTGTGGTAAGCAGAGATTGCCGCCACATAGATCTTCAAGGTGGAGTAGGCTAACCCTGCGGAGAGTCGAGCCTGCAGGAACTCCAGCACTGTACCAACCGGGCAGTTAACTGGGTCGAGCTGGCGATCTCTGCACCATGAAGTGAAGAGTCTCCATTTCAGGGCGTACAGTTTCCTCGTAGAGAGAGCTCTGGATTGGAGAATGGTCTCAAAAACCTCGGTTGGGAGACCGGCAGCTATGAGCTGTGCCCCCTCAGGGGCCACACCCACAGCTTCCACAACTCCGGGCGGTTTCCACAACTCCTGCATGTGAGAGGAGATCCCTCCTGACTTGAATCTCCCACGGAGAGCCGTCGAGGAGGGAAATCAGGTCCGAGAACTATATTCGCCCCGGCCAAAACGGGGCCACTAATAGCAGCCGGAGTCCGTCCCGGCGCACTCTCTCCAGAATTCCGGGGAGCAGAGCGATCGGGGGAAAGGCATACAGACGAAGCTTCGGCCACGTCTGTACCATGGCATCCAGCCCCAATGGAGCTGGATGACGTAGAGTGTACCAGAGGGGACATTGCGCTGACTCTTGAGTGGCGAAGAGGTCCACCTCAGCCTGGCCAAACACTCTCCAGATCTGCTTCATCACCTCGGTGTGAAGCATCCATTCCCCGGATAACAGCCCCTGCCTCGACAGGGTGTCTGCTCCCATATTTAGATGCCCAGGGATGTAAACCGCTCTCAGTGAGAGGAGTTTGCCCTGGGCCCATGCAAGGATCTGCTGTGCCAACCTGTACGGGGGATGCGACCGCAGACCTCCTTGGTGGTTGATATAAGAGACCACCGATGTGTTGTCGGTGTGAACTAACACATGGTGACCCCTCATTTCTAGGAGAAAGTGTTTCAGAGCCTGAAACACGGCCAGCATCTCGAGCCTGTTGATGTGCCAGGCGAGATGATGACCTCTCCACCGACCGTGGGTAGGGCGGCCACTCATGACCGCTCCCCAACCGGTGAGGGATGCGTCCGTCGCTAGCGTTACGCGGCGACAAGGAGCTCCCAACACCAGGCCCTGGGACAAGAACCAAGGTTGTCTCCACATGTCCAAGGCACATAGGCACCGCCGCGTGACCTTGATCATGCGAAGCGGGTTTCACTGCGGGACCCACTGTAGGGGTCTCATGTACAGCGGGCCAATAGGTAACACATTGGACGCAGCCGCCATCAGACCCAGCAGTCTCTGAAACTGCTTGACAGTGAGTGACTGGCCTTCTCTCACTCTCCTGACTTCCGTGAGGATTGACTCGATCCGAGCAAGAGACATACGTGCCTGCATAATGGTCGAATCCCACACTACACCAAGATAAGTGGTTCTCTGTACTGGAGAAAGAACACTCTTCTTGGTGTTTAGTCTTAACCCCAACACTTTCATGTGGGCGAGAACAGCATCTCGATGTTGAGCCGCCTTCCGCTCTGAATGAGCGAGAATCAACCAATCGTCGATATAATTGAGTATGCGGACGCCCCGTAGCTGCAGCGGGGCTAACGCGGCGTCCATACACTTCGTGAAAGTGCGGGGTGAGAGTGCTAGGTTGA
Organism: Barbus barbus; assembly: GCF_936440315.1. NCBI lineage: Eukaryota > Metazoa > Chordata > Actinopteri > Cypriniformes > Cyprinidae > Barbus > Barbus barbus. The sequence goes on from NC_136719.1 coordinate 21,092,268, forward strand.
AGGGAAGTACCCGATATTGGTAAGCTTTGCCCCCAAAAGCAAACCTCAGGAACTTCCTGTGAGAGGGAAGGATGGAGACGTGGAAGTATGCGTCTTTTAGATCGATCGCGACAAACCAGTCCTCGGACCTGATTTGGGACGCGACCTGCCTGAGCGTGAGCATCTTGAACTTCAGTCTGCTGACTGAGTGGTTCAGACGCCGCAGATCCAAAATGGGACGCAACCCTCCACCCTTCTTTGGAACTATGAAGTACCGGCTGTAGAACCCGGACTCTCTCTCGTGAGGAGGAACCACCTCGATGGCCTCTTTCCTTAAGAGAGTATGTACCTCCTGTTCCATTACCAGAGCCTGCTCGGGGCCCACTAACGTGGAAATCACCCCGTTGAACTGAGGCGGACGAGAACCGAACTGGATTCTGTAGCCTCTTTCTACAGTGCGCAGGACCCATCGAGACACATTTGGCAGTAGTTTCCACACTGCTATATAGTCTACTAACTGAACCAGTCTCTCGAGACTGGCCTCTGGTGTAATCAGAGTGGCTAGTTCGGTGCCCTGAAGCGGCGCACCAGCAGGGAACGACCGAACCAGCTGCTCTAGAGACCCCCGAAGGGGTGGCGAGCATCTCAGCTCTGCTACGATACCGGGCGGAAGAGACTGAGATGTGTGCTCGCTGGAGAGCGCTGCGCCCTGAAGCACCATAGGTGGCAGGGTTGGCAGAACGATCTCCTGAGGGCGCTGGGGGGCGACGACCGCTGTGTGATGCATCGATCGTCTCTCTACCCCAGCGGGGGCTACCCTCATAAGCCCTGGTCCACCACCATCAGGGCTTCCCTCTGCAGAAATTCCCTCGCCCTCATCCAACTCCTTGAGCAGGTCCGCTTGGTATGCCTGCAACACCGCCATGGTGTGCAGACATGACCCAGCGTGACCTGCTGCCGCGTACTCCTTGCCCACCAGCGCTGACGATGTGCGCAGCGGCTTGGTCGGAGCCTTCAGGGACGACGCCACGTCAGGAGACAGATAGCCCGCAAGCGTCTGCTCCACACGCAGCATCACCCCATAACCACGCTCCCTCATCCCCGCCGCATTGCTATAAAAGCCAGACGAGGGGGCGAAGAGGCGGGCCGAAAAAGGTTCTCCCCACGACCTCCACACCTCAGTGTGGAGGTCGGGGAAAAATGGCAGGCTCCGATGTGGAGGTGAGGTCTGAAACCGCAGGAAACGCTCATCCAGTTTGCCTTTCCACGGTTCCACCGAACACTTGGCCGGCCAGTCGAGTCTCAACTTGGCAACAGCATGAGTGATCACCTCCACAAGCTCCTCATACTGGGGTGAAAGAGGGGGTGCGACGTGTTCGGCACTTCCCATGTCAACCTCCTCAGAGGAAGACAAGAGAAGCGCCGCGGCCGCTGCCCGAGGAGAAGTAACCGCCATGCGTGCTTCCGGACTCGGGGAGCGGTCACGGGATCCAGCAGGTGAGGATGGAGATAGAGACTCGCTCGTCTCCGATCCCTCTGCCAGATCCCGTTGCGAACCCCACGAGTGCCGTCTCCGCTCCGCGACAGCGGGACCCGCGCCGCGGGGAACGCCAATGAAAGAACCCTCTCCTGAAAAGTGGGCCTTTCGGGAGCGAAGCACACGCAGAGGAAAACCCTCGCAGTGCGGACAGTCAGCCCCCTCGAGGGCTGCCTCCGCGTGCCTCGCTCCCAAGCAAAGCACACACAAGCTGTGTGTATCCTCCGCACACAAATAACGTTTGCACGGAGGCACACACAGCCTGTATTGCGCCTCACTCCTCCCAAACTTTGTTTTACAAAGCCTCTTGGACATTTGCAAAACGGACAGACAACAGTAAATAGGACTTACAAGACACAGAGCACTTAGCTGAATGACAGAAAGCTGACGCCGGTTTCACCGCACATGCTTTTATACCAGCTGGTCATTACGTCACCTCGCCCGTGACATCCCTCCCATCCGTTGGACAGATTTCATTGGTATTCAGAGCCAGTTACTCTGTAGGGGTTCCCCAAAGCGTCTCCTGATGCAGCTCGAGTTCCTGAAGAGGAACTGGTTAAATCTGACAATTCAGATAAGAATTGAAATCTACAAATGTGAATGGAGTCATAGAATAAACACTTAAATGTGTATTTTGGATGTTTTCTATCCACTGGTTTGAAAGCAAATTGGCCCAAAATCTCAAAATTAATAAGTGTATGGAAGAGAAAAAATATCTTGCCATTAGAAAGTTTTATGACTTTTTTTTTCTACTCCATCTTAGATGTTTAATAAAAATTATACTCACAGTTCTAACGCATTATGTAGCTTCTTTTTTTTTCTTTTTTGGGGGGATATTTGAAGCACAGAAATGATTTTAGAAATAATTTGGCATTAATATCTTTCCAGTATTTGCTCTGATAAGAATGCCTATAAATGCATTTTCTAGGTTCATATCCATATATTCAGTGTACCTTATAAATATCCCGGAGAGGTGAAGTCATCCACTGATTTTGCATAGCTTGTGATTTATTATTTATATGAAGTAACAGAGGTGTGTTTTTAATATATTAACTATTGTTTTCATCTTTAGTATATTGACTCCTAGATGACATCATCATAACTAGACCACTTTTTTCTATTATCATGCAAATTAACAATATTCTATGGTTAGTATGGTATACAGGCTTGTGGAGTAATGGAATACTTGTAAACTTCACAATTGCAGTCTCCCCTCTAGCTTTATTTTCAAGGACACGTCATAAAAAAGAATGATAGAAATCAACAAAATTGGCATTTGAGAGAGGTTTCTGACAGATTGAGTCTTGTATCTTTGTCACCACATTAAAAATGTATGATTACCTTGTGTTACATACTGTCTCTGTATGCTCTGATGCCAAGAACCTCAGTAAAAATACTGTTTGCAGAGACATTTTGGTTATGCCATTTTTTGTTTAAAGGCACATTTATTGTGATCCCTGGTCATTTGTCTCACTTTTTATAGATATAAAATATCTATAAAAATATAAATCCTATAAAGTAGCTAGTAAGGTGCATTAATACAATGCCATTAAAACGATCGTTCCACAACCTAGTTACTATCAGAATAGGGCTATGTGCCACCAGAATACCAGTGCCTTCTTATCCCACATGCATGACCCAGATGTCAAAGATGCAATCAACAGACTATTTACTTTTGAGACCACATTTTTTACACCAAATAATTAATTGCTTGTCATGTTGCTAGAAATAAAGAACAAAAGAGGTCTTATTAATGTACGTTATCTTCCCATATAAGTATTCTATTGTATGTATTAATGTCCAATTTATTGACATTTCAACTCCAGGATCACCTGATGCAATACTGGTTAAATTATTTTGTAATTTAGGAACGCAAAATAATGAAGCCTTGTACAGCCACATACTGAGCTACTATGTTTCTGCAGTGTTTGAATTTATCCCTTATTCTTTTATTCATTTTCTTTTGAACATGGTGGTGGAGGCTGAAGTTTGGATATTGACGTATTCAGCTATTTTTTCCCCTGGCAATCGTCTTCATCTTTTGCTGCAAGGCATGTTGATTTTTTTTTCCTTGTAAATGTGTTTCAATTTTTGGTATTTTTCATAATAATGCAAATGTTTGGCTAATATTAACAGGATTGCATGAGTTGCTAGATTTATTGCTGATTTATTGTGCATTTTCTTGAATTTGAAGTGTGTAATTAATTATTTTTCAGCGTTAAAGTATTTTCTATACGGTGGCCGAGAGAGCTCAACGCGTTGCAACTTCATAAAACACCAGCAAATCAAGAAAACATCTTCATCAATTTGACAGCAGGTGCTGCAAATGCTCACAACACAAACAAAGAAACGCATGGCAAATGCTCAAAACACAACCAAATAAAGAATTTGATTTGCAGTGCGTTTCTTTGGTTGTGTTGTGAGTATTTGCAGTGCGTTTCTTTATTTGGTTGTGCTGTGAGCATTTGCAGTGCATGTGTTATAAAACTGACAAAGTTGTTTCTAATTTGTAGAATTACAAATGTTTTTTTTCTATTTGCAGCGCATTGAGCTCTCTCGGCCACCGTAATTTTCTCTTATTCCAGCTCAAATGCAGAATCAACAGTTAGTATTCGTTCACAGGTTTTAGTAGCCCTATTAAAACATTGGTGAGCATCCAACCTGTCTACACAACAATATTCATTTAACCAATGACAATAGCCACGAGTTTCCCTGATCAGTGGCTTAAAAAAACTTCTTATTTTTTTCAATTCCAATTGACACCAGTGGCACACACCTCAGAATAACATATAACTGGAGTGAGCTAGTTTTATGCAAACCACTATTAGTCTTTTTAGACTTGGTGCATATTACCAAAGGTCAAGATTTGGCAGGTTAGCATAGTGCCTGGTTATTGTATGATTTCTTTTTGTAGGGCTCTAAAAACGTGAAATTGACACATTTTTCCTTGTCTGCTGCCCTACACATAACAGCTCAGGAAAATTGCTTGTAAAGGGTTTGAGACCAAGTGCGTTCTTATGGTGACTTAAGCCAATCCGCGTTGTTATTACATTATTATCTTGCAGCACCAGATTTTTTAGTCACATCGTATTATGGCTCAGGAAACTTTGTAGTCCCATGTACAAAGATGGCAGATTTTAAATTGCATGCTTCCTGCCACTGAAATGAAAAGGAATGCTAACAGATTCCTTAGGTTTTTATATAGACCTCCTTGCATGTTATACCAACCAGTTTTGCACTCTTGGCCAACTGGCTATGATAGTGCCTTTATTCTGTAATGTTACAAAGCATAAAAAAATAAAAAGGTTTAGCAATATGAAATGACTCGCAGAATTCCATGTCAAAACTATCCATTACAGTAAAATAAAATACACTTGGAGCCACAATTATTTGGACAATTGTATTATTGGAACTATTTAACTGCTTATAAAATGCTCTTTTTAACAAAATATGCTATTAGTAAGTGTTTTTGCTTGTACTTTGCCCAGATTGATGACAAAGAGTTTATGCTAGCCAAACCATTACCGTACACAAGTGCAAGCTTTCTACTTCTTTTTTTAAATTATTATTATTATATTATAAATGTTTGGGATGTACTGTAATTGTAAGGGCAGTGTTCAAATTGAGAATCCCACACACCCCAATTCAAAAAGTAAATTCTTGTCTTGTCTTTCATGGCAGGTAGGCTACATCTTCCAGTTGCTGTTCTCCATCTGTACATTCGGACATTCAATTATTGTGTCAGACCCAACAGTGAGCTTAAACACCCAGCAATAGCGACCTATGATCACTGTAAGATGTCTGTGATGTGGAGTTTCATCCACACTATGCTAAACCCCACCAGCAGATTTTCTGATTTTACTGCTGACCACAATGAGCCTTCACTGAGCTCCATCTCTTATGAAGTGAATCTCATTTAGTGGTGAAGCACACTGAGTAAGAAAAAATGTTTGGAAAATGTTTCCTCTGAAAGTCGTCCAGTATGCCACAGACTTGAAGCAAATAAGGAACAGGGACTGTACCAAAACATTCTGCATGAAATCTATAATCAGCAAGCATTTGTATATAATGAGGCTGTATTGAGTTAGTTTATTTTGCCAGGAAACATGAACTTTAAAAAAAAAAAAAACATGTTGGATTTGTCTCCATCCTCTAGTTGTCTACTATACTTTGCAGACTGTCACGTGCTTGTACACCAGCATCCAAGCTCTTGCTAACAGTAAGTCACGTACATATTGTCCAGCGTTCAGGGACTGTACATTATTGCCGTCGACAGTCGTGTTAAGTCCTTTCAAGCATTTAATATCTCACTCATGCACATTATTTTACAGCAGCAGGATGCGTTAATTATCTAATTAAGGACAGGATTAATTAAGCACCCTGAGCGCGCGTTACGTTGATATAGGCGAATTTAAAATCACAACTCTTCGCTTCTGCAGGGCTCTTCATAAAATCCCACGCAGGATGAAATGTTGCAAAATGCGGTTTTTCAATGCCCCATAAAAAGCTTTAATTTCAAATTACATTTGGTTTGTATTTACTTTGCATTTATAGACGGCTTGACTGAGAAAAACAACTTTTATCCAAACAAGAATAGGTCTTTAAACATACCAATTAAATCAATAAAACCAATCGGAGGACTGGAGGCACACACATTTAACATAGTTAAAATGTTTATTTGGAACTCAGGGTAGAATGGCTTTATCTGATGACCGCTCCACGCCTTTGTATAGCTCCAAACTGAGCAATGTCACGATACGATTATCCATCCATGTGATTAGGTTCCATTATTTAAAATATTTGAAAAGGGTTCTATTTGCGAATGCAAATTTTCGTTTTGTGGAAGTATTTAAGAAACTTTTTTGTGCGTGGCGTTCTTGGATGCAAGTTGATAAAACTTTTATTCAGAAGAGAAATGTCCAAACAGAAGACCTTATAGAGGAACTATGATAATGGGATCATGGCAAGATAATGGGGTCAAAAAAACCTTATACTGTTTATAATTAAATTAATTTCCAATGCACGTGTTCTTCTGAGCAGTTACTTCTGAACTGATCCAAGATATTTCACGTTCGTGGCTCCCCAGATTATCACTAAAGTATAATAAAGTTTTGAACTGTAACTGCCATATTATTCTGGTCTCTTTATGCTGAAATGGAATCTAATGTTAGGAAACAAAAGAAAATAAGTACACTTTTTATTGAGATATGTTTTTACAAGTCTATAATATTTCAAAATATTGGTTGTAAATGAGAAAACGGGGAACACTTAAACACTGAGTTTTGAATGATAAAATGTTGTTAAACTGAAGAGGTGATGAGTATCACTTACTGTTTTAAGTTGGGTTTGTGAAGTTGCAATTTTAAGTAGCATGAGCCAAAAATAACACATCCAGTGTTGCGCGTATAATCAAACTTAGAAAAGGTCCAAAATACAGTCCAAAGTTGATGCTTGGATCAAGACGGACGGTGACGAAATTTGTCAAATGCACTTCTGAACGTGACCATAACCTGTGAGGAAGTTAATAGTAATCAATTATCAGCCTGTGAAATGTATTTTTTGAAAATATGCAAACACGTATTTGAATGTTTTTCTATATATACATAGAATTTCATTTTATTGAACTATTTTAGTTTAATCTTAAAAAAAAAAAAGATTGCAAATAGCAGCGTGTTTTAAAACTTGCAAAAGTTGTGCATTCATACTGTGATTTATTTTGTAAGAGGTGAAGGGGTCTCCTTGCGCGTTCTCCTTGGCTGTCTGCTGTGAAAGACTTTGAACTTGAACTTTACTTGTTGTCCCTGTTCAGCCTAATATGAATTAAGTACTTATCGATTTTATATCCGAATCTATTAATTTCATATCTCAACGTATTAGACGGCATCCGTAATATTTTTTTTTTAAGCGCACTTTTTAAAAATGAGTAATTTCTCCTTGACGTGCTTATATGACACTAGTGTTGCACATACGGATTTATGCCTATTTCTGTCTTATAGTTTAAAATGTGGTATTGCAGTGGTCTGGTGCGATTTTAACTTTTATTTTCATTTTGTACACCAACTTGGATAGGTGTCCAAAGAGCTTCATTTTAGTGCAGGGAAAAGTACTTATACTTTGGTGCCAATATATTGATTGTGACCCACCTTTTTCCTCAACTGTAAATCTGGAATTATGTGGATAGAATATGATCGGACACAAAAAGGCACAAATAGCTTTACGCACAAGTATTTTTAGACTTCATGTTCTAGTATAAATGATATCGTTTATATTTTTCGATTTTGAGAAAACAGTCGATGTACAGATTCTAACAAGTTCAGAATAGCTGTTTTGATAAGTCCAAATTTTGTATAACAAAGTTATATGTAAGTAGGTTATGTTCAAGATAATTTAAACTATACATTAAGTCAAAATCAAATGCTCAACGAGGCTTTTGTAGTAATTGAAGTCTGCACTGGCAATACTTGTGCAACCTTGACCTTCATCATAGCATGTATTGTTAATCGATTTAAAATGCAAAGAGACGTATAATTGTAAAGCTTTCCATAGAGGTTAAAACAACCGGGGGATTTCAGAAGCAATTTGTCAATTTTTTATCCGATACATATCTTAAATTCTAATTCGAAGGACTATTCAAGTGCATATCCCTTACAGCATAGAATTATAACAATAACAAACCGTCCTGTTTCGTTCCGCTAGCGTAAATGTGCTTTTACAAAAATGTAACAAAATATAAAATAGATCATCTGTAGCCTACTGAATTCAGATCTGAACATGTTCTTAGGTGCTTTAGGTCTAGGTTGGATTTGTGATGTAGTTTGCAAATTTATATAAAATGTTTTGTGAACACCCAGAGTTTATGGAAATAAAAGTTTTTTTTGTTTGTTTTTGTTTTTGTATCGGCTACAACAATTTCTTGTTCTAACGATTATAGCGGTTTAAAATATAGGGAAGGAACATACCATTGAGTTTAGTTTAAAAGTGCGTGTCAAGGTACAGATTAGATTCAATATATTCCTATAGCAAAAATAATTTTGCCCAATGTGATAAATTGATGGTAAGCATAGGTTAGAATGACCACCACCCTTCATTATGTGTCCACATAGCTTATAGGCTGATCGTCATGTTTTTCCAGAAATTTCCAGCAGACTGTCAGAATATGCCGTCACATTTGCAGATCTGTTATTCTCATCCATGCTTTTCTGTACATTATTAAGTACTTACATTCCAGTTCAGCTCTTTGCACGTCAGTTTTTGTTTTCATGCATACACGTACGCACACACACACACAATTAAGTGCCCAAGTTTGTATGCCCTATGCAGAATCTGCAAGCCTTTATAATTAAAAAATAATAATAAATTATCATATTTTACTTAAAACTGCGCTCATTCAGATATTTTTACACAATAGATATTTACTCCACATATATTAATATCTGAATTTATACACATCCCATGGGTTCCGATTTTGGTGTGTAGCTTCCTCGATGGTCAATGACTGTTTGTATGTTTGGTCATGGTGGTTTTGTCCTGAGGAGTGAAGCAGCCCACTGTTCTTAAGCAAAAGTCCTGCACATTACTTTGGTTTTCCTGCATTTTCTGCTCATTTATTTAATATCATTGTTTGCACCTTTTGTAATTGTTAAGAACCAACATTATAATTTGGCAAATAGGATGATCGGTGCAAAATATTTTGCATTGGAAAACGTGTAATTCTAAAAGGATAATACTTATTTGTTTACATTCTTTAAGTTTGTAAATTAGTAGAGAAACGTTGTATGAGAACGTACGTACACTATTGTGTCGACATGATAGCATTAGATTTTTCAGAAGTGTAAACTGCCCATAGATAAATATCAAATCAGCGTTTAATCAGAATCAGATTTTTTTACACTGGGTTTCTTTTCTTCGTGTAGTTATTTTATACAATTATAAAGAAGTTGTACTTTGATAGAGTTTTGTAGATAAGAAATTAATATCCGAGGACATTTTTTTCCAGTGACGACTGAACGCCTTGTAAAATAAAAAAGTGCTGTTAATAGTATCAAGTTATTGTGGATGTACAAGTTTTAGTTTTGCTGTTTGTAGCTGTTGCTACGGAAAAAAACATTGTTAAACGTCAAAGAACTCGCTGCTGTTCTAATTAAATAATTGTTGCATGTTGTTGAAAAGACGATGGTGGCATCCCTTTTTCGTGTTTAAGCCGCGAAAGTTGACTCGTTTTGGTCCTTTGTTAAAATAAACTCAAGATACCCTATGTGTTGCTTTTTAGAAGCCTAAACTTATTACTTTTTTTCTTGTAAAAAAACAACGAGCCATGACACAAAGGCCTAGGCCTATGTTTTTTGCTTATCATTCCAGATCAGTAGATTATGTGTGATATGCAGTGTATATGTCTGTTTTCTACAGTATTTATTTTATTTATTTATTTAGTCATTTAGACACTTTTATCCAAAGCGACTTACAAATGTTATAATACCGTATAATGTTATGTAATATACTTACTGTATTACAGTATAATACAATATAAATTACTTGAAGTAAATTGTTATCTGCTGGTTGCTGTAATGTTTTGCTTCTGCTTTTTTCTTTCATAAATATGTAAAGATTCTGAAAAAAATCCAAAATTGCGTTTGAAACTTCAAACAAGAGCTCGAAGCATTACTTCTACAGAACAGTACAATGAGATTGCTCCAAAATATTCCAGCTCACCAGTATAAACAGATTATGGTTCGTTTTCAAATCCCACTGCTGGTATGAATTCTGAGATCTCAACAGTATATTCCGTTAGATATGGAAGAAATACGAAAACTTTATTTGACTATCTGAAAAGAAAAGATGTCAGGAATCGAGAAAGCTACACTTAGAGCCATGCTGTCGCAATTAACATGTCTGCAGAGGAACTGACCGCCTCCTTTAACTTGAACTTGGACTTCCGACGAGACGTGTCTGAAAGTGGGGGAGACATTTTGTCTGTATAGAAGATGTGACAAACGGACCTTTGGTTGTCATTGTAAAGCAGCCCTCTGAATCTAAGGCCTTAACGTGGAAAAATAAACGAGTGGTGCAGAAAATCAAGGACGAATTGTCAGATTGCATGAGATTCTTTGTCGGGTGCTTTTGAATTTTTATGTTGTCTAATTTTACTACACAGACATTAAACAAGTCATCATAAATGGACGGGCAAAACAAAACGTGCATGGGTCCACAGTGTCCATCAGATTTTCGTGGTTTGTTTCTGGTTTTAAGATTTGCTTTCTCGCTTCAGTGTAACCATTGCTTGTGATAATTGCAAAGCAGGTTATATACAATTAACAAAGAATGCTACGCAGGTACTGTCGCGTTTCTGTGTTAAAAATGAACATCCCGGTCCGTGAATCATTATTAGGTGAATCATTTCTTGCTGTATAGCCTACTCTGCCTGACCGCAGATTTTAATGATCATATTGCTCACATGTTCTTCATATCAGCCACAGATTTATACCGCATTGCACAGAGACTGAATTGACGCAGGCCTAACCATATTCTGCTGACAACTATGCGAGATTTAATACGGATTTCTTTCTTCTCTATAAGGGACGGTATAGCGTTCATGACGAAACAGAGTTTGATATGTTTAGCTTGGAAGACTGGTTAGTCGTATACCCACTCAACTACTGTTCTTTTCTTGGCTTAAATATTTAACTGAATCATGTTGGTATAGGGGTATTGTACTGTAGCACTGTGCCACTGCAGCAACATAATGATACATATTCATAAACGTTGGCACTGCACTCTGCAAGATGTAAATTTTTGTCATAGGAGAATCAATCCCTTGAACAAGGCCTGCAGCAGCCCCGCAAGAATGTGCATGCAGAGGCAAGGTGTAGCTTTAAAACGCCTGGAACACTTCACTTTTTTTTTTTTTTTTTGATGATTAAGGCACAGAACAGGTTGCGTTTACGTTTTTTGAAGAATTTTTTTTTTTTCGTTCAAAGTGCAGTATACTATATTATGTAAATTTTGGTGGGAAATGAATTCTTACTTGGATAATTAACAAAAAACTGCTTGGATGTCTTTTTTTACATCAGTTTTACCTGTAAACCAGGTTTTGTAATAGAGTAAAAGTACTGTGTACTTTTAACGCACATCTTTTTAAGGTGGAAAATAAGCAGTTTCGGTATAAACAGTCTTTAAAGAATATCGAATGAATATATAGAATGAATCTAATTTGTGATGTCATAATATTTTTTTGACTGACTAAACTATTGAACGTGAGTATTCAAATGGTCTCTGAGCAGTGGAAACCAGAATAGAAGCCACCTTTTAATAGCGCCCAGGCTAGCGAGCTTTAACCGATGTTGCAATCTATATTTCCCCACTCCATCACAACACAAGACGCTCAGCCACAACAATCCAGCTCCCAAATCTCTGAATGACAGATTTCCTTGACTTTAACTCGGACGAGCAAAACTGTTGACTATAACTCTTGTTTTATTCTATAAATGAATTAATAGGTATGGATCAACTCAAATCTGTGCTTTATGAGAGCCTACGATGTATTTTTCTTGTTTTCATAAGAGCAAATTAAGCAAAAATGTATTATTTTAACGTTTGTGTATACTGTAAATGTTTTTTTTTTTTGCATAAGGCAGGGTTAAAGATGGAATTATTTGCTGGGGAATAAATTCCGTTCATTTATTTTCTGTCACATGAATAAATGAATGTATAAATCTGAATGACGATTTGGGCCTGTGATAGAGAGATGTGTAGACAGCGACAGGTATCTGTTTTTACTCAGTATGCCTGTATAGTAGCTCGTAGGCTGGTAATGTGGGTTAAGTGTGTAATAGCAGAGCAATGAAAACAGACTAAAGTTTTGTTGTGAAAAATAACATAAAATGGAAATATTTAAATAAATATGTTGCTTTTTTCCATTAGATATGGTTTGACATTAGAACAATTTGTCACGTGACCAACAATGTTTATTTTTTTAGTAAATTATTGTCGCTTTTAGGTGTTTTTGTGTGATGACGTCGATGAACTACGCAATTGGTTCGTCCTTTTTGATAGATCTCAATTTGTAACAGTCCAGGCAATGCTTTTCTTACATTTGTTATTCTCTTTAAGCATTTGTAATATTTTTATTTGATATTTTGATATGTATTTTCAAAACATCACTCCTTGTCAGTTTGTTAAACTGGGGCTAAAAAGTCCGTTTTCGGAAAAAGGTCAGATTTCTAGTTTTGGGAATGTGATTAAGAAGTTGATAATTCAGTGTGTGTTCCACCACAGCGGTAATTTAATTGTGAATGAAGGACATGGATATTTATATTTAGGTGTGCACCTGTGATTCTTTGCAACAGAAAAGTTAAACATCAGAGAAACTATGCCTATAGAAAGCTCTGCTTGCAACATGGACTGAAACACACAGAGACGTGCATTTCTAGGTGCACAATTTTGTAAGGAAACGTATGATCCAGACTTGTGTTTGCTAGATCTCTTATGTATATTCAGCGAATTGCTTATTTTTTTGTCTTATTCATCAGTGCTATTAAAATAAATATGCAATATTTGAAATAAATCGTTTGACGTGAAATAATGTGTTTTGTGATTTAAACAAAGAAATTCAAGGAAGAAAAGTGCTTTCTCTCATAACCAATCACAGGAGCACATTCACATAGAGACAGACTGACTCAGACACAGAGACACTCACAAGATCCTCTTCCTGTTTGGCACTGTGGTCACAATTTTAAAGGCGCAGTATGTTGCGCTCTTGCTGTTTTTCAAACATTGCTCACTGATTTGAAATGCTAATACTGAACTGTATGGTTTCACAATGTAAAATGTCGCAAATTTACATGTATTTTAGTTAAGATGGTGTAATTTGAACTGTTGCATGGAAATGCATTTCCAAACACAGGCTTGTGAAGTGCAAAGCCTGAGATTACACGTACACAGTATTATTATTTTACAGTGTTAGAGAGGAGATGTGATTAATTTAATTGAAAAGTACCCAAGTGTAAACAACAGTAAATGCAAATTTCAGACTAATAACAGACAGGAATAGCAGATATTGTCAACAGAGCCTTTTAAGTTAACGCCATTTCAAATCGTTTTATGAATAGGCTATATATTCAAACTTTATTCAAACAGATTCTTGCGTGTCTTTTGAATAAATATTTTCAACTTGTAAATGAAGCAATAACATGAGCACAACCTTGTTGCGTGTGGAGTGCGATCTTAAATATGAAATAAATAAAACCTTATTTAAATCATAGAAATGTATTTGTATTGACGAAGAGATTTAGGCTACTTTTCATATGACTTGGGATTTTGTTTTATTATTATAAGATGTGTTGTATATACTTGTTATAGGCTATCTGCTGTTTAACAGTGATCGTTCACGATTTAATTGTTAAAAATCAACTTTTGAAGTTGTTGTTTGCATTTAATGAAAAATCAATCAAAGTGAGCTTTTGAAAATTATCATCCAGGGTAAATGTATTAGTTTACTGCATAAGCTCTGCCTTACATTAAATACGGCAATAAGGTAACACCAAAACTCTTTGGCCTGCGGCTTACTTTACAATTTCATTTTCACATCAAGAATTTGCTGGTTTGAGGAAGAAAATGTATAGAAATATTGTACATCATTGTATTGTACAATACTACTTTTTTCTGTTTTGTGACGAACGTAGTTCTAGTACATAAGCTCATTTAATTAATTAAATCTTGATAATATAAGTCAGACGAGTAAGCTAGAAGCTCCATAATTAACATGTCATACAGAGGAACACTTCACAGAAATACGAGAGGAAGAAAGCAGATTCACCGGAAGGGGATCTGCATTGTTAGTCGTATTTGTCTTCCTACTCGTAACGGTTTAACAGTTGCCGGTGCACTTTAAAAATGAGAATTTACTTTGGGGACAACTTGGTTTGTTTGCCGGTTTCTTTTCCGTTTTCTCAAGTTGTATCTCAAAGCCTTTCAAACTACAGCGAGTTTGCATGCATACGAGTGTGAAGTTCATTCTTGTCTGTCTAGACTCTGATTACGACCCTGTTTGTCTGCGTTTTTTACCTTGACCTTGGACTTCCATGCAGCTGCCATTTGTAAGATTCGTCCATTCTTCAGCCTGTGAAGACAACGATGGGTTTATCTTTGCAACCAGGAGTAATCAACATTATAAATAACGCAAAAAAAAAAAAACATTGCCTATGGTAAAAACTGTTCAGATCATCTGTAGTAGCCTACACAGTAGTCTCTGTCTGTCTAGTCGCTACACAATTGAAACTAATAACAGAGGACTGTTTTAACAGAGTATGGGACCCTCTTATTCATTCCTCATGAAACGCTGCATTGTAAATGTGCAACATCAGACCGGAAGAAAATCTGATCCTGTGTCTATGCGTTTTTTCGTGTCATGGCTCTAGCTGGACCTGATTAAATTTTGTTGAAGAATTCTAAAAAAGAATAAAAATAAAAATTCTAGAATTCAAAAAAAGAATAAAAATGCAGCATAAAAAAATAAACAGCTACCATACCTGGAAAAACTACAAATATGTTTGGATGTGTATTGTGTTATCCTGACATTGGACATTTTGGACAAGTCAGTGGGAGGGAAATATGTTAATGAAGAATGTAAAAATGAATCCATACTTAACATTTGCAATATTTTTCAGCTGTATATTTTTCTGATAGTCATTGCTTTGTTTGAGCTCAAACTAAACTACGTACACATCAGCACGCAGTCCTAAACGTTGGAGGGTACATGGAAAATAATAATTAAAACAACTCTTAAAACTGCAATTGTGTAACTGAATATGAGGCAAATTATTTTATAACAGTGAGACAGAAACATACATATCAATGAAAAGCAATTCACAAAAGAGTCATGATCACACGCCATTAGTTTTATAATTAAAATGGTACATGAAATAACATGACAGAGCACACCAATGCTTTTTTTACCCTGTGTAGAGTATTTATATTCTGTTTGTAGTATTTTTTGCATTTTTATTCGCATATTATTATATATTTTGTTGTTGATTTGGGTTTTATTTTATTAGTTTCTAAAATTAATTTGCAGCATAATAATTCATTCGTATATTAAATAACGCAAATATTTTTTCCCTCAAATGCAATTGGAAGTTAATCATTTTCTTTAGGGTTATGACGATGACGAAAAGCTGCTGAATAACTGAAAAAATGAAGAATAACTGAATTCATAAGATTCCGATCATGTATAGTTTGCTTATGCAACTTATGAAACTCTTTATGAATTTATGGACGTTTCCTTGTATGTATATGTTTATTTATGTCTTCTGTATTTATGTTGTCACATATATGCAACGTTTGAGATTGTAGACAATGAAGGTTAAATAAAAAAAAAAGTGCATACTGCTAAGTGTCCAGACATTTGTCGGCCGAAATGTTGAGGATGTTTTCTTTCTCCTTAGCTTGAAGCCTTCCCCTTTTAGAACAGCTATCTCCAGCTCTCTTAGCCAATGCCTGGGCACCGAAAACCATAGAAGCCAGGCGTGAAACATGAGCCAGTAGTTGTTTAAAGGGATTATTCTTCCCACCCACAACCCAGTCTCTTTGGGATAGTTAGCATATCACGTGCCTGCGCTTTAATGAACTGGACACATGGATGTAGTCGTGCGCATGCGCGTGTGTAAAATGTAGTTGGAAATGAGGTATCAGTCTTGGAGTAGGCGACTTTTAAAAAGCATCGGCAGCCCGTGATATGACGACTTCGCTGGTCCTGCATCCACGCTGGGCGGACACCTTGATGTACGTGTATGAAAAAAGCCCGAATGAAAATAATCAGAATAAAAGCCAAATTATGGAAGGATTGAGCGGGAATTGCCCTGCGTCTCATTGCAGGGAACTGATCTCACACCCCGCGCTGGGGCGGCATTCCGGCACCATAGCGACTCACCAGGGATCCGTGTACTCGGATATATCTTCCCCTGAAACTGGGCGACAGTGCCCCGCTCCACAGACGTCATCTAGCGCCTCTCTGAGTTACGGCTACCCTTTTGGAAACCCTTACTACGGTTGCAGATTATCTCACTCGCACAACGTGAACTTGCAGCAGAAACCGTGTTCATACCATCCCGCAGAAAAATATGCCGAAACGAGCAGCGCCTTGCCCACGGAGGAGCTCTCCAGCAGGGCAAAAGAGTTTGCTTTCTACCCGAGTTTTGCTAGCTCGTACCAGGCGGTTCCAGGATATCTAGACATGTCGGTGGTCCCCAGTATTAGCGCGCATCCCGAGCCACGTCACGATGCATTGATCCCCATGGAGGGATATCAACACTGGGCTCTGTCGAATGGCTGGGATGGGCAGGTGTACTGTTCAAAGGAGCAAACACAATCTTCTCATCTTTGGAAATCTCCGTTTCCAGGTAGGCTATGTCTTGGTATAGTTGTGAAACCATGAAAGTATTAAAAGTGCATATGTAGGCTATTACAGGGATGATACGACTTCCTGTTATGATAGGATATACTTTTCCCCAATTGTAAACTGAACATGCAAAGCATTCGCCTTAAAGAAATGTGTCGATATGTATTCTTCATCAGTTGATAAGCGCTTTCAGCTCATAACTCTACATAATGGATTTTGATTGCGCATCCAGACGGTCTGCAGGAAACTGTCAAATGTGTCAGTTTTGTTCGATTCATTTTTGACATGTGACAGTCGGAAATTGGCTTTCCACAACAAGCATTTGAGAGAATCCTAACCTCAACAAGTTTCAGCATGACAGAGTTTAGTTCGCCTAGAATATGCATTTTATTTACAACCGCTTACATAAAATAGTACAATGTTTGAGTGACGTATCTGGTTACAAAGGTTAGTCATATATTAACTCAAATATTATTGAGTCACAGGATTCTAAAGCTAGGAAAGTCACGCAATTTGGATCCTGGGGTATGGCAATAGTATCTACCTTTGCTCCTCCAGTATGATAATACAGAAGGTCCTTATTTGTACCACGCATAAATCTTTGTCAGTAGTAATCGGGAGTGGTGCCCCGCAATCTGTTATGGACATTTTGCGAATGCCATGGAGCAGCGTTATTATTATTTTTCCCCTAAGAGCAGCTGACGTTCTGTAGTCAAGTTATTGATTTTAGCTGTGAGCAAAAATATTGCATATGATGCAAATACCAACTCAGCCATTCAGTATTGTTACTCAGCTGTGGCAAATCAAAATTACCAGTGCTATGTTGGTAGTTCACTGTAATTTCAGATCTAAACTATAAAGATACTATCGCATTATAGTGGTTATAGTGAATACTTGTCACCACCATCACGCCCCTGACCTGTTTAGCAACTCTCCCCTCCCCCCTTAGAAGAGGTCACATACACAGGTAGCCACAAATAAGGATATAACAAAATATGCTTGTTTAATGCAGTCCTTTTGATGAACATCGTCTATAGTGCTGATTTTGTGCGTGCCCAAGTTCTTTACAGTTTCTTTAAGTGTGGTTGGGGCCGTTAGACAGTAATTCGTGGCTGACAGAAGGGCTGTGGACATACCTCTGTCTAAAACATTATGTACCAGTTTACTGACAGGGAAAATCCTAAAACACATCTGAATGTATGCATACTTCAGCTGCCAGAGGATCCTAATATCCTTCACCTTATTTTACCTTTAATGTGATTTTGGAAAAAGACTTTTGCTGGGCGTTTGTGCTCTTTTATAATATACATAATAATTATGGTAGCCTACACATGATTTTGCATAACAGTATACTGCGTTATAACTGAAAAACACTTGTCATTGCTATACCCACAATCTTGGCATTTTAGCAAGACTTTAAATTGAGGATGATTTGGTCTTTTCACAAACCCCATCCATCCAAACTTTACTCAAGAATGATTTATTGTTGTCTGTGTATCAGTGCTGGTTAAAAACCTATTATATTAGGCTACTCCAATGCTGGGGGGGCACACTAAATAATCTCAGCATCGTGAAATGGACCAAAAAATAACCCCCATCCACCTATAGATATATATAATTTGGTAATTTTAATATTTCAATATTAATATATTATTTTGCATTAAATAAATAAAGTAGCCCACAATAGGAACACAACTGCCTCTTTGTTCATTTATGACCGTTTTGTCTCCAGATATTTAAATAATTTGACGCAACAATTAAATAGGCTACTTTATTTAACAGATAACTGTTTTTGGTGTTTTCCCAAAGTGTCGAATTGAACCAAACTTTCTTCATTTTTTTATCTGTGTCTCACCGGACAAACAAGTTATAATAATGTCTCCTTATTTTTTTTATAGATGTTGTTCCGTTGCAGCCAGAAGTCAGCAGTTATCGTCGAGGGCGCAAAAAGCGTGTTCCCTACACCAAGATGCAACTAAAGGAACTGGAAAAAGAGTATGCAGCAAGCAAGTTTATCACCAAAGACAAGAGACGACGCATCTCTGCGACAACCAACCTCTCAGAACGCCAAGTTACTATTTGGTTCCAGAACCGCAGAGTGAAGGAGAAGAAGTTTGTCAGTAAATCCAAGACTAATAATCACATGCATACTTGATGCATGTTTCGTACTTTTTTCCCCGCCAGCTTATATCCTTCCGTCCAGACTCCCCGTTACCTCTGTTCAGAAATCATGAATGAAGAACATCCAGGCAGCCTCACGCCTAACCTGTCTTCTTTCACTTTATTTAATTTAAAAACATGCACACATACCATAACCGCTCACTCTTTGGCTTTTTGGGCATATGATAAAAAAACTGTGAAAATACAGAAAAAAGAAAACATTTCAACTTCTTTTTTATGAATGTACATATATAAATAATAAATATTTAAAATTACACAAGTATCAAAGAGACACATGGTTTACGTGCATCTGAGAATAAAACAAGACCCGACCCTTCTGCATCTCTTCTTGAGTGCGTCAAAGCCAACCAGCCAGCAGAAAACACTCGAGAGGCTCAACATGTACGAGAAGAGAAAAAATAATTCTGTGGGACACTTTGGATGAATCAAGATTTGTATAAACTCTCGAAAGGCTGTAGCAAATGTTGAACTGGATCACGAATAGAACCGACGTTTACATTTCGTGGAAATTACAAAGATTTTGCTAAAATGAGCCTGCGAGACTTCAAAAGCTAAATGGTTCATTGTGGGATACATTGCTTTTTAATGCCGAGGGTAAACCAGGCTGCTAATGTTAACTGTACAGTTTAATGCTTCTATTATTTAATTTAGATTTCGCGTATGACAGGTCTATATAAAAAAAGGAATGTTTCAAAATCATTTGTATGTGTCCCTATTAGCAGTGAAGGATATGACTCTGCCATGCAACTGGAATGATTGTAAGCATTTAAAAATCATTTAGTATTAAACGTTAATGCACAACCTTTTTGTTTTTATATATAGAAATATATATCGTAAAGCATTGGAGCTGTTCACACGACTTGTCTGTATCTCTTTTCGTGCAGTATGTGAACTGTATTGTGGTGTTCAATTCCTAAAGTACTGAATTGAGACATATTTCATAAATAAAAATGACAATGGAATTTGTTGAGTACATGCTGCTTGTAGTGAATCAATGCATTTCAGTTATCAATGACAGCGGTGGCCCATTTATAGCCGCTTCATAGATAGATGCATATGTGTCAATCCATTTTTATCTGTTTGATAAAGCTTTCAAGTGAGCTCTTACAATAGATTAAATGTTTTTTGTGTCGTTTGGGTGAGGGTTTTTCAACAGGCGGAATGTCATATTGCAAACACTAACTTATTCATCAATATAGTGCTCGGGGTTGATTGAAATATAGCTATTGAAAAATATACACAACCTTCATATTAGTGACATGACAAGATGGTATTGACACCTACAAATGGTAAAGTATTGTCAGTTAACATAACATTTAAATGCTGGCAGCCTAAAATTTTGCGCCGAGTAGCCTATAATTTGAACCAGAATGCTCAAGCAACGGGCTTCCAGTAGCTAGGCCTTACTAATTCAAGCGGTGCACTTGCATGTGATCTAGGCACGTAGTTTATTAGTTTATTTACTTAATCATAATAGTAATAATCAAATTTTTGGTTATTGCTCATTTAGATTTAAAAGTGTGCTCCATTCGTAGGCCATTTTACCACAATTTAAGTAATGTTTTTAAACAAAGGCGAAAGAAGTCTAATTTTGAATGAAATGTCGCTATGAATATGCCACAGCAACATTAAGATATAATATGATCTTCAACGTTTCCTACTTGATCACAAGGAATATCCCGTTTCTTGCATCATAAAGATTTCCTTTTTCTTAACTAATGATATTTTCAATATTATTTTAATAAAAGAAAGTGCTTGAAGCACTATTTATGGTGTAAATTCTTTTAAATACTTTTTCTTATGACACGACTTTTAATTTGAATGGTAGCGTGTAGGCTACATTCAACGAATAAATTAAATACCGTCAACTGCTATAACTAATTTGCTAAAGACGGACAGAACCGGACAGTTATGAGTCTTAAGAGAGGAGAATTAATCAGACGTGATTTCACTCGAAAAATATTTGTTTTTAAATAGATTTTTAGAAGAGTTAAACTTCTAAGATCTAGAAAACAGGCTTGTTGATTTTTGACACTGAAGGTTCCTGCTGATTTGTCATATTTTTCGCAGTTCATCTTTACACACACACACACACACACACACACACTATATATATATATATATATATATATATATATATATATATATATATATATATATATATATACATATTTATATATCCCCCAATCGAGGAAACCGGCTTTAATCGCTAATTTGCCTTTGTCTACATGGTCTAAATGTATTAATGTTAAGGAAAAGCTGAAAGAAATTCTGTTAAACGTACAACTGAAGGACGTTTATGAGCAAATCTAAGTTATAAGTTATAAGAAACTCTGTAATTTGGTGTAGCTATACTTACAAAATTTTAATTTCCTCAGTAAGACGTATGAAGCACACACCCGGTTACTGATAAAACTTTTTTGCCATCAGTCAGCTACCAGTGTTGTGCAGAAGTTGTTTACTTTGAGGAGTGAGAAATTTTACGTTAACTGATTGATAGTTAGGCCTTCTGTTTTACCGTCACGTGATCTCGCGTTACCCTTGACCATGACTATGCAGTCGCTTTGACCTTGACATCACAGAGTCTTGTGAATAATAAACAGAGGGGCTGGACACCACTGCCCGTGGTTTGTTTTCAGGCAAACAAGGTGTTATTTCCCTGTCTAGACGGCGAGAGTTAATGGCATACCATAAATACACAAAAAAGGAAAATGCTCTGATTATCCAATATCTTTGTCTTGTGAAATTGTACACTGTGTACACCCGTTTTTTTGTTATTTTTTAGTTGTTGTTTTTTACTTCTCATACCATTGATCACTCCGCTTTTTCTCTTCCGCGAGCCCTTGCCCATATAAGTTTTAAACCACCAATGGTTGTATTCTCTCATCATGAGGTGTAGGTTATATTGACCACGAAGGCAGGTATTGCATTTACGTCTGCAAAAGACAGTGCTCACAGAGATGACATCTTGTGTTATTTCCATAGGCGCGCCGAGAAATATCAAGAGATGCATCCATGGTCACGTCAAAAGGTATGGCTAGTTTTTTGTTTGTTGAATATGCACAATGCCTTGGTGTTTTAGATCATTTATTAATATATAAATGTGTGCATTTATTTAATTATCTTTTATTGATGCACTTGTTATGTCAAGCCAACATTGTCTATGTCTGGTTAGGCGCAAGGCCTATTCAATATATGCATAGATCTATTATGAGCAATTTTTTTTCCCCACCTACACAACACCCTTTAGGATTTTCCCAATGCCATTGTTTTCGTTCATTTATTACATAATATAAACATTTCATGATTTTATGCTCTCTGCAAAAAAAGTAAATAGAAGTAATTAAATTGTTGGATTTCTAAATACAAGCGATTAGCTATAAGACAGTATTTCTCATTATTAGCTGTAAGTTGTTTAGTTCAAACCTGTGTTGATATAGGCTATAGCTTTGTTTTGTGTCGCACTATTTTACTAATACTAACATTATAGAAATAGATTTATTGTTTTTACTAGCTATTAATATTACTTTCTGGTCTGCATGGGACAAATGGTGGTATTTTAATATAGAAGTCGAATGCGTAAATTTGCTTATTTTTGTCGTGTAACAATTATTACTGATTATCACTGCATTAGTTTATTAAATTGAAAAAACTCAGAACAAAAACAAAACAAAAAACAAAACAACTATGTTGCACTAATAAGCCCCTAAACATATTTTCTTAGACACGTAAATATACATTTTTAAAAAAATGCAAACGTATACGCATTTTTAAAGCAAGTTAGTTGCTAAGTTAAGTTAGCAAGTTATTCATGCTGGAATCTGAGAAAAAGATAAATATAGAAATAAACGCTTTTCAGAACTGTAGGGTTTCGATCAATATGCAGCTTAAATAATAGATGTTTAATGCGAAAGGCCTGTTCAGCCAAACACACGAACTCACGTCACCGGTTCTAAACAGACCAGCTGGAATGAGAGGGGAGAGATCCGTGGGTTGAGGAGAAAGGGGGCTGATAACCTCTGGTGGCGTATTGTGGAAATATCAGGAAGTGAGCAGTGTAGATTCAGCACGAAGACACATGCTCTGCACCGGTCTTTATGTAGACAATGTGTGTCTGGCGCACGTCCTCTTACAGGATATGTGTGTTTAATCTAAGATGAAGGTAACTAATAAACTACTAATATGTAAGCTTAAAGTATAGCCTATATTTGAAGAATTTGCTAGTGTTCATGGAAGGACGTGGTAAGTATACCGGACACACATTGAATTTAATAGTTAGGATGGGTTGTTCATTGAAATATAGTGAAATATAGCCTTCTGATTGAATTCCCAACTGTATATAATATTTTTTTTATTTTATATAGATGCTATTGCTAAATAATATGATATATAGATATTGTAAATGCATCTCTTAAAATATGACCCAGGTTTGTCGTTTCATAAATGTTTTTCTTTTCTCTTTCTATTTTGTAACTTCTAATATTCCGAAGTCAAAGTATAAAATGACATAGTCCCTGAAAATAAAATAATAAATAAATAAACAAACTAATGAATATGGGAGGGGAGGGGGGGGGGGGGGGGGGGCAAAAACAGGTTTGCAATCTTCAAATGCCGTAAGTGTTTCGCAAACATTAATTTGTTTAATCAGATTACTCTTGTTTTTTTGTTTTTTTTTACACTCAATTTATTTCGACTTAATTAAAGCAGACTTAATTGTTGTAAAAGTTTTAGTAGACGTAATTGTAGCAAAGCTCATACTTATGCAACAGTCCCAACAAGCACTTACATTTGTGTGTTCATACACACTTTTTTCTGGAAGATTCGTAGCAGTCGCGTATTTATTTGTGTAAAATTGCGATTGAATTAAATTCCCATTACTTAAATTTACTATTATTTTGTGCTATTATTAGTTTTTAATGTCTGTTGCGATATCAAACTATCATCAAGCTTTAATTTCTTTAAATTGAGTTAAAGTATTCGAGAACTGGAATTTTGCATGTAATTCACATTTAATGCACGTTTCTTCCCTTTAAGAAATTGGCCTTGGAGGACGTTCACAGCAAGGCTTTCAGTGAGCCAACCTGTCTTCCAAAATCAAAGACAATAAAAAGGCCTTTGTTTACGCTATGGCCCTGTCTGGACGGAAAAGAGATTCCAAGACAGCAATCTCAGAGCGGCGCAGACAGTGCACTAGACACTGACCTTGAACTAACAACTATTTTAGCCATTTTCCAGACATTTTGGAGATTTTAACTTTGGCCATCTTAGCGGTAAGAAAATGTACTTTTTACTGTGTCTTTTAAGCGATATTATTTGAGACAAGTTGTTTGAGGGGAATATTTTTGTGACTGAATTAAGTTGTTGAAATGTAATTCATTCCCAGGGACAACCAGTGACTCTCTCAAGAACTTGTTTTACTCTCTGTTGTGCTCTTGGGGGAAATAATATACTCTCACTACAACTAATCAGAAATAACTAACAACTGTATTAATTAGCATGAGTGTTTTCTCAAGTAACAACATTTCTGGTCTCTATAGCTTCATATTTGGTGATTACATTTAACACACAAATGTCCTGATATTTCAGTAAAATATCTGACAGCATTTAAAATTTATATACACGGAGTGTTTCATAGCATGTTAATTGGTTACATTAATCTGGTATGAAGTACTTTAGCCGTAAAAAATGCACGTGTGCCTAAAATTTTGATGTAATAATTATTGGACAATTTAGAGGACAGCATTTAAGTCTTTTAGTTGTTTTAAGTTTCTGTTATAGGTGTTAAATCAATATTTGTAATGAGTTGAACACCGGATTTCCTAGGCAGTATCTTTGCATTTATAGCCTATAATACCCATCGCTTTTAATGAAGCTGTTTGTGGTTATTTTTTGCTTTTGTCGGTTAATTTCAAAGTAGATGAAACAAAAATAAATAAGTTGGCCACGATCATAATTACGATCACGCCTCAATAGATACACATGACACAAGCTTTATATTGGCAGGAAACGCAAAGTTACTGTGCTGCTCAAAGACTCCTGCAATAACTAAGGAAATGTAAATTATTAAAATGAACGAAGAATGCAAATGTAATTTGCTCAGTTATAAATCTATGTCAGCATAAACATGTGCTCAAGTGGCTACGCAAACGCGTAAACAAACCAGTTGTTAAAAAAGTTATGAAGTAATAGACATCAGTCTGTTTTTTTTTTTTTAATATGACAGCTGTATCCACATCTGAAAACTTTTAACTTGTAATGGTTGTTCGCAATTCTGGTTAGAGAAAAAGGACATAATTCAAAACAATCGTTTGTGACACCATTAATAAGTAACATTAAAAAATCATTTTATTTATAACATTTATTTATAATTAATACATTTAATACAATATACTATTAAGAAAACTTAAGGTACAAAAAATTAGCCAAACACTGAATAGGCATAATATCAATTTTGTGTTACGCGTACTGTTCTTATTGCCCTTTTGTCATAATAATCTTTATTTCATCGCTTCATTATGTTCTTAATACGCACGTGACAATGGCACTGCGTTGCAGTTGATATGAGGAAAAATTGCTTCTAAATTGTACTTTTTATACTTACATACAAACAACAACAACAAAAAACAAACAATTAATGTGATCTAGTGTGGTGTATTTGGAGCGGCAGAATCATTTTAATGCCCTCTGCCAGCTTGTAAAATTCAAATAAAAGAATTGCGAGATGTGTAACAATCCGCCATGAGTTTGACTGCGAGTATTTATAGGATGTATCTGTTAAAGTTGTTCATGTGAGGTGTAGCATATTATCTAAACTATAGGCTATGGTCTTAAAAAATTCTTATAGAATATCATCTTCTTTTACGGAGCCAATGGTTTCAACCTGCTGACCCCACTACAGTAAATATGAGTGGAGTTCAGCACTGAGCATCAGTATTTCTTTAAAACAAGCCTGTAAAAGATGAACATCACATCTTTATATGACACTGAATTCAACCGTAATTTGTTTGAAAACAATGTCGAAAGAACCCTCACGTTCAATGAGAAAAAAAATATTTGTTGGGGGGAAAAATATTTGTATTTTATTTATTCATTTGTATTTTTTATTTTTATTTTTTTCAGGTAATAAAGATTAAACGAGGCTAGGGACAGTTCTTTATATTTCTAAACAGGAAAGTTTAGAACCTTTGAGCTATGGGAAAAGAAAAACAAGATTTTACATTTTTAATAAGATATTTTATAGTATTTTTAAAAAGCATATAAAACCCGTAATATAGAAGTTAATGTTTTGTTTTGTCTGAAATGGACCAAGTGGGTGGTACCTTCTAGTGTTCGAGTAAGCTCCGGCACGTGACGTGGAGATGACCAATCAGGTGCACCTCCAGGTTTAACTACGTTAAATGTCAGATTGCAATAAACTAGAAGCTGTTGGTCTGGCCCGCGGAAATGGGCGAGCATAATCTTCTTAATCCTGGGTTTGTGGGACCTTTGGTAAACATCCACACTGGAGACAGGTTTTACTTCCCGAATTTTAGAGCCTCAGGGGGACAGCTGGCGGGGCTACCGTCTCTCTCGTACCCTAGAAGGGACAATGTTTGCTCTCTCCCGTGGAATCCATCGGAGTCGTGCAATGGATATCCTCAGTCTTACTTTAGCAGTCCCGTATCCATTAACCCCTCTTTTAATCGATCTTGTGAAATAACCCGACTGGAGGAAAGCAAGTGTTATTATGGCAATTCCAGCAGCACCAGAGAGCCGTGTTCAGACAGCAACAACCTCAAACGAGAGGAGCGAGCAAGAGATACATCAGTATCGTCTGATCACGGGATGCACAATGGGATGGGCAACAGTGGCACCTTCTCAAAGTATGATTATGGCACCGAGCATCTGACACAAGACCCGCCATCCTGTCAGTCCTTGGAGTCCGACTCCAGTTCTTCAGTGCTAAACGAAGGAGGAAAGGCTTCAGCTGGCGACCCACAAACCCTGGTCTCGCATGGAAACCACGCAAGCAATATCGCCAATGGAGGAGGTTTGTCCCTCGCATTTAATCACAGCTGAAAGACAACAGAAGCACATAGTACAATTACTCATATCTTGCTCCAGCACATTTTTTTTTTTTTTTTGCATGACCATTTATTTTGGCATTCACTGGCAACTGTTATGATTTTCCTGCATGGATCTTGCGTGGTTGTTCAAGGCCACTAGGGGTTGCCCTAAAAATGCTCCACGTTCACCAGTTTAAGCGCTCAGTCATTTATACAACCAGTAAACACAACATCATAAAATTCAACAATCCAGTTGCCAAAGTTTGACGCCGTTTACATAAAATGCATAGTTATTGTTGTTAAATGTACGTTTTGCCAAACCCCTCGCGTTATTTTAGCAAATAGCACAGATTTGTAAAATGGCAGTTGCTCTGACAGAAAAAAGGGACATTTTTTAATGACTCTTAAACTGAATTAATATCGTTGTCGTGCAACAAGAAGTCATTTAATATGCCTTGAACCCGCTAAATAAGGCATGCTTCTATGTAAACAGATAAATTCATCATATCGACAGTTTGCATTACACTTCAGATTGTCATTGAATCACGTCTAATTGTCATGTTAACAGCCTCACAAAATGCACCAGAAATTTGTATTTTACGTGGCATCGAGATGTGGAGAGATTTGATGTGGTGGCCTTGGAGATTTTTTTGCAGCTCTCTCATGAACCCGTACTTTGCCCCCTCTAGGTGCCCCGTGGTACCCGATGCACACCCGGACCCGCAAGAAGCGAAAGCCCTATTCCAAACTGCAGCTGGCCGAGCTTGAGGGAGAGTTCATGCTGAACGAGTTCATCACCCGGCAGCGACGTAGGGAGCTGTCTGACAGGCTCAGTCTCAGCGACCAACAGGTTAAGATTTGGTTCCAAAATCGGCGGATGAAGAAAAAGAGACTATTGCTAAGGGAGCAGGCTTTGTCCTTCTTTTAAGGAGGCACAAAATATACATTGCTTAATGGTAGTCCAACAACAGTATTTAGTTAATGGTAATCTACCATTGGTCCATTTTACTCTGAAAGTCTTGCCCCACGACGCATTCAGGAATCGCGAATAAGAATTCAAACATAATAGGGGTACGCGACCAAATGATGGCTCCAGAAGTCTGCTTATGCAATGTGGTCTGGAGTTTATTTAAGAGGGTTCGTGTCCAGCAATTTTGGGCATGTACATGCTGAGAATGTTATATTTTAAGTTTCGAAAGTAACAAGCTGTCTAAGCCATCACTCACTTTATTAAGTAATGAACTGCTAGTTCTCAGACAAATATAAGCTGTGAGATAACATTTCGGATAAGCAACATGTTCTCAAAATCTTATCAGCCTGAAATGATCGCTAAATATTTATTGTCGGAGTGTTAAAACCAATTGTTTAAATAATAACACTCATGCCATAATCAGTGTTCTAAGCTAGATAACATAAAATAGACATATTTGGTCAAAATGAGAATCCTTAATCTCCCATCTTATGTTTTTATATTGCCAGTTATAGCTAAGAAAGGGCCGTTCAAACTCAATATTCGGCAATAAGAAGCTGGGGCAGCGTTAAGCAATCAACGTCTTATCTCAGTTCCGCAGTCATCGCCACGTGTTCTGTGGCACGTTCACGGTCACGGGCACAAAGTTAGTGACCCAACTCATATCTTGGGCCCTTGAGAACCAAACTGCTATTACAGAACAGCTTTTATGAATAGACTTTGATCTAGTCTGTGAAATGTCATTCTGACAAATGTTAGGAAATGACTTCTGCAACTAGATATTGGCCAAAGTGTAAATTAGTAGGCCTGCAGCTAAGCCGCACAAACTGCTAATAAAATATTTATTCATGATATAGTGAAAAACTTAAAAAATATCTCTGTCATATTTGCATTTTTAACAGCATAAATTCCCCATTAACGATTGCTTTATTTGGACATATTCGCTTAGGTCTACTTAATTAATTCACAACAACAGTGCTTCTGGGAGAGAAATGCATGGTCAAGTAATATTAAGAAGACGCGCAATTATAAATTAAAACAAAGATTAAGTCATTTTATAAGTGTAATGGAAGTAGCAATCATACTGAAGAGACCAGATTTAAATCCCAATATTAACGAGCCTATTTTGCTAATTAGCAGGACCCATTGTGTTATTTGAAACATGTTTACCCAGATCATGAATTATATTCCAGTGAAATAGTTCATATTTGCTGCATGATTGTAATCACTGTAGTTAGAAGGTAAAAAAGCAAAGGTTTTCCGACTTTTTTGTCAACAAGGCGCATGTTTTATTTGAAAACACCTTATCAAAAAACTGAAAAGAGTGTTTAAAAGATACGGACAAGAAGGTGGTAAAAAGTTGGTTTCATATAAAATATAGCTTATTCTTTTTTACTTTTATTATTATTATTATTATTAGTATTATTATAGCGAATTTGGCATAAGTCGGTGCTATTAGTTCGGCGAGTGACCTTTTCTTTAAATCCTATTTTTGTGAATCTATAAAAAATACAAATACAATTATATGAATGGCATCATCAGCAACTATATAACAATGAGCGTCACATTTTCCCCCTTTGGATTGTTTTGTGAAATTGTTTTGTTTTCTGTGTTGTTCTGTGTAATTCTGTGAATGCACCAGTGCCGCATTCCTTTGTACCTTGCGATTAAAAATGTCCTGTAAATAATGTTACAAGTTCATGAATGTATCCATATATGTTTAACCTACAGTTTCTGATTAATAAAGTCTTTAAACTTACTTTTATTTACGTTTTTCTTGATATCTGTATTGTGCAAACCATACGAGTGTTAGTATTTGAGTCTGTTACGTTTGTTACCTAAACATATTTTTTTACATTAAAAAGCAACTCATGCACTCAAACTACCATTTTTAGAAAAATGT
The DNA here is from genome assembly GCF_936440315.1 of Barbus barbus. Classification (NCBI taxonomy): domain Eukaryota; kingdom Metazoa; phylum Chordata; class Actinopteri; order Cypriniformes; family Cyprinidae; genus Barbus; species Barbus barbus. The sequence goes on from NC_136719.1 coordinate 21,122,274, forward strand.
AATAACATGTAATTAATGTAATGTACATTATCGCGCTTGGCAATAGCCTTATTTTGAACATATTGGCTCTTACTTATTTCAGTATAATATCTCTAAATAAAACATTCTGTTGAAACACTCAAGAGAAAACTCTAAAAATGCAATCTGAATGTTTTCCAGCATGGCCATATGTAGTGTAACAATATTGATATGCTTTATCAGTGGTTGAAAATGGTAAAGACATCCACCTAGTGGATAAATGGAACAGACGCCGAAACAGGGGACTTGAGGACTAACTGCAAGGACATGTAATAGTTTTCTTTAAAGATGTTTCGGAACGTGTTTCAGCCTTTTCCTAGTTTTTCCTAATTGCAAACATATCTAGTGTGCGAAGATTACCTTTTGATTACTAGAATTTAGATTTTTGCTAGGCGGTTATTTAAATTGCTCACAAGAAATGCAGTGGAATTTCTTGAATTTTAGGACCAACTTGTAATCTAATGTTGATCAGGAGTTAGACATTGTTAAACCAAACGTAATATGTAACATTATGATTTTTTTGATGAGTTTTTATTTTATTTTTAATAAATAGGGAATCACTGAAGATTTCGTCGAATGGAAATAAAGCGGATCTTAGGGTAGAGATCGTTCCAAAGCCAAAGATTAGTATCAAGTCTATTGGCTTCCTTACCAGCAAATGCGCTGGAATCGTAACAATGGCATTTTATGTGCTTGTGGCGCTTTTGACTTTGAGACTGGCCAAATCTGTTTATGACGACTCGTCTCCCCGGCTCAGAGGTCATTGAGCACCTCAGTGCCCTTCACACTTAACTTGTGTAGTCATGTGGTTCACTAAGTGCTCTAGATCTCCCCTGCTCCTATCACAGACGTGTAGGGACTGGAGAACTTCTTGCACTGCACACGTTTGTGAGTGTGTGTCGGTGAAAGGGGGTTTACGTGTAACTAGAGTGAGACAGAAATATATCTTGACAATTAATAGTTTTATAAACACTCTATATAAACCTGTATATGCTCGCCTTACCCTGCTAGTAAAATCAATATTTACCTTATGCACCGGTTTGATTACTTTTGTATTTAAACAGTATCAACATTTGCTTGGCCTAACAAAAGACGAATAGACGAATAATTATAATTACTGCAACAGCACAGGAAAAATGACGTTCTTTCAGGCTTATCTCATTTGATTAAAAAGTTACCTTAAAAACGAACCATTATTGGCACATTTATTAGTTATATTGTGCAAAAAAAAATAAAAAATTTGCTAATGTAGAAAACTAATCTTGTACATTCATCGTTAGCTGCATTGTAATTTGTCATTTATCTTGCTTAAAATATTAATATCACAATTTATTATAAGCTTTCTTATTCTGTTGGAAAGAGACTATTTTTGCATTGAGACTGTTTTTTCTTATTTTTTCCCCTCTATGTGCCAACTGTTAACTTGTTAACTTCAAAGCAAGAGGTTTGGCATTTCTTGTTTATTTTATTATTATTTACTTTATGAACTTTAATTTTGTATAGTTTAATTGTCACTCGCAGCAACGTCAAATTTCATCAGTTATCTAATCTTTAATATACAAATACAAATCCTTACAGTTTTTTGGTAGGAGCCGATATATCTTTTTTTTTAATTATAAAAATTTTAAGCGCGTTTTAACAAGTCCTATAAAATAAAGTTTGCCAAAGCCGGCACGATGTAAAAATATCCACAACTCTAAAGCATGCATACTTATTGCCTGTTTTTTAATCTGCCATTACGAAAAAAAAACATGATGTTTAAATTTGTATAATAAATATATCCCTGCTTCAACCAGTATGAGAGCTTAGTTCCTTGTAGTGTAGTTAAGTAATTAGAAAAATATTGATATGCGGCTACAGCGTATTTTCTATATATTGTATAGAAAAACGGCACATATATTAAAAACTAGGCCGGTTACATATTTGCCATATGCAGAACAGCGCAAAACCAATAAATGCGTTCTGAACACGTCCATCAAAACTACTTAATACTAATTAAAAGCCAACTTGTAATGCCTTGATCTGCGATACAACCTACCTGGGCATAAAAGAAGAAAAGCGTGTTGTCGCATGAAAAAAAAAAAAAGAATTGTTGAATGAATGTTACTTAATAACTAATATTTAATAACTAAGTATTCAGTTTTTGAAGAAAATAACTTCATTTGCAAACAACTGGTTTGACTGTTTATACAATGTTTGGGGCCTTCTTTCCGATCCCACCCCTTGCGTTAGCCCTGTTTTAGTGGGCGGGAGCAACTTACAAATTGAAGGTCAAGTTAGTGTGTCCCATATATAGGAACAAGTATCCAATACCGTTGGTGTAAACAAAATTCAAGCATTAATATGAAGTTAAAGTACACCAGATATTACACTGAATCACACAATATCTTTTTTTAATAGTTGCTTTGAGAGTCCATAAACATTTCAACTCTTGCAACAGTTCTTTTAACAAATGTATCTCACACAGAGTCACCTTTCATAAGAAATCATCCGCTTAATAGTCTTTTGTAAAAAAAAAAAAAAAAAAAAAAAAAGCCATTTACTTGCGATGTAGCCTAATACATAAGGGAAGTATTTTAAGTACGGGCGAACATAAGCATTTACAATGTTTGTGTCAACCCTTTGAATGAATCCTAAACCTGGATCCATCCTCAAAGTGATTATACAATTAATATCCAGATATTCGTGTATAAACCATGTTGCGGAGTAAAGTCGTATTTAAATATTTACTGTGTTTTTTGCCAGTGCAGTAGGTTACCCTCTCATACTTTTAAAAAGGCCATATATATACAAAAAAAAAAAAAAGAAGAAGAAGAAAAAGAAAAACACCCCGTGAATGCTCTGTTTTCAGGCACACCCTGAGCATGTTATTTAAAATCGCAATTTACAACTAAAGTAGTGCAGCAGCCATGCGGTGTCATATTAGAGGCTTTGTTGTGAGTACATACCTTTATCTTGTCATCATCAAACATAGTGCGGAAATCGGGTTTCCGCAATAAATGCCATTCAGGTTACGGTCGACGAAACAGTTTGATAGACAAATATTAAGCAAACATCTCGGGAGATTATGTAAGGAGTGACTGAAGTGGCATTTGTTAAAAAAAATATATAAAAAGAATAAGTGCGCTAAAGTTTTAGATAAATTTAATATTTTTTTCTTATTTGTAAGTCGCTTTGGATAAAAGCGTCTGTTAAATGACTAAAAGTATGTTAAGTAAGTAAATATTCTCCACTCTTTTTTATCTTGACATAAAGTTAAAAAACTAGATAAATTAACTAACAAAAACATAATTAAATCTTTGACAAAAATACCTAAATGCTGAAGCCATTTTTGCACAAGATAAATTGCTGAATTGTATTAAAATTCCATCTTGCTGAAGCGCCTCTGCTACACTGAAATAAGCCGTAGCCACGGAAACAGCCATTTGTATAGCTATAGCTAATGCTGATTTTGGAGTTACATGTTTATTATATTTTTCATTACATTACATTTTTTGTGAACGCACTGACGCTTTGCATTTTAATGCATTTTACCAAATAATGTACTTGGGATGTAACTAATGATGAAAATGATTATCAGTGTAGTAATACGTTTCTGACATGAATGATGCATATTTAGACAGGGTCTTCTACTGCATGCATCATGCACCCATTTTCTGTGCAATTTCTGTGCCATTTATTGAAGGTTACAATGAGCGTTTGGTGAGTGGTTATTCTGAAATTGAAAAAAAGTGGTTATTCTGAAAGTCTCTTTTTGAGGCATAATTTACGTGGTATCTGCAAGACAATGGAGACATCGCTTCTTCTTTTTAGTATTATAATTATTCGAACAAAACGCAAAAGTCCGTAACAACTGTAGGTATTAGTCGAGATTTAAATAATAAGAAAATAATTGCATAAAGTAATAGTATTTTTGTGTAACAGTATATACAATACTGTATTAATATACGTTTGTGTTAAAAAAGGTCTTTTTATGCGGCAAAGACAACAGCTATTTTTTGTATATTGTATATGTGTGTGAGAGGTAGTTCTTTCTGGCATGAATAGCTATAGCGTATCTCAAAACAATAACAGTGTTTCATCTTTTTGCACTCCTTCAAATTTCACGGAAATGTACACAGTTAGCCATCTCTATTGTAGCTAAAGTTATTTTTTAATCACGTGTACCCTGACTGTTAAAATCTAATAATTAAAATCACTCACTATAAAAAAGATTACTACTGTTTTCTGTCCATGATGTAACTTTATATTTTGAGCAACAAACGTATAGGATTTCTATGACAGAGATGGATACTGGTTGCCTGTGCTAAGGCTCTACAGCTATGTACGAGCAGAGACCTCTGTAAAAAGAAGGGCCATTTTTGTTGTTGCTTGAATCTGTTCACAGCTCATACGAGCGAGTTTAACAGCCCGACTTACATCCAATTAAATTTATCTAGGCCATGAGGGGACAGTAATGCTATTACACAGTTTCCCTTTTTAGCCCTGCTGAGGTTTTAGCCCTAGAGGTAAACTGAAGGGCCCTTGAGTGTTGCCTACAACTGTTGTTTGGTCTCGTTGATGTATGACGACTACTGATTATGTTTCATTTTCTGTCGATGTTCCATCAGTATGAGGCCAAAGCAATTTTGTGTTGATGCACGAATGAAAAGTCGACGAAACTGGCAACCAAACAAATACTCGGGTTATTTCTCCATATCTCCATGCATGGTAAAGCATGGCCCGCATCGTTTTAGTTCGAGTAACAATAATTAGCGACACCATAATTTTACTTTAACTCTATAATTATAGACCTTAGCTGCAAAGCATTGCAAAAATTCCATTGGCAATGTCGTAAAACTCACAGCTCTTCATAGTGATGGTTTTTAGGAGGAGAATGGCAAATATTTACAACACCTCTGTCCCCTGTTTCTCTAGACTCTAAACGTCTTTCAAGCTTTTCTTTCCAGCTGAACTTGCCCCTTCAATTCAACTGCTACATCACAATATCCACAATTGTCCAAATCTCCAGCAGGGGCAGAGCATTTGTGGGGATATAGTGCTTGTTTAGAGAAAGAAAAGGGCGCGCCTTTGTTGAATTTCAGGGTCCTATAGCTAGTAGTATAATGTTTAAGCTGTATGATGGCATCGAAATAGTTGACGTGTGTCTCCTGTAGAACAATCAGGTACAAATACGCCAGATAGTAGTAGTAGCTGTTACGCACTGCGGAAATTCAAGTGTGGACTTCGGTGTGAAACCAACATGAACACAATGGGAACATGTTAGTTGTCAGTAGTTATCTCGCAAAATCTTTCTCGCATTAACATGTTTATAGACAGACTATACGACTCTGATGAGAAAAATCAATATTGTTTCTGATCATTAATGGTTTCACGATAGAGTTTTGGCTCAAATAGGAGACACGGATATGTTTTCTAAGTTTGAGCTCCTTTAAAACAACTTTTAGACCTGGCTGACTCAAACCAGAATGTATCTTTCGTCGGTCATTGTATTGCATATCTTTTTAGTTAAATATTTAATTCCGTAGGACTTTTTAATTATTTACCTTTTGTTTGTTTTCTGTAGAACAAAGCATTTCTTGCTTTTCCGCTGTTCGGCCTTTTATGGCGGCCGCAGTGAGAATTTTAGTGGTCAAATTCAAGTGCTGGGTCTGGGCAGCTGTCTGCTTTCTTTGTACTTGGTTGAAGGCATATTGCACACCAACCTTTTGTCAATTTTGAGAGGGCTCAGTTCAGAGACTCATAAAGTCATTGCCACATACCTTTAACACAAATACGCGATCAATATAGCAAAATGCGGTTTAAAAATACAACTTACTTTTTAGTTGCGACGTCCAGTGCAGCTGATATGACTATTTTTCCACTATCGGTGATAGTTTATAAATGTTAATAGGGACACTCTGAAAAGCTGTTTTGAATACATAATAGACCTATAAACATTATCTTTTTTTGAAGAGAAACTATTAAAACAATTGTTAACATAAACGATGGTAAATGTTATGAGTCTATGTGATGCTTTGTGAAAAGTTTTCCTGACCGGTCATTAGATCTTTAGACATGCACATATCTGTACATGAACTAATAGTTAATTAAAAATAAATAAATATTTTAAAATGGTTGCTACAAACTGAATTTATTTTATTATTATTATAGTTTATTTCACGAATTAGATTTAGTTTTAAATTTGAGAAGATTAGCATGCCCTGCAGTGCTAGCAGAATGTTAGGATGCAGATAGTTACTATAGATCTTTAAATATTAAAAAGGATTTTTAAATTAAAAGCAATATTTTCAACATTCTGCACCAAAAACAAAACATTTTAGGCTTAGTTTAATAGACGCCGGAGGGTACATATTGAAACTGGATAGCATGTTTTACCTTAAACAGATGCCTCTCATGAAATGGTCTCAGAGATTTAAAATATCCAAGGGATCATTTGACGTACTTTACACATGTTAAATGCCTAAACGTGTGGTGCTTAAGTGTAAGGAAGGTCGAACACAATAGTACATTACACATCATTTTATTTATTTATTTTGTTTCATTCGAAAAAACAGTGTTTTACATTCAGGATAAAGTCATCTTGAATCATAGGTGGCATCATTCATAGCTCTCATTTTTAGTTTCGTTGATTAAAACCAAGATATTTTTTTTTCCCATTTTAAAATTAAACCACATCCAAACGTAAACATAGATCAGTGTTAACTTTGTGTTTATACAAGCAATGACTGAATTTTCCGGGTATAAGATCATTTTCTGCAGAAGTTTTTATCTCAACAAAAAAGACAAACTCACAAATGTTCTATTATTATATTCAAGAACTGGGTGGAGCTGACACGTGACATTTGTAAGGCACATTTGCTTATCAAACTATGTAGCCTATAAACATATATGCTCTATATCTTTAAAGCATATATGTTTATACATAAAATGACATGGAATGTCATAAAAATTATATGCACTTGAACAAAAGCAACTTGACAATGCGGTAAAACTCGACCCTTGAATATTAGCAGTGCAGCAATCAACACAACAACACAAAAATAAATCGTACCAGTCATATTTAACAGTCGTTCTTTTAAAGTTTTAATAGTTTGGTTATATGCGAAAGTCATAGATTAAAACATACATGCTGCGATATACATGAAAACAAAATGTGTTGTCTCAGACTCATAAAATCAGCGTTAATCAGTATCTACAGAGGCTCCAACACGCGTTCACATAAATAGAAAATACAGCTCTTCTTTCTTACAAAACTCGCTTAAAACAACCAAAATATATTTCTGTTTTACATTGTCTTGCATGATTTCAAAATTAATCGTTTGAATCTCACAGATCTTACCCAGCTGAACCACTCCTACGGATCCATGTGTTCCAAATTGATATATGACAATATCTACTTTCGATCACGTGTTGCGGGGCGACTTAGACGGATTGCGCGTCATCTCGCCTTCCCAAATTTTCTCCTTCTGCAGCTCGAATCCAAAACATCATATCTGTAGTACGGACTACAGGAGAAAGATGTTTAACTCTGTTAATCTGGGCAACTTCTGCTCCCAGACGCGAAAAGACCGGACATCCGAGTTTGGGGACAGGACTGGCTGTGCCTCTAACATCTACCTCCCCAGCTGCACCTACTACGTTCCCGAATTTTCCGCCGTCTCTTCGTTCCTTCCACAAGGGCCCTCGCGACAAATCACATACCCCTATTCCACAAATCTTTCTCAAGTGCAACCAGTGCGAGATGTTTCCTATGGTCTGGACCCCTCCAGCAAGTGGCACCACAGAACCAACTATGCATCGTGCTACTCAGGAGAAGATCTCGTGCACAGAGACTGTCTTCCGCCATCCACCATGACAGAAATGCTCATGAAAAACGAGAGTGTGTACAGCCACCACCACCACCACCACCAGCATCATCCGAATTCTAGCCACCCGTCCACTGGTTTCTACACAGGCGTGGGGAAAAACAACGTGCTCCCTCAAGGTTTTGACCGCTTTTTTGAAACCTCCTATTGTAGCACGGACAATCAGTCAGAACATTGTTTACAAAAGAGCGAGATGAACAAATTAGAGACTTCGTCCCAGCAACCCACAGCTGTTTCCGCAGCGCTGGAGCCGGAAAAGGACGCAGAGGATGAGGAGGAACATACAAATTCGGGCTCGTGCACTTCAGCAGCTACTAAGGACGGCAACGCAAGCAAGAGCAGCCATTCGAGTAGGTACCGAAGCTGTAAATAGGGAAAGGTTAAGGGACTAGCCCGGTGTTTTGTCGGTCAGATTTTATGTGGAGTTTTATAAGCATTCAAAGGATTTTATTATAACCTACAAAGCTCTTTCCTCCAACGAAAAAAAATTTTACGATGGGAAAGCGCTTTGAAAAAAGAGGATGTTATACACAGAATCTACTATCCCAGAGTCTGTGAAATTTTAAGAGCGCGCTATTGTGACAAATGCTAACTTTGATCATGAACTTGCGTTGAGCATTGCAAGGGATTTTCTCATTTAGCTGTCGGGGGTAAAAACCAATTGGGCAGAACATTACTTTTGGCATACTGTGAATTTTGTTTTAGCAGCTCGAATGTAAAGTAGCGAAGTCCTTATTAGCCTTTAAACGTGCTGTGACTTGAGTTAAGGTGGGGTTGACGTAGCCTACATAGTCAATGGCCATACAATGTTAGTGCTTGCCCGGTGCTAATGAATATAAGATCTATCTGTAAATGAAATAATTTTTAAAGAGGCATTTCACCTTTTGGAAATATGTTGCAATGTAAAGTTTGCTCAAAAGTAGCCTACACAAGCCTATACATGAAGGCCAATCAGAACTATAGTAATTACCTTTCACAAAACACTGTTGGATATTTTAGATTTTTGCTATTTTCTCACAGCGGCGCTTTTTAATCTGTAAATAGCCTATAGTTTGCAGAAGAGAAGCTAACATTCACGGCCATTCACAGGAGACACTACCCCAGGCCCACAGTGTTTGTTGGTAAAAAAAAAAACATTTTAATGTGTATAATGTCAAGGGTTCTATAATTTGCGAAACACATTTATTAATATGTTACAAAAATAGGAAAACTACATATACAGTAAATTAAATTACTTTAGAGTCCAAGTATTAAAAAAGTTACCTGTTATCTATTGATAATACTTTATTTGTTTATGGTTTTACAGAGTTTAACTATTTGTTTAAAAAAAAAAAAAAAGTTAGCCTATATTTACGCTTTTTTTATGCTATTTACCCACGGCAATAGTTTTGCATCGGAGTGACATACATAGTTGGATCTGCTTCCTCACATCTGTAACCTACATCTGAGATCACACACCGGAAATTACAAATTCGTCTTCAAGAAAAATAAATAAATAAATGTGTTGTGCATTTATAAACATCTCATTGTGTATTGCAGGGGAAAAATGTTTTATAACGTGATCATTTAAAGTGTCTCTTTTGATTATCCAAAGGTACCCCGCGCACAAGAAAGAAGAGATGTCCATACACCAAGTTTCAGATTCGTGAACTGGAACGAGAATTTTTCTTTAACGTTTACATCAACAAGGAGAAAAGGCTGCAGCTGTCCAGAATGTTAAACCTTACTGACAGACAAGTCAAAATATGGTTTCAAAATCGTAGAATGAAAGAAAAGAAATTAAGCAGAGATCGCTTGCAGTATTTCTCTGGGAATCCGTTGTTGTAATTGTTGAAATGGCATTGCCTTTTATTTAATATCTCTGCAAACTAAAATTACGTACGTCTAAAAATGCCCATCAAGCTAATTAAATAATTGGAAAATGTTTGTTAAGGCCAGCAACAGTACTAAAAACTGTTAAACTTGTTTGAAGGGTAACAGGATTGTAATAGCTGAGGGTGGGGAGAGAGAATGCAAATTTGCTTAATGTCAAATTAAGCCGGCATTTCTGGCACTAAAACGTACACCTCAGAAGTTTAGTTTTTTTTTTTTTTTTTTTTTTTTTATGTGTGTGACACATCTTTTAAGTGAAATGTTTAAAATCGTCACTTTTAAAATAGTCACAAAATAGCCTACTATAATATATTATAAAATTGTACCCTCTATCCTTTATGGTTGTATATATGTACATTAAAACACATACACTCGACTCTGGTTCGAATCTGGAGATGTCATACTTTTTTATGTTTTCACCATTTAGAACTGTGACTTGTACAATCTGTAATATTGTATTCCTTGTACAGAGATTATGCATTGTGCATTCGTGAATGTAAATATAATGTTATTTTGAGTATCCTCACCTATCCCTGCTGCTATTTTTCTTTGCATTGCCTTTGCAGCCTTGTGAGCTTTGTCTTTCGATTCTTTAAATTATTTGCTCTAAGCCCAAAGTTCGCATTTATTTCGGAGGGATAGCTCAGTGATCCGATTTGGCCTGTGTACTACATATTAATAAAAAATAAACACAAATAAAGGTAAACTGATATATGTCAATTGTGACTTGATTTAAAAAAAATCATAAGGTAATCTATGGTGAAGTAAAATTGTGAATGTGTATTACTACACTGCAGTGAAAACAGCGATCTAAGAGAAGATATAATAAACTGACCACTGCCAAGTAATGAAAACTCTCTCTCTCTCTTGCTCTATCTCTCACAGTTCGTCGTCTCCCTCTCACACGTTAGTTCAAGTCTTATCAATGGTAAGCTATTGTTGTTTTGCAATGAAAACTGGCTAATAAATGTGTTTAATATTTAGAGATTTTTTAGCAGAATTTTAGGAATGGTAAAACTTTGTCAGTAGTAGTTTTATCAAAATGAGAAAATACTAATAATGATGATGACCAGGAAAGGGATGCATGAAACACATCAAAAATTTAGAGAGCATTTCGGCAACGTCTTTTAGTACCTTCTAAATGGAATCGCCACTCTTGTAGTCTAGACACTGCAATAAAGCCAGAGCCCTAAATTGCCTTTTTTCCGACTTAATTGCACCGTCTGTTCGAGGGGAATGGTGTTCACTTCCGCAGTAAATAGTAAACAAGAAAGTCCGGCTGCTAGTACAAAAACTGAGACGTTTAAAAATGACAACTTATAGGTGCAAGAAACCAATCAAGTGATATCGCTGAGTGTAGTCCGTTCACATGAAATCATCTCTTCAGAAGAAGCTAAGCTGCGCGCATCTTGCATTCTAAGAGACAACCAGAACAGAAGTGAGATGTTTATTTTGCGGTGTATGCTAACAGAGGTTGGGGGTATTGCATATTGTCCCCATGTGCAGTTTTATATATGATCACGCAACACGAATTTTGTCACAACATGTGGGCTCATAAGGCGTGCAAGTGTGTTGTTGGCACTTATGCGTATGAAGGAAAATATATAATTAAAAGTTGTCTTTGAACTTCAATAATGTCAAGGCCTTCACCTTTAACCTATTGCAATAAAGCGGAATCAAGGAGCCCCTTTTGTCAGGAAACGTGGTGAACAGAACAGAACCAATCAGCGCAAGTGGGAAAGGAACAAGGAATGCCTAAGTAACAACACTTTGACCTCTCGCATTAAACTACAGCAGGTAACTTTTCCAGTTTTAGCACTCCCATTAAATACACTTTATTGTCTCTGTAAAATGTAATATTTTCATGCATGAAATATTTTATGACATTTTGGCATGTTCTTGTCCATTTACGATTGCTTGGTTGTGACTTTTCCCGGGTAACAGGAAATAGATTTCTGACGGATTTAAAAAACATCGGAGTATATATGCATTGATGCTCGAATTGCTATTTGGGGGAATAGGGATTAAGGCTGGAAGGCTTGTCTTCTTGTCACACCCACCAACCTTGGCCCTGGCTCAGTGACGTAGTTCATTTGCTGAATTCCTCTCTCTTGCTTTGTCACACTGAGGAGCAGGAACTCGGAGCGTCCACCTATCAAACACCGGAGATACTGTCGCCACCAAACCGAAGCAATCAGCTCGTAGACTTTTGAACAATGGTCATAAAATCTGCATTTTTTTTTGCCGTGGGGTTGATTTGATTCATATACGAGGCATTCCTAAACAAACTGTTTGTTTGTTGTAAGACGATTTTCGTTATGTGGCTATCCTATTTATTCCGAGTAGAATAGGGTCGTTATATCTGCAAATCGGAAAACAAGGGTGGAATGGAACTCTTTCGAATGAGCTCTTAGCTGACAACGAGGAAAATAAATGGCGGAGGCTTCAGAGGCGTCAGCATAGACTGTGGACTTGGATGTAAATACGTAGAAGTCACCATAATTCAATAGAACATTTTCCCAATATCTGTTCAAAACAAGACTTACAAGGTTACACTAACATATTTGCATTCAAAACATCGAGAATGTCAAGAGTCAAATGTTTCTATTAAGCCTATACTTGTCCCATTCGGCAAATAATTCTCACTATTCCAATAACATTACAAATACAAATCAGACACGTCTTTTTCCATCAGATTTTATAAAATATTAGAAAGTTGGAAGTGACAAGACAGAGTTTCCAGTGTGTGTGGTCTGAAAGATTCGGTTGTTCATTGCTGTTTGTACTTCATGCTGTACAGTTGCGGACTTCGGACAGAGCCTATAACACTCTTTGTACGCTTATACTTACTTCCGCACTCCTGTACGTGATGAAAAGCTGTAAATACAATCGCCGCTGGTGCCCGCTGGTGTCTTTCGTGATATTATAATTTAATAAAATGCTGATGTGCTTGGCGATTACCACTCTCTGATTTATAAATGTCTTTAAAACGTTACATGCATCAACCATAAATCTCCATAGACCTCCTGTTTGGTGAGGGGGGGGAAACGGTTCAAAAGCGAGTCGCTTTAATTTGGAAATATATTTTTGGGGGGTTAAGTTCCCAAAAAGGCACGGAATACCCATCGAATCTCCTGCCCTGTTTTTACTCGTTTAAAAGCCAACAGACTATAGGCCTACACGGTTAAACAGGACAACTTGTGTTTCACTTTGTAAAGACGTTTTGTGCAGCCCGGATGTGGTGCAATTCAATATTCTGTGTGATATATCTTTGCATTTCGACTTTTAATAGTATCACAAACTTCACTCGAAGAGAAGGGAATATTTTACAAATATATTGTTAAAAAGGCGTAGAGCCTTTTCATGTTTTCTTGTCGGCATGCACGGACAAACAGATAAGTAAGTAATTCAAACAGAGTAAGATTCCACCAATTTGTTTTTAGTTTTGTTTGTTACAATTTGTTGTTGTTGTTTTCATCCTATGAAATAAATTTCTTTGAAAAAAGAAACAAAAGAACAGCTGATAACACGATTTTTATTTACATTAAGAAACAATGACATTAGTCTTTAAATACACTTTAATAATACATGCACAATAATTTGTTCAAGAACGTACTTTCGCTGCAACACAAAAATTATTACATTTAAAGAATACATTCATGCATAATACATAATGTACGACATTTTTAATGTTTTCATTGGGCTCTTTTTCGTTGTTTTTAGACATATAATTCCCAGCAGAACATGATATTACAGTGAACAATGTTTACAGCAATTTAAATATGTAAATATATCTACGTTATCAGTGCACTCACATCTGGAATCCGAAAGTCACTGCGCCATTATGGATAGAGAGCCTAACCTGTAATTAAGACGCTTAAGCATTTTTATTATTTAAATTTCTGGTTTCTATTCAACATTGACCTGATATCTACAGTATTTCGTTACACGCTACAAGATTTTTAAGAGATATTTTCTATCTAAACAATATATAGAAAACACACACACACACACACACACACACACATAAACCACATAAACATGCACACGTGTGTGTGTGTACACAATTTGATAAAAAATTTTTTTTTAATATTAATCCCTTTGAATAATGTGCATTTCACATTGAAATTGTTAACTTGTGCATTTAATAATAAAACGTACAATTGAACGTAAAAAATATTGGTGTGCACAACAAATCATGCAACGTACTCAATAAGAAAAGTGTGGATGAGATCTAAAACCTCAAAGTCTATATGTTCATATTCTGTCATGAAAGTATATTTGTTTGTCTTAAAAGGCAGAGTGATAGACAAGAGAACAGACCAATCAAAACAATCCCCCATGTCTCAAGCTGGGTCACAGGCGCTGACCTCGTTGAGAAAAGCATTGGCCAGCAAACACAGAAAAGATCATTCAAGTCCAAGGGGTAATACAAATACAAATTATATAAATTATTGTAAGCAATAGCAAAAACGACCCAAGCATAAATGAAAATACGTAAGCTTTATACGTTTTTTCCTCAAGTGCATTGTGAATTGTCATTCATCTAGCTAATTCAATGCAACTTGGTAAAACGGCATAATATTAAACTGTTGCGTGTCATTTTCAGAATTTTGAAATCTGTACTAAAATCGAAAACCACATTTATGTAGAGCTCATACAAGAAAATACCGCAGGAAATTTATATATATTATATAATCAAAAATGTATGATAAAATTCTGCATACCAACTTAATACTCACAAAGGAAACGCTAACAACAAGGAAAATAAAGTGTAGGCTATGGAATACGCAATTGCATTGAATTCACTCTGAATTATTTTAAAGTTTATCTTAACATTTTAATTTTGCTTTTCATGCATTTATGAACAGCTAATGATTAAAAACACTGCAAACACACCTAAATGTATGTTCTTCTTGATAATTTCTGTACAATCAAAAATACAAAAATGAAGCTATTGTTTCAGTTTGGCAAAAATAAATAAACCTTCCTCTTCTTATGTGTTTTTCCTATATATTTAAAAAATCCAGCACGTCAGTTTATTATGCAGAAAAATATAAAAAAAAAACATAATACATAATAATCTCATTTTACAAAGAAAAAAAGCAAAGCAGCAATGTATATTTAATTTAAACATTTGCAATTAATCCACCTAATGGAATTTGCAACAGAGCAATAGTAACTAAAAACTGATTAAATAGTGTGTCGTGACAGAGAGGAAAATAGACAGAATGTGTCAACATCGTCTCTATTCATCGTCTCTATTCTCTATTCTATTGCATGACAACTTTAAAAACAGAGCCTACATGTACTCTTATAAAAGTGTATAAAACCCATTCTTTATTTTGATTAACTTTGTAATGAGTTTCCATGAAGTATTTAATTTACTTGCCTCTCTCTTTCTTTTGCAGACGCATAAGCCACGTAACTGTAGGCTATATCTGAAGACAGCGATTGTTCTTTGTTCTGTTGTTGGTTTCCTTGTCCATAAAAATCGGCTAGATGGCGCCATTGCTCCATGCTGTACCACATAAATTCAAAAACTTGACCCCAGTGACGTCAAGACGGTCTGTCGCATCAAGGCCACTTTCAAACCCCTATTGGTCTGAAAATCACATGACAAAGCTCCTTGAATCCATAATTATGTTGCTGATATTTTTCGCCCCCCCAAAAGATGTCAGCGTCCTACTGTCCTTATCCACTTCGGCATAAAGGAGATTGTTTTGAATCAAAAGAAAAACAAGTCAAGTAGCAAAATGTCATGCCCGAACAACGTGGCAGCCAACGCATTCCTGATGGACTCGCTGGTGGGAGGAACGTCTCCTTACAGAGGTGAGAGCTATTCCACTAACTCTGGAATGTATATGCAAACGTCTGCAGAATATGGTTGCTCCATGATGGGTAGTTTTGGCATTGTTGGTACCCCTCTCTCCAAACGGGATGATCTGCAACCGACTGGGATGCATCTCAGCAGTTACCAGCATTACCTGTCGCAGCGGGACACTTGGATCGCAGGCTCTAAAATTTACAGAGGCTCACAACCTGTTGCCCAGCCTTTGCACCCGTGCTCGTTTCCAGCCAGTAATGTGAAAGAGGAAGCGGTTCCTTGTCTTTACCAGCCTGATATCGACAGCGCTAAGGAGTCCGCCGAGAAATCCACCTACATCCGTCTGGGAGACAATAACAGCCACCCGAATCAAAGCGCCGTCTCCACCCCCGATTATTTCCGACGGAGCCAGGTGTACGCCAGTGAAAGGGGCCACCATGGAGATGAGTTCGGCTCGGACTTTAACCAACTAGCCAGAATATCCACGCCTGTTGAAGCACTAGCAGCAGATTCCTATGTCAAAAGCAGCAAAGCAAGGCAGGAGCCAGAAGACAAGGGAGGGAATACGCAGGAAGACGACATGGATCAGGGACAGACTAGAAAAGAGGAGAGTGTCTCAAAAACAGACAGTTGTACTGATGATTCCGAGAGCGAATTGAAAGGTGATAACTAATTCATTCTCTCTCTCTCTCTCTCCCTCTACTACACACACACAGTAACAGCGCGCTCCCTTCTATGCAGACAACAACATGTGAAATGACAACTAAGATGCACGTCAAAATAGAAGACCTTTTAGCTTGCTGCACCGATGACTTTGGGCCCTGTGTGCATCATAACTAAGTCTTACAGGCCCAAATGGGCTGTTCGTCTATTTTTACAGAACAGCAGTCAATTAAACAATAGCAGGACTACTTAAAATTGAAACGGCGTTTAACACCGTTGCCAAAATAAAAATAGGTCGTGGCAATGATATAAACAGGATCACCTAAGGATTAACAAGAGTTAAAGTGCGCTCTTACACGTCCACGCAAGCATAACAAACAGTACATACTAATCCGTTAAATTCTATTAAACTAGATATTTTGTATTGCACTCCAGTTGGTTGTTTACAGGCACATTCAGTTATACCCGCAATAGTGTAGGGGAGTAAAAATGACGTCTTCACCGCACCCTCCGCACAAATGCATGTAAATGTATGTAATTCAAAGTATTTAGTTTTTTTCATACAGGTTTAAATGAATAATTAGAAATTCCATCAGATTACATAATTACTTGATGGTATTGGTAAATATGTGTATAGAATTTTGTAGGCATTGAACGAAAAAAACAATTGGCGTTAAAATAAATAAAGTGTATTTAAAACATTTAATTAACTAGGTATTTTTGCGCTTATATTTTGGAATATTGTTTTTGTAATCTGTCGTTATAAAATGCAAACCATTCCATTCAAATTTTATAAAGGAAATTTGAAATCAGTGTGGGGTCCTAAAATATTTATATCAATACCTGTGGTTTACCAAATGTGTAAATGATATAACGAGGGATACGACAGACAATTTTGACATATTTATCTTACTAAGCGCTGTTATGCTCACACAAGTAGTTACATTCTGTCTTTTAAAATGTATCATTCTTATTTCATTTTCTTGTTTAATACCCGTTATTAACATTTTCGGTAGGCTAAGTATGACATTTTCTGAAATCTGCAGTATTAACACACAAGGTGTTTTATCTGAAACAATTGCGTCTTTTGTTTTGAACTCTTGGATGATGTTTTAATTTAACATGACAAAGTAGCCAAACATGAATAGAAATGTTTTATATGGCTTTATGTTATTTGCATATTAATCATTATTTAGTTTAAGAAAATTATTTTATGTTTTGGTTGATGGCGTTTCAATTAAAAAGCCAATAGAAGACCAATAGAGACTAAAATCACACAATCAAAATGGTGAAATCGGACGGAATTTGTTTTTCTTTTTTTTAGCTACAACAATTCAAGAACAGATAATAATTGAAAATTCGTAAAAGAAAATATCAGATATGTTTAATGAGCAAAATGGGGGAATCGGCATCGCTGCATAGCTTTGAAATTGTTAAGAATAAGGCCATTTTTAAATTAAACCGTAAGATTGTAGACTGTAGACTCTTAAGTGCAATAAATTCGGCATAATGTTTATTCTGATGAACAAAAAAAAAGTATATTAATATTTTGTGGGGAAGAAACTAAATAATTTGTCAAGCGAGCATTTGTAAAGTCACCGTCAGTTCTATTATCTTGCATTCATCATTGCATTTTTTTCTCTCTCTTGTTTACTTCTGCAGATGAGGCTAAATTGGAAAAAACCACGGGGAACTGGCTAAAAGCGAAAAGTGGACGAAAGAAGAGATGTCCTTACACAAAGCATCAGACACTTGAGCTAGAGAAGGAGTTCTTGTTCAACATGTACTTGACTCGAGAGCGCCGTCTGGAGATCAGCAAGAGTATCAACCTCACAGACAGACAGGTCAAGATCTGGTTCCAAAACAGAAGGATGAAGCTAAAGAAGCTCAACAGCGAAAGTCGCGTCCGAGAACTAACCGGCTATAGTTTCAACTGAGCGCTTAAGACAGCCAAAGGAAGACATAAGAAATTACATACTCTCTCGCGTTTCCCACGTTCTGCCTCTCTGTATTATTTAATCTCTCTTTTTTTCTGATTGCTCCTTTTACATTCACTAGCATTCACTTACGCACACATACAAATACAGAATAGCAAAGCACTGGCCCGTGACTTTTAATGCAAAGGAACCTTACATCCGAACCTAATTTATCATTGTTAAACAGACCAGAATAATAATTGTAAATATGGCAGTAGATTAAGAAATGGATGCTTGGTGCAATTATTCGTGGCAGATTTGTAATTTTAAAAAATTGAACTCAGAATATATAAACGAGCTGTTCATTCGATGTCTTAGATTAGTTTGTTTGCTGTCAGTGCGCTTGTCCTAATGCGCGCTCTGTATTTTGCATGCTTTGTTCTTTGACTTGTATTTGTCAATTTGATGTTTAACTCGAGAGGCTGATAAATAAAACAGGGGGTGGGAAAGTATAATGTCCTGGTATGTCCTTCCCCTTGCAAATTTTTCTCCTGTATTCTGTTGTCAGAGAAATTTTGGGTGAAGACAGGGAAGAGAGGCAGAAGGAGAAAGTGCATAGCACTTTCAGTATGAGTGGGAGACCCATAACGTTGATTTAAATATTATCCAGGTGACCACAGTAAGTCAAGGTCATAAAATTGTAATGTCATGACGGTCCTGGAAAGCGCTGGGGGTGGATTTTATGATCTGCAAATATAATGTGCTGCTGCAGTAAAGATGCATTAAAAGGTGAGTGGAGGAGGGCTAATTCACATACACGGGACTGCAATGTGCTGGCCTCACTGACGCGCTCTGCGGTCTGCCGGGCTGTTTTGGAACCAGGAACCTTTCATTTTGGAGTAATGGAACGCTATGATACGATGGACTGAACACGGATGAATGAAAGACCTACAGCGGCGTGAATGAATGAGTGGATCCTATGAGTTACGTTAATCAGACCGTGTGCAGAACGTTCAAGGTAGGATAACGTTTTCCTTATTTTTTTTAATTCTGGATACCCTCAAGCGCTGACATGGATAACAGCTTTGATTTGAACGAATTTCTTGAGATGTGGACTTTGCTCTCAGTACTTCTGACAGCTGTTGATAAGAGAGTGTTGCTGTGGTAATTGCGCCCCATCTTCCAAGTTAAAGCTGTGGAGATTTACTTATGCTGACATTGTGTTTTAGCCTAAATAAATATCAGCTATTTGCAGTCCTTCTGCAGGACAATCATTCTCTTTTTACAACAATTTAATATTTAATTTGATCACTTTCCTGGTCTGCAAAAAGCCACAGAAAACACTTTTGACAGTGTCGTTCTTGTTGAATGTCTAGTCTAATTTGCACGCTGCTAATTTGTCAGTGTGTCTCTCTGAATCATAGACATCTTGTGTGTGTGTGTGTTGGAAATAGCAATGCTGGTTGATAGAAGTGTCAATTGGTGTTCAATTTCGTGTCAATTCTTGAAACTACCCAAAGCTATGGCCTCTCAGGGATAGTAGAACTTACTCTCTACTATGATAGATGCACACCACGTTTGATTAAATTAACGCTCGAGGTTCTAAGGAATGGAATAAAATCCTTACTTATCTGTGCAGAGTTTGTTCTTTCCTCCTGTGGATAACGCCGTCACGCGCGGCTGGTGCGTGGTTTAGGTAGTTTCATGTTGTTGGGATTGGCTTCCTGGCTCGACAACAAGAAACTGCCTTGATTACGTCAGTTCGTCTTCATCAAGGGCGACAATTGCCGTTAAATTACACCCTGTGCAATGAAGTTTCCGCAAATGGCATTGTAAATGAACTGAACGATTATAGCCACAGCGGGCTCTTTTTCTCCTTTGCTCGCCTTTATGTGTCGGGCTGTAAAAGAGAATTTAGACTCTCAGAGGGAGAAAGGACTGTTAACATCATGGGGCAAACATAGCCCGTTCCTTATTATGGCTCATTCTTTTTTTCCAAGCTATGGCCAAAAGTGTTTTAGCCACTTTTTTACATTAGAAATTATAGTGACTAATATTGTAGAGTTTAGTTTAGAAGAAAAAAATATATATACACGGACGGACAGTTATGTGAAACTGTCCGTCAGTTATATATATATATATATATACACACACTATGAATTGAAAATGAATCAGCTATTCATTTATTATTTCCACATAAGTCAATTCCATATGCGTTTGCGTGTGTGTGAGACTAAATACTTTTACAAATTTGATTAAACTTGTCTGGCTTTGATGTTGTACTCTTAGAAAACTAAATTAACAAATACAAAATAAATCTCTTCCTATTTGTTTTGAGGTGCTAAGCTACTTTTTACTCATCTGGGCCAACCACACACTTTTTTAACCTGTAAACGGCCAGGCTCAAATAGCAAAACTGCATTTGTTAAAGGTTGTTTAAACTCTAATTCTATTTGCATAACAGCAACGTGAACAGTAGCAGTGGTTAGTGGTAACAGCACATGCAAAACCACATTAAAAAGCTTTGCCACAACAGACTTACTGTGGCTAGTATCCATGGCAGACAATGTTTGACCTGTAGCTTCTGTACACTATAAACAGTGAACCTGTGTGGCTTCTTCGAGGATATCAGACTTTAAAAAAATCATTAGTTTAACCTATTGTATGTTTATTCTATATACTATTCTGTATATCAACATCATAATGTCGTCTTGAAACGTTTTAGCTTTAGATAATTTTGTATACTATTTCTGTGATTTACTCGGCATATTAAATTATTTTAAATTCTACAGTCCTTTCTACACTTACATTTATTAATTAGTAATACCTTTTAGTATAGGATCCTTAAACAGAAAAGCAGAGATAGGGAACAATATGTTTATGTTATAGTGCTTTTTGTTCTAGTTATAGTGTCTTTGTTTATTTTGTTTCATTTGTTTGTTGATTAGTTAGGTGCATTGCGGAAAATGTGTCTTCAGATTTTTTTTAAGTTAAATATTTCTAAATATATATTTATTTTAAATCAGTCTGGGTTACTCCACATTAACAAGCGAGGAATATCAGTGTTTGTGCTATATTACAGTATTAATATATTAATATATACAGTATTAAGGAGCCTTCTAAAGCCATATTAATGTTATTGGTAAAGTTGTTTGTTGTAAAGGGCCTCATCAACGACTTGTCTTTTTTTTCCCTGGGAGAGTAGTCTTTGGATTTCACCATATATGCTTGTTTTCTTAACCCCCTCCCCTCCCTTCAGCTGTTTTGCCACGGGAGGAGACAGTCTGGAATCCAAAGTCATTTTCATTCAGTTGAGTGAATGGGGTTCTCCTCTGGAATGCGTCACCAACAAAGAGTTTACAGCACGCGTAATAGCCCCACAGGACACTGCCGCCTAGCATGCGGATATAGCGGCAATATCCTCAAATAGCCTAGAGATTGGTGGACATCAAAACACCTTCTTCTGCTTAGTATGTATATATATATATATATATATATATATATATATATATATATATATATATACATACTATATATATATAAGTTGAAATGATTTCTTGCGTTCGGAAGTATATGCGTTCGGCCTATCTGTAGTAGCATTAGTAGCATTTGGTGCAGACCTTTATGTAAGCATTTGAATAGATGTTGACTATCAGACACTGGACGAGAATTTAACACAGAATATCATTGCTGGCTAGTTTCCAGTGGCTTTGAATGAGGATAATATGACTTTAGATGTGGCAAAACATTTTTTTACGTTGTTCTTTCATTTCAGGTCCTTTGCTTCACTGTTTTACTTTGTATTTTAGTGAACAAACCTGAAGGCAATTTTTAGCACACGTGGTTATTTTAAACGAATTCATCATTTCAGATTAATCACGTTTTGTTTTGTAGCTATGGCGTTCATGCTGGATCACATTTTGCTCTCCATTTACACTGAATTTAGTTTACGCGTTTGAATGGAAATAAGTTTGATTTCAGCTAGACCTAAATGAAAAGGGTTTCTTATCTAAAGCAAGTTACTTTGCTATAAAGGTATTTTACTCGGTCATCTGTTCAGTGCTGCTTTTCCACACCATGTATGAATTTAATGGAATAGTATTTATTATTATTATTATTTTATCTTTGCTGGTGTCTTTACTTGGATATGACAAGTAACTGATTAGGCTATCTAAATTAAGCTTACTTGTTTGATTTTCAACAACCTTTGCGCTGTTGCTGTATTCCTGTTCATGTAGCCCAGGGCCACAAGCAATAATATGATGCTGTAATATGAGACTGTCTAGCAGGTGTTACAACAATATAATTAAACTCTGAACATTTTTTTTCGCTCCGTAAATAAATTGGCTACAAAGACATCCAAGAACAAAATACTAAAAAAGACAACATATTTATATCGTAAAGATATGAAATCAACATTACAAATTTGTTAAAAAATAAATGTTTGTTTTAATTTACTATATATTCAGCAGAATGCATTAAAGGAAACGGTATAGAGCATTATAATGTTCATGTTGACCATGGCACACTTTTTTTGAAGTATAATAAAATATCAAACGTAGTACTAGTACAGGACCTTATATGTTTAACACATAACATAATGATTTTATGTGAAATGATTTTGGAGTCCAATATTCTGGATTGATTACGACATCTGTCTTTTAAGGCGCAGTGGAGCTACTAAAATAGGTTTAGGTATACTGCAAGATGTACACATCCCTCATTATACTTCAAAGCAAAAACGAATGAATAAATAAATACAAATGTTATTGCTTGAAATAAATTAAGAAAAAAGAAAAAAATATTGAAGAAAATATTAATTTTAACCTGCTCCTTTCTTTCTTTCTTTCTTTCTTTCTTTACAAAAAAAATATATATTTTACTATAAACGTCAGTATTAAAGTCGATCAAAGAGTAGCCTAACTTTGTATAATATTTAGATTAATGTTGATATATTCCCGTAAATCAAAGTGCATTAGCAATGATACTGCCATGCTGTTGTTGTCTCAGAATGGAAAGTACTCTAATGTTTCTTAATGACAACTTAAAACCAATTTGAAGGATTCAATTATGCTAATACAAGAAAAAGGTATGTGTAGCTATAATATAAAACTCCATTGTTTATTATAGTATGCATTTGTGGGATCATGGGTGAATAAGCAGCTCCTTGTATATCGTACAAACAAGAAATTTGCTGTATTTTAGCCACGCAGAGGAAAGTGTGTATTAATATGATACGTACATATAAATATCTGTATTTTATAAAAATGTCTGTTATAGGCTAATGTGTATAAACCGTGTGATGTTCTAAAAGCTAAATGTTGGGATGGACAGAAGCTCGTACTAGTGCACTCGTAAATGTGCAGTGTGCACCGCAGTCTCATTTTTATCCTGAGTCACCCTGCACAGCTTGCCAAGACTGCAGCGAATACTATATCCCACCGATTTGTACAGTTTAATCACTCAATCGTTATTCTATAAACGAAAGCGACCACATAGCGAATTATAAATTAAATCCCCCTGCAGAGAGCGCAACAAAAATTGTATTCTGTCTATCTAACACATTTATATCAGGTGTGAAAAATATCCTTGTTAGTCACCAAATTCATTTTAATCTCTATATAGTTAATTTTATAGCACACAAAACTGAAATTTTAAATGAGGCTGGACAAAGATTACAATTTTAGTTAGAAGTTTCAAAGACACTGATAAAACAGGCAAATAATTAAACAGTTTTATTTTTTATTTTCATAATGCGTCGTTCATTTCAAAACAACATTATATCATCAAAGAAATTGCATTTATACATGTATCATGTTAACATTAACAACATTAGAACACAATAAGAAACAATTTAAATAAATAAATAAATGTTAGGGAAAAACAGTGACGATGGAAACGACTTTAGCATCAAGGTACCACGCCCTCGGAAAAACGGAAATAAAGGCTCTTTAGATGCACTTAGCCTATGTTTTTATATGTGTGTTACAATTATTTACAAATGTTACTGGGTAATGTGTAACATTAAACACGTTATACATGTTTGCCACAACTTAATTAGTCCAACAATTTGATTAGATGCATCGATCCCCACAGTATGCTACAGCCTCCCACCAAAGCTTTCAATTATTTCTATTGTGAGATAACATTTTGCTTTCACTTATGTTCAGAGAATCTAAATGATATTGCTTCCGCAGTCTATAACAAGCAGAAATCAGATCCACGCCATAGTCAAAAAGCTGTCACGCCTTCCTTTAAAACACATAATGAGTTAATGAAACGAAATAAAAGCACACATCTAGTGTCCTTTGCTTCCTTTTGCTTTTAGTTGTGTTGCTGAATCAAAAACTTTAATTAGGTGTTTTACAACTGAAAAGAGAGGCATAATGGCACTCATTACTTTGAGTAGAGTCTCTGTAAACTATTTAACTAACATAGCATTGTAGCCATTTTAATAGCTATTTGCAGTGCAAAAGTAATATTAAGAGTCCGAATTGCCCACGTTTTGTTATTTGGTGTGTCTATGTTTTGATAATGTCTGGTGTTCCCACAGAAAACAGGACGGAAAAAAAGCCTGACCTCATGTGGCCGATTTCATACTGGGCCCAAGACTGACAATGACTGCAGACCAAAATCAACATATTTCCAAGTGTCGCAATACGCTTAGAAGAAAATTTGTATCTAAAATACAGCGAGTCACATATTAACTGAAAAATGTTCAAGCGGTGTCATTTTTACACAACGACATGGCGTTAAAGATGATAAAGATATTTGATTTGTTGGATAAAATGATTATTTGTTTTGTTTATGTGTGAGCCAGTAGCCTATTAATAATTCAAAATTAAGGAACCAAACGAAACCAAACATTTACACTCACAAATATTTCACATAGTTTTATTTTTAGGATATAATTTTATTTCCACTTAACTATTATTTGTCTCGTATTACAACAAATGGAATTATGTTTGATAGAATCGCAAAAATGGCAAATTGCACAAAAAATAAAAGAAAATGAAAAGGAACGGGGAGTACAAAGAATTTACAAAACTTGTGTAAATTGTTTTATGCAGATGCCTTTTCAAAAATATCGCAGTAAAACGGATACAGCTAACAACACCTTTCCTAGCTTTATCTCATATATACCATTTTAAGAGCTACGTGAACAGTCAATCGTCTGTTTTCTAGTATATTCTGCAAAGGTTTGATGAGACTTATTTCACAAGCGTAGTGTTGGTTTTATGTTATACCAGGAACTCAACTACAGTTTTATTAACGACACGTTTATGAACAATCAAATGGTCCTCGTAAAAATTTATTGAAGGACATAAAAGCATGCACGACCACTTGACGAATATAGCCGCAGTTGTGGTGCGTTTTTAGGCGTCTTACTATTCCCACCTCCCCGATTTGTTTAAAACTCCATTTTATGAGGGATATCCCAATTGTATTTATTTGAAACTCGAGGAAAATAGGACTTCGGTGCGTAAAAGCAACCCTCTAGACAGCACAAGAGACGTATATTTGTCAAATTTATTCCATTGGGTCCTTTCCAATTATCTAGAATTAATAGTGAAACTGAGAAAGAAATATACAACAGTTTCTTTTTTCTAATTGTTTTAATAAATAACATTGTGCAGTGAGGGATGCGCACAAGGCTAGCCACAGCACAGTAGCATTCTCTAGACAGAGATTGATTACACCAACAAATAGTGCCCTTTTTAAGACCGTTAACACACACACACTGCTGCTTCGTAAGGTTACAAATAACTATTTACCTTAATCAGTTGCGTCACAATATACTAGAAACACACCATCTTCATATATTTAGTCTCGATGCAAAAAAAGACAACATTAGTATTAAGCAACCTACTGCAAGCTCGAAGTGCATTGCTGTTCCAGGAGAACGCGCGCATTGATCTGCTGTGCAGTTTTTCAGGGGGTAAATGCAATCACGTGTTCCATAGGCGTCCAATCGCAGCTGGGGAAGCTTTCTGAAATAATTACCTGTCTTGATTGTTCTACGGTCAGATAAAAAAGTACACATACACTCCATATAATAATCGGATGCATGTAAAAGAGAAGGGAAACATCGCCATGTCGGCTACGGGTCCCATAAGTAATTATTATGTGGATTCCTTGATCAACCATGAGAGCGAGGATGTTCTGGCGAGTCGTTTCACAGCCACTGGTCCGATATCCTCCAGCTCACGCCCGACGCCACTGGTGCCGGAATGCGCGGATTACCCGTCTTGCAGCTTTGCCCCGAAACCTCCAGTCTTTACTACCTCGTGGGCCCCTGTTCACTCTCAGTCGTCAGTGGTTTACCATCCATACACTCACCAACCTCACCTAGGCACAGACTCAAGGTACGTTCGCTCTTGGCTGGAGCCTATCCCCGGTACCGTGTCTTTTCCAGGATACCCAGGGAATAGCAGGCACTACGGGCTGAAGCCCGACACCTTCCAGGATCCCCGTGCTGGAGACTGTTTGGGCTCGAACGGACGCACATACACGGATTATCTCTACTGCTCCGCCGTCGACATTCGAGAAAAGCAGCAGAACACACCATCGCCTGAGACGGAGAGTCTGTCTTCCGGGAAGCACAAAGACAGCAAGCCTGAATTAGACCCAAGTAAGTTAGAGCTATTCTTGTTTACAACCGAGAATGGGATGCTTCCCAGTTTATTACGTTCGCTTGGTGGTTGGCTGTTGTCCGTCGTAAAACCAAGTTCTATACCCTTTCATCCTCTGTGCTGTTCTCGGCCGACTCAAGTCTGCTTTGGGGCTATCCATGGATGACAAACGCCATAGGATTGGGTTGTAAAACGGGTTGTGAGCTATAAAAATGGTCTCCTAAAAAGCCAAGTCTGGCAAAGAAGGTTGCATGTGATGTTTACAAATAGCCTTACCATTATCATTATCATTAATATTAATATTTTTTGTACGATATACTTATATTGCTGTGCTTTATTTAATGTGCAAATTTATAAAATTACCCTGCCGTTGGCTGAGTAGCAATACATGCGGATATAAAGCGACGATGCGTATTAACATTTCAAATTAAGTATTTACTTAGATAATTTTAGGTTTCAAGCGTGATCTATTTTATTATAACCTATAAATACTAAATTACTTTAGAATTGTAGGCTGCTGGTTGTGGATTGTATTACAACATAACTTCTGAAGTGTCAAATTAAAAATGCAAAAACCGCGAGCTGTTGTTTTGAACTGTTCAATTAAATGTGCTTTACATATAAATGAAACCTAGCTTTTACATAAAGAAACAGCACGTGGAATGTTCACAGTGCATTCACTGCATAGCAGAACTTTGAGCGTAGACTTGTGAAGGCTTGAGTCACAAGCTTTTGCTTTTTTTATGGGCCTATAAAGCAAATCGGTACATTCACCAGTTTACAGCGCCATTCCTCTTAAAGAGTTTGCAAAGCTATTTGAACAGAGATAGGGGAACCTCCTATGAAATTACCTAGTATTTACACGTATACATTTAATCGAAGACTAATCAAAAATGAGAAGTGTTGTTAGGTGCTACAGTTTAAAAAAATATACAGCTTTATACGCATGGCTGTCATAAGCAAGAAAGAAAAAAACTTGGATCTATAATCCAGTAAAATCTCAATCTCAAAGTCGTCTATTTTGGATATCGTGTTTGTTTACAGCAGCACCTAATCACGCTTTTATACATTGTTTTTCAGATAATCCTGTGGCAAACTGGATCCATGCGCGCTCAACTCGAAAGAAGCGTTGTCCATACTCCAAGTATCAAACACTCGAACTCGAAAAGGAATTTTTATTCAATATGTACCTCACAAGAGACCGGCGATATGAGGTAGCAAGGGTACTGAACCTGACGGAGCGACAAGTCAAAATCTGGTTCCAGAACCGACGGATGAAGATGAAGAAAATGAACAAAGAAAAAAACGACAGTAAAGAACAATAGACCAAAAGTCACTCATCAGAAACAGACTGAAAGAAAATCATCATTTAGTATCGTTATGAGTATCGTTATAACAATTGCACCTCCGGCCCATAACAGGAACAGAGAAAACGAAAAGGCTATCCTATATGGATGTCCTTCAAAACGTGATGATATAAATTTGATTTAATGCAAGTGTAATTTTATCATCCTGACGTAAGTCATATTAATATTATACGTAGTTTGGATTTACATAACATTTCTTTACTCACAAATACAAAAGTGGACTCTGCAGAGATGCTGCCCCGAAGTTTCAGAGAGAAAATACTTGAACTGCTTTATTTTCAAATTCCTAATTTATGCTCTCTACGTGGTTGTTTCTTTTCTATGCTTCCATTATTTTTAGGAGGTTTGAAAGCCGAATATTTTATAAATAACAACAGTTCTGTAGTTAAAAAATATACGTGTTTGCGTCGATGTGCTTAGTTTGTTTCTGATGTACCTGTTTGTGTATTTCACATTCTTTAAACTGTAAATGAGTGTCATCATAGATTGTAGATATATCCAAATATATACAACCATGTTAATATGACTTTTGTGTCTCATTCCATTTATTTGACCGCACAAGGAAGGCATACAGTTTTCAAGAACGAGTTAAATGTGTGCTGTCCAGTTATAGCATAGTGTTTGGCCTACACATAAAATGTTCTCATGTGGAAAGTATCGAGGTTGGAGTAAGTACACGATGGTAAGTCCATTGTAAAGAGGTTGTTAGTGTGACCGTCGAAATATCAAATTTGCACATCCCACAAAGATCAAATACCGAAACGCCTGTGGTAGGCCTCATTCACTCTCGTGCCTTATTTAATGACATATTTTGATATTTAAGTACAAGCCAGTTTCCAAGCACTGAAACCCTTTTTCCTCATTTTAAATTCGATTTTTTTTTTACATTTATATACAACACATAAATAGATAATTATCATTGTTTTTGTAGTTTTATGTGAATTAATATGGCAACTTTTCAAAGGAGAAAAAAAAGTAACCAGCAAACCGCTGTTTAAATCTGTGGTACTGTAGGAGCCACAAAATACAGAAATGTTTTACAGAAATGTCAACAACCTTGAGCAAATAAACAAATTCAAAATAAATCAAAAGCATTAACTACGACAATAATGGCTTGTTTTAAGTAAGTGCTAATATAGATATAAAGTTCATATGTTTAGCACTAGCCTTACTCTGGGTTGAAATTGCCTTTTTGTGGGCCTTAACAATACGAACAGGATGCGGCTATTTCAAAGCCCGATCGACCACGTTTCCGCCTCAGAACAAAAATGCTAGTTTTACAACCCTGTTGGAGCTTGGTGTTGTTTGTCTCGGATGCAGACGAACAAAGCCAACCTGGCTAACTGGCTAGACGTCTGGGCTAAATTACTTTATGGTTTAATGGACGTTGGTGGTGGACCCTCTAAGAGCTCTGCAAAGCCATTTAGTCCTTTGGGCTAACTAGAGGCAAAAGCAATCCACCACAAGATCCATTCAGAAGTTACTCCAAGACTTTAAACGACGCTAAACCGAAAAGGCTTAGTTTTGTGGTACGAATTGTGTGGCCTTGGCCTCCAGTCAATGATCATTTGTAAAAGTTACCCTCAAGCACACTAGATGGCGCTATTGACTCACAGTTAGCGCATTTTGGGCCGCTAAAGCCTGGGAGTGTGCTACAAGAAGAGTGCTTGAAGAATGGCCTTCTCTGTTATTAATTACAATTTTGGCTTTAAAAAAAACCAAATGTCGACACGCTAAAGTATTAAACTTTACAGTCACACCATCTTTATCATATTCTTGAAACTATTGTTTGCTTTATAATTTTTTTATGTGGTTTTTATGTCTCCAATGTTGATGCTATGATGCTTTTCTCACTCCTCCAGCTTTCTTTTGTTTTGTCAAAATCCGAAGATGCTTTTAGAAAGCACCGTGTTGGTTTTAATGCTTCAGTAGGCTATATAGCTGACATAATTTATTGAAGGCGCTGGGAAATCGTAACATTTTAGTCTAATATGAGATCTTGTTTACAAATGTCGCAGGGTAGGCCTATGCTTTTTATTTATTTGGTTATTTTGGATACCGTTTTTATTTTTGAAGGCATGTTAATCTGTACCACTTGTTTGACTAGCGTACAACCCTCCCATATTTGATGTTTTAAAGATGGCATTGAATTTTAATCAGGGCCTTTAAATTTCAGTTTAATTGTGTGATACATAGCCTACTTAAATTCGTAAATAAATTATTGTTCTAATAACAAAAATAATAATAACGATTATTAAAATAATTGTATCAATAACTAAAACGCATTATTTTTCAAATTAAATAAAATTATTTACCCAATTACTGTTTTATTACATTTTTTTCGTTGCAATAAAATAAACACTCCATGGTAGCTCTGTTCGTGTAACTGAGACAATGACCCAGAATCTGCATCTTTATAGACTGTGAGATGTCTATAAATTTCCTGTGTGTGCCTTACAACGAAGTGTAAAAATTGTCAAGTAACGACACAAAACCACATGCTCATATTTTGGGAAGGACTTTAAATGAGCAAAGCTGAAATAAACAACACGCCATTAATGTGTCTAGTAAAATAACGAGGCATCTATTGAGCAATTTTATTGTGTCAGTGCGGCAGATTTACAACTTTTTAGTATGGTTTGGGAGGGCCGAGAGAGGCTTACGTGTTCATCTTTTCTCTCTCTCTCTGTGTGTGTGTGTGTGTGTGTGTGTTAGCAGTCTAACATAAACAATCAAAGGCGTCACAATTAATTGTCACAACTAATAATAGCAGCAGCAGCGGCGGCGGCCGCAATAATAAATAATAATATTAATTAATAATAGGCTTAAAATGTTACATATTTTCCATTGTAATTTGTGTTTAGTTAGCTGGTATACTGTGTCAATCGTTGAAGCCGTTTCTTCATAATGTTCGTAAACTTGAGTAATGTTGACCCTGTGGTTATGGCTCGATACACAACCTTATAAACCTTTCAGAATGGATGTGTAATGGTCGGAGGTCTTTTAAAAGAAAATGATACCTAGTTATATCTTAAATGAAATGCCAGACAAATTGTTTCAATGTGACCGCAGGTCTAAAATGATCAGTATGACCAACGTATGAAGCCGCCGCAACCTGCGGTTATGTTCTAAAGCAGACTTAAAAACTTAAATGATTGCTTCATTTAATACGTGCAGCCGATGTTATTCAATGATGATTAAAAAAAAAACAGACAACTGTGTTTCCCCCTTCAAGGTAGACGCCTGTGGACGCTCTGGAAAGATGAGGAGCCAAAGGGTGGGGTGTAAGGGACAAGGGGTGGGGGGGTCTCATTGTAGTGGGGGTGGCTGGTGGGAGGCAAAAAAAAGTACGAGCTTGTGACTGAGCCGTCGGAGCTAGCCAGCTTTAACCTTAACACACATCCACCGCGCACGCCATGATTTGAGGTTGCAAAAGGAAAAGGCTGGCGATAGGAAGAGAGAGAGAGAGACTAAGCGAGTGGAGCTGAAGTGGGAGCTGCCTCAGATTGTCCGGAGGGGCAGCATTTCTCCATCTAGTTCCGGTTGCTCTGTCTGCGTTGCATGCCATTTGGAACTGCAACAATAGGTTGCCACCATCTAGAGAGAGGAATTTATTTTTGTTTTTCAAACAGACTGACTCTTTTTAATGCTAGATAAACATGAGCTCTTATTTTGTTAACCCTCTTTTTTCCAAGTACAAAGGCGGCGAAACATTAGAGCCAACTTACTACGACTGCAGGTTTCCACAGAGCGTTGCCCGAAGCCACACGCTTGTATACGGACATGGAGCAGCTGCGCCGGGGTTTCAACACCCGTCGCATCACGTACAGGACTTTTTCCATCACGCAACCACAGGTATCTCCAACCCCGGCTATCAACAGAACCCTTGTGCATTGGCATGTCACGGAGACGCTACGAAATTTTATGGATATGAGGCTCTTCCGAGGCAACCGCTTTATGGTACCCAGCAAGAGGCCAGCTTAGCGCAATACCCAGACTGTAAATCGTCCAATAGCACTAACCCTGGAGAAGGACAAGGCCACTTAAGTCAGAACTCCTCTCCGAGCCTCATGTTCCCATGGATGCGGCCTCACGGTTAGAGCTCTTACTATTTCACATTCTGTTCATTTACTGTGTCTGTGTGACTGCGTCAGTGTGTCAAGAGCCTTATTCATGTGTAGCGTTCAGCGTTGATAAACAGAGATTAAAACACAGGTGGGTTATGCTTTTCAGGTTGCGAAACTGTACTTGATAATAGATATTGCAGCGTTTTGTATTTGTTTACCTCACTGGACCATCATTGCAAATTTGTAAAACGAATGTATTGGTTTTGACAGCTGGCTAGATTGTGTAGACACAAAGCTGGATGGACGTTATCCGAACTCAGATTATTCTCGACATCATTTGAAACGACCACTTATTTTTTTCTTATTTTATCAAATTTGTAACGACTAAAAGGAAAGTGGAGAGATTTGTGACTGTAATGTTTAGTGGTAAACAGTAATGGAAAAAAGTTCGTGTCAGTTTGTTTGATTTTAATTGACATTGTTCGATTGCTCCCATTAGTCTGCGTTTCCTTATTGTTAAGGGAAAAAACGGGAAAAAAACAAACGAAAAAAGACAGTTTGTATGCCGATCAAATTATATTCTAAAAGAAAACTGTTTAACACCTACTAATGTGAAGTGTATTCGAGTCTCATTGAGATGTATTAGCCTACTTTTATTTAAAACAAACTGGTAATGAACCTGAATGAGTACATGAATGTATTCCATCTATTAATTTTGTTTGAGGGACAGATACTACGAAAACCTGTGTCTGTCTGTCTGTCTGTCTGTGTTTGTCTGTCTGTGTGTGTGTGTGTGTGTGTGTGTGTGTGTGTGTGTGTGTGTGTTTGTTTGTGCGTGTGTGTGTGTGTGTGTGTCGCGCGCGCGCTCGCTAGCGCCAGGTTAAGTGAAATTCTGTGCGTTACTGATCTGAAATAAAGCTGATGTCTAAGTCAAGTACAGAAACGGCGCATTTATGGGAGAAATCAAATTATGTGATATAGATCTACTAATAGGAAAGCCACTGTATAGAAGCATATTAGATATATCCCCTAACTGCAGTGTCTGCCAACAACTGATATATTTGAATATGTTCTGGTGCAAATCGTATAAGACACATTGTGACGCAAACCAATTACTATTTTGTTCCAGTATTTGTCTTTAATGTGCAATGTGTTGAGGTTTGTAGGTGGGTGTGTACTTTGGGGGGTTCGAATTTTAACCAATTCTAACTGTTTATGAATTTTTGTTTGCATGTAAACAGACGTTTACTGCTGATGTTTCTTTAATGTTTTTGTAACTGCATCCCAGAATATGTAAATGGAAAGAGAAAGAAGCAATGAAGGCATATAATTGACAGATATTTTTGTTTCACTCCAAAAGCTCCTGGGAGACGCAATGGAAGGCAGACATACAGCCGTTACCAGACTCTTGAGTTGGAGAAAGAGTTCCTCTTCAACCCATACCTCACACGCAAGCGCCGTATTGAAGTGTCCCACGCGCTGAGCTTAACTGAACGGCAGGTGAAGATCTGGTTTCAGAATCGCCGAATGAAGTGGAAAAAAGAAAATAACAAAGACAAATTTCCGGGCCAGAAAGGAGAGGCTGAGGCAGAGGCAGAGGCCGAAGAAGAGGGCAACGAGGACGGTGAAGTGGAGGAAGGAGAAGACAAGGAAACGGAAGAGAAAGAGGAAAGCAAGGAGTGATTTTATGGTCGTTTTTTATGGTTATATGGCAGATATTGAAGAGGTCTCGCGAATGGGCAATGAAAGAGAAGACGCGCCAATTTTATTACAAACAGTTGGGTCAAAAGTGAGAAAATCCCCCTCTACACAAAAGTA
The DNA here is from genome assembly GCF_936440315.1 of Barbus barbus. Taxonomy (NCBI): domain Eukaryota; kingdom Metazoa; phylum Chordata; class Actinopteri; order Cypriniformes; family Cyprinidae; genus Barbus; species Barbus barbus. The sequence continues at coordinate 21,156,323 of NC_136719.1, forward strand.
CCCTAAAACCAGCCCAAAGAAAAAAAAACTTTTTTTTAAACCAAGACACGAGGACTTTTACCTTTAGCGAAAAGTGGATCTGTGTATTTGACAAATAACTCAAATAGACCCATTGTTTTACTTGGGGAAATGTAAGCAGCATGACAAGCATTTAACGGAATTAAACATTTATTTCATACTTGATGAGGATGTTTGGGGGGTAAAAGTGACTAAGATGCAACTAATTGAAATACTGAAATAATTGCATTAGCTTGTCACTTTTAAACACGATTGGTCTTGTATATAAAATCAGGTCTCAACATGCTGACATTACGAATCAAATCGACAGAAGAAAAGATTATGTGTTCAGTGTAACACTATTTCTGCAATCCGAATATGGCAATATTGCATTAGTGCCATGTGTACGGAGAAAAGGGGATGGCAAGTGTAGAAAATGCATTCTGTATTACATACTTTATCGATTACTTAACTGTTCTTTATTGTTATTCTATGTGAGTGGGCGAGGTTACAGTTTGTATTTTTTTTTTTTTTTATCGGACTCACTAGAGATTGCAATCGTTTGAAAATCTCGAAAGAAGCTACCTAATCATGGGGAATTTGCAATATACATTTCTACCTAGAGATTTCATAGACTCTTGTTTTGTAGTATATTAAACCTAAGTTATGTAATTTACCCTTTAAACACTTATGATTATTGAGCTCTTCGAAGTCTTCGGAAGACATGAATAGCTGAAGCCAATCTTAACTATTTTAAAAGATTGTACGGCACTACCTAAAACAAAGTTTTGCTCGCAAGAATGAATTATTAATTTATTCTACGTGCTGCTTTGTTGAAAATATTTAGACATTTCCCCCAACAACTTAAACTGCCTATAGAAAACGCACATTATGTGTAGAATAAACACGCTAATTACTACCCTACTTTACCTAAAGAAAGAGAGTCATTTATCGTGCTGGTGTTATAGCGTAGATTTTGAATTGCACTGAGTATAACCTTCATGTACGTCTTGTAATATCTTGCTGTTATCAGTATGCTCGTTTTACTTGTGTTCCTCGTGTGAATATAGACAAATTCGTGTGTGTCCACGCCATTGTTGTTGGAATCAACAGAAGAATAAACAAGATGGCTCATTCTCTCACGTCTCTTTTCTTTGTTGCTTGAATCCACTGAAGTTACAAAATATCCAAAAACTACATTTTTTTTCGTTTAAAATCGGTTACTACAAATGCAAGACTCAAAATTGTATAGCACAGCCTATATTCCATGTCTGTGTGGTGTCTGAAATGACAAATGCAGCCAATAATAATTATACATTATGGTGTTTTTATAATTAAAAACTACGCTGGGCATGCAATGCAACTACAAATAGCCTAGTCAACTGCTATTATTAGGAGTTTCAAGGGTTGACTTTTGAATTCCCCGTTTAATGAGAAATATTATTAGTTCAAGCACAATGACGTGATCATCTATACAGTAAGACGAAATACATCATTTAAATCAGATCGAATTGTGCAAAATATCATGCTTTTATCATTCAATTTTGGTTTCAAGTACTTACTATACAACATTTCAACATAATCATGGGCACATACAATTAATTTTCTCTCAATTAATTTAATTTCAGTTATTTTATACAATTCCACCTCTCGTTACAATCACGCGACAACATATATAAAAAAATGTTTACGTCAGTAGCAGTAACAGTTCCAAATAATGGCACATTTCAATAACATTTAAATATTAAAAAGCATTTTAAAATGCTCACCTGCTGGTCGTCTATAATGGTTCACTGATTAATTTTACTAAAATCCTGTAAATATTCTCACAAATACAGGGTACTCTTTTTACATGTTTCCGATTTTTAGTCTTCTCTTGTCCAGCATACAGACCAAACTGTTGTCTAACAAAACATAAACTTTACGTTCCATGGCCGTGGAACGCTTTACACACTATTTATATACAAAAATGCAGAACTGAAATACTTATTCAGTGCAAGTTTGGATGTTTACTGAAGGCGCCTTCTAGAGGACAGATGAGCTAGAATATTGTCAATGTCAATGCCTGTCATATTCAAAGACGAGACCCATAAGTAATATTTATATTTGCCTAACATTGCATTTATTTATAAGACAACAAAAATATGACAGAATGTGCCGTGGGAACCGGAGATTTCCAATTAGTTGCTACAAACATGTATTTAATCCATGTTCATGCGTAATGTGCTGACATCTAAATGTTCATAAACATATTAAAATATTACTATCATCACGAAAATCCTGGTGTGACCTACTTTACGCGCGAGTGTTGAAACTTGTTGTCTCTTTTACAACTTTTAATGGCAGGTCATAACAGTAGTCTAGTGCCCAATAAAGCAGCCGCAATTACGCGAGTCGATGACATCACAAAGACTAGGCTAATATAAACAGAATATTGATCTAATAATAGAATATCAGAATGTACTTTTAATGCCAGTGAGATTTACTTGGCAAACAACTTGCAAAGTGCCAAAGCACAGCCAAGTACTCAGTGAGATATTTACAAACGAATATTAAAATTCTGTATCTCACAACAAATCGATACGAATAATTAAAGTGTAGCTACAGGTAGGCGCTTAAAATCTCGATATAAGCGACATCTGCATGTATTGATAAAATTATAAATTTACAAATTTTTGCAAGTGCAAAGCTAAGACTTTTGCACGTTTTCTTGGACTTGCATAGTAATCTAATACAGATAGTAATGAATAACGTACGCTGCAAAACGTGGTAACCTGCAATTGTTATATTAAATAACTATTTCTACTTCATTTAATCCATAAAATGAGTTTTGATGGTAAAAATTAATGTACTTAGGTTGATTCAGTTATGTTAAATAGTATTTTTACTTGAATAAAACCAGTTAACAGGGATATTAACAATTTTAAGGTACCATTTTGAGTTGAATTGTTCATTTCACTCTCCTTTTGCTGTTAGGGTGTTGGATGGTCCCCTGTTGTAATATATATATATATTTAGTTAAGGCATAGACCTTTTCAGGAAGCTCCTGTGGTAGTGACAATTGTAGTGGTCATTGTCCATCCGCCATGCCTTTGTATTGCACTGCTGTTACATTCCAAATGAGGGCTTTACTATACCTGCAGTAAACTTTATTGGTGGTGTAAACCCGACAGTGTCGCATCCGGGCAGACGTTTTTGCCTTTTGATTTCTGTGCAGTGCAGACAGGCTAGAACAAGACACAAGGAAAGCAACGTGGACGTGGGACTGCTTTAAGTGTATGTATGCGTGGGTGCGTGTATATGTTTGTGATGTATTTTATTTATTTAACTTTTATAATAGTGGAAGTTGTCATATGCACGCATATTTACTCTATTTTTGGTTGCTGTACTAAAAAATTAGGAGAATCGTAGCCTAGTGAAAATGGATAAATAAAAGGGAAAACCTACCCGGCTCTTGGCTAAGCTCTTCAGTAAAATAATTGTGCTTTTTTTTTTTTCCTAAATGCAGCATTAAATTTTTGTATATCAATTTGCATAGTGTTTATCTTTGTGGTATGAAACTAAAAAGTGAAATGAAGTAGTGAAAATAAATTAATTTGAGGAGAAACTTATATGGCTTACATGGAATTTGTTAACTTTTGTCGATTGGTGTAGCTATGAAATCTTTAATTTAAAGCCTATTAATGCCATAAAACAGACGTTTTGTATTGCTTTTGTTTTTGCTCAGTTACAGCTATTTGCATGCATTACATGTTACAATTACGTACTTGAAGAATGTTTAAAGCAAATATATTTTTTAAATGCTATCAACTTGCAATGAATGATTCTAATACCATTCAATTAACCACTCAAGATCATATAACGAATTTCGTTTATGGAAAGCAAATGACCAGCAACTACGTTGATAAATAAGGTAAAGCCTCAGCAAAACAATGTGTTTTAGTTGCCTGCATCATAATTCAACACTGAAGTGTGCATTTCTGAACTTTAAAATTGTCAAACATGTCAGTTTCAGAACTGCTACAGTCTTGAAGATGTTAATATTATTTTTTTATATAATTCCTAACTGATACAAATATGACAGAACCTATATATATATATATATATATATATATATATATATATATATATGTTATAGGTTCAGCATATAGGTTCAGTTATGTTACATTAATTATATGAATTAATGAATATGTATATATATATATATATATATATATATATATAACACTGATTTGACAACAATGATAATATAGCACTGCTGTCTGAAGGAGATGCGTCTTTTTATCATAAATAGTATTATTTGTTCAGTGCATATATTTGACAGCACAAGAGCAGTCTTTTGCGGTTCTTGTAAACATGTCAAAAGAAAACATAAAATTCAAAACAACTGCAATACTGAGCAAATATTTAAACTTTGTTTTGTTCTCTTTTACAAGTGCTTCTATACACAATGAATACATCCAGTTGTAGGCTAAATGATAATTTTGTGAGACAAGTTTTTGACGCATCGGTGTGATCTTTATAATTATTTTGTTCTAATGCTTTTGTAATTATGTGATTATTTTAACTTTATCTTAAACAAGTGCCTATTATGAGAACTATCTGTATCCCAGTGATTCTGATTCATGCTTTAATGTGCTCCGAACTGCTACAGACATAAACTCAACTAGCTTCTGGGAACGATGAGCCCAAAACAAAATCTCTAAAGGGTCAAATGGGGTAAATAAGGAAACAGCCCCATGATTAAAAAAAATATATATTTGCTGTATTAGATTTTTAGACGTTTAATTATGAATAGAAATCCTATTTATTTATTTTAGCAAAATGGAGTTATGAGTATATAAGGGTAGGCTATTTCTTTTTTATATTCACACATTCTCATGAGCAAAATAGGGCTTGTACAAGTAATTAACACGACTAATAGGCCTACACTTTTTTGCATTATACTTTTTTTCCATTATAGTAGTGTTCCACAGTTTTCAGAATATCCACTGTCACAAAATGTCAATGTTATCATTAAGCTTTAATAGCATTAGACTAATAAATAATTGTTCACAATATATGATGAATATCATACGATGTTATCAGTGCCATCAACTTAGCAGACAATAAAAGGAAAAAGGAAGAAGAAAATGGGAAATGCGATCTTTGAGAGAGGGTGAAACGTAACACATTCCTAGTTGTTTAGAGTGGGAATTTACAGCTAAGTAATAAAAGTTTACGACTGAATACACGCGGTCATTGGTTGCGTCAGACCACGTGGCACTCACTCTATGAACATGAACTTTGTGCTGTTGTCTTCCCCTGGATCTCCCCATCTATCGACTTGCGAGCTCGCGGTGGTGTTGAATCTTAGCACCAGACATTTTTTCCCCGTTTTCTGTTTACTCGCTAGCTCAGGCGGATTTTTAAAACGCTTGTCTCGTCTGCTTCATCGCTAGCAATGACTGACTGTCCTCAGACGTCGCCGCCTCCCCAGTCTCCTTTCTACCTATCTCATCCCCTAGAGGGGAAAACAGCCCTGATAGCAGGAGCGTGAGGGGTTAGAGTGAGTAAATATGGTCATTTCTCCTCGAAAGATTACATTTTTTCCTGAGCACAGGAGAATGGGATCCTAGTGCCGTTGCCTAGTATGATCTGATCTGCTTCTATACACCACCGAACGTGCGTCACAGACAACAGCGAACGCTGGTAAGTAAATGATTCTACGCTCCTTATTGGCTTCTTACAGACCCGCAGCTACAGAATACGAAGATTTGACAGCACTGTATTCGAGTCAAAAAAGATGTGCAAGAGTGGCATGCAATGTATGTAAACGTAGCCTACTTGTATTTTGGCGTTTCCCTTAATGCTTTATTGATTGTGAACGCACAGCCTCGTTGACAAGTGACTTGTGTTGTTGCTTTCTGGTCCTGTTGTTGACTTTTATTTGTCTCGGCGACAATGAATATAACATTTTTAAGTTAAGTTGTCCAAACGGGTGTGGTTGTGAGCTTGTTTTCAAATAGTCAAATATACGCTTGGTCAGGTTTTGTATTTGATTGTGGTTATTTGATACGGGTGTACAAGATACTTGAGCTTGCATTTGTTTACTCTGCATGACTTAGCTTTATAAAAATGTGCAAATGAGAAAGCCTACATAGAAAGCACTGATGAATGTCGGGCCTTTTACCAAAAACTGTGTTCAACCCATATGATGGGACTATGGCTTGCACTCGGGCTATGGGTATTCTGTCACAGACTATTTTCTTTCTAGATTACAGTTTAGTATAATTCATCGCTATAAGTCATTGGAAAATGTTCATTATTTATGAGTGAGATATTAATGAGTGAGTTATATTTTGAAAGACAGGGCAAAAATGTAACTAGTCTTGTTAACTTGTATTCAAACTGATGTATCCTGGTTGTGTCCGAGTTGTAATGACAAAAGAGTGTCAAACGTTCACACAATCATTTACACTTGATCACCTACACACATACATGTAAAGCATAAAGGCCTTGTGGTGCATAGCAAACAACTCTTTAATCGATATAAAAGTATCTTAATTCTATGGAATCAGGATCAGCAACCCCTCTCTCTCTCTCTCTCTCTCTCTCTCTCTCTCTGTCTCTCTCGCACACACGTGATCAATCATCCAACACTGTCATTCCTTGAGGACTAAATCAAACAACACTGCCACCTTGTGCCTGCTCCATATGCAAGGCATTATACAGAGCCTAAAGTCAGGAAGAGCAACTGCCCACATAAAATGCAGATCTTAATTTTCATGTGTGAATGTGTAATGTATGTAAAAAGGGTCTTTAACAGAAATTACACCATAAATTGTTTCAAAAGCATTGCTTTAATAGCGTTCTCATCATGTAGATTCATTAATATACTCATTTGAAAAATTATTTAAATAAAATATTCATATTTATTTTGTGTATGGTGGCTTTTTCTAATAATAAATTAATAATAAATTCATAAATATTAAATAGTAAAATTTCAAAACACAATAACAGAAACACAGTCCGTTTACTTTTTAAATTAGTTTTATTGCCATCTTATGTCATGATAATAAAACAATACTGACAAACATGAAGCTTTAGATTGAATAGCCAATGAACTATGTTATTATGGGATAGAATGTTAATAAAATCCGTTGGTACTCAATAGATTAGAGCTGAGATCTTCCGTCATGGGCCTCTTCAAATCCACATATGAGGCTGGAATGGGGGGAAACAAAAAAAATGTCAGCAATAAAACCAGTAATTATGAACATGCATCTGCTGCTGGTAAAGGCAAAGATTTTTTTAGTAATGGAATTGTTGAAAATAACTCTTTATTATTGTGTTGTGTTTATTTTTAACATCAGAAATGTTAAGAACAGGTTTTTTATATATATATATATATAAAGATCGTCTCATTCAGAGCTAAGTTTGTGTGAACACATTTTCTATATTTTTTAAAGACTGAGTGGTAATTTATTAAGGCAGAATGCTTCTGTGTGGGCTCGCATATGGTTCGTCGATGTGCATGTGTGTATTTGTGTGTAAGTGAGAGACAGAAAGTCTTTTGTTTGCCATTAAAAATCGAGTCTATTTAACTAATCCTTATGCCTGTACGTATATAAGGTGCATAAGATTTATTCATTTGTGTATTACAGTTATTCTTAAGGTTAATAGCAATGTTCTAAACAGGTTTATGAAATTGTCACATTTATTACCATCTGACTATCATTTGTGTAAACTTTGAGCCAGTCTCGTGTCTGCCACCGCTATTGAATTTGAATCATAGAAGGCATAATTCAGAGTTTCCACGAAAATGAAAACAAATTCCAGGCGAACTTTCAATTCCAAACATTTCCTTACAAGAACCGCAGGGCAATGTGAGTTCGCTCTACTTCAAACATCTTATTCATGGAGGTCATTACGCGGCCACATCATTTCACAGAATTATCTTGTGCTAGTTAAAAACCATAATGCCCCTTCGGGTCGTGTGTTGTTATAAGTGCTTAGCTGCACATGAAGCTCTGTTACAGCTGTCACGTTACTATTATGGATTTTGTTTTTGCATGGATACATCGACATAGATGACAGGGTAGGAAAGTTGAGCTTGGATTAGAAAGCAAGAAGACTCATCGTTGGAATTTGCAATTGTGAAAATCCGTTACAAATAAATAGGCCAATGATAACATTCATTTCACTCTCGAGAATGTGCAGACTAGGCCATTACCGAGCACAGTTAGGATGTGCATTGCTTGCTTTTTTCCAGATCATCATATCACGTATATTACGCATTAGAAGTAAGTACGATTTTGGCGCACATTAGTGCGTAGTTTCGTCGAGTGTAAAGAGAATACAGGCCAAACGGGATGCCTATTTATTGCGTCTTCAAACGCTAAAACACAACCGTGCGATTTGTCTTAAGGGCTGCAATAAAACACTTAAAGCTCTTTCTCTCAGTCACATCAACATACCAACTGCAGGCTAAGTGTGGTGTGTTTTACTCGCTACTTCATTCACAAGACTGATGCTGTAAAATAGATCACATTATTAAAAATCTCCCCATCAAAGGCTTTCAGTTCAAAGTCGCTGAAGCAATATTAAACATCAAAGAGTCAGATATATAGATACATAAAACCTACACTACACATCTGATCTCAATTCCGCCAAACTACACGTCGAAGAATGTAGTCTGGTCATTTACTTAAACAATTAACTGATTTCCGAATTGATAATGCTATTTTAGTTTGCTTTTAGCAGCGTACTTTCCTGTAGGCTATCTAAATATTTTTGCGTATCAATGGCGTATCGTACTAGCGTAATGAAAATGTAGGCCTGATTAAATTATATTTAAAAAAATAATTACAAATATAATTATTGCTGTAAAAAAAAAAAGTTTATTGCATTTCAAATATTTAAACTGGCAACTGTTCAATTTCCACAGTCTTAAGACTATGAATGAAAATGCGTGAGCACGCGTTTTTCACGCAAGAAATATTTATGACACTTATACACTTTTATTAGTTTCTTTCCACAGTATACATGGTGTAATATTGTATAAATTAAATCATAGTAATACGTTATGGTCCCCACCGCCATAATGACTACTAGCCTATATTTAGTGTATTAATTTAGCGGCCCTTAATTTATTTATTTTTATTTTTAATTACTTTTATTGCAGCCCGGTTTAAATTATTATTATTATGATTATTACTATGATAACTACTACTACTATTAGTATAAACGACAGTTAATTAACTTCGGAAGATATTTAATCATATGCAGCAGTCATAAACTGATGAAACAGCACCTACCATAATTATGTTTAGATATTCTCCTATAGTGTATTTGCCTAGAAGAGTTACATTTTGTCGCTCTTAAAATCTGTCCAAAATATGACAACCCATCAAAAACATTAATCCTTGATATTGATTGATCCCGTTTTTAGGTAAACGTTAGGATATAAAGAAATATTGTATGCATTTAATCGGTCGTTAAGCAGATTAGCCTGTTTTATAGCTGCTAAAAGCCTTTTCTCACTGTCGGGCTGAAAGCAAATTTTTACTGTTCTGTCAATCTCGTGTTTTGCGCACCTCTTTCTAAACCACTGTTTTTGGCCTCACACGTTCCGTCATGTGGCCTGCATTAAGGTCATGGAGCATACCTTAACCATTCGGTTAAAACTAGTCCTTTTCCCACCACTGATTCTTTAAACATGATAACGTAAATTGAGCTTTCCATTAATGTAGCTGCAAGTATTTAATAATGCAGAACAGTTATATTTGTATTGTTCAACAGATCGTTTGCATAAATGATCACTGTAAGAAATTCTGTAAAAATAAACCTTATAAATAAAATGAATAGTCAAAAGTACTTAAATTTTATAAAGATGTCCCATAGTATTATTTTCATTCATAATCATTCTGCATATCCTAGAAAGTTACATGCTAAAAAATGAGCAGCTTTCTGTCCACAAGATAAGAGACTCGCTGCACAGCCCCCATACATTCAAAGGGATAATTGCCTCAGAGCTGGAAGTCCTCAGTTGGTTTTGTGACTTTTATGGCACCAAGGCGCGTTTGACGCATTCTTTAGTAAGATGCCCCTTCCCCCCCTCCTTACTCAGGTTCTTTTTACCATTGAAATTATCAATACATTACAAATGGGGAAAGGAAAAGAACAGACGTTTCCCCTTCAGCGCAATAAAAGCCCGAGGAAATCGGAGAGAGAAACAAACGTTATAGGGAAATATATACTGAATAACACAAAAAATAGTGTAGTCCTTTAACTTGTTGACTGACGACAATGCTGCGAATACTTCTAATAATATGATATGAAATGTGCATCAGCAGATTTATTCACAGTTTTTGAATGAAATTGTGAAATTCGTCTTGAAAAAGGGAGGGTAAACAATATCTGCATAGATAAGGTTTAAACAGCCTTGTAGCAATTAGCCCTTGGTCATTTTCTTTTTTAAAACAAAGGATTCTATTTAGTGGTTAAAATTTGACTTACACGATCCACCGAGTAGTTGTAATGAATAAAGTTGTTGCGTCGAGAAGAAATAGGCTACATATAATTTTGATTAGTATTGTCATATTATAAAATATAAATATATACAGCTTGGTATAAGTTAGCGACAACAATCAGCTGTAAAAGTGATCTTACAGGTAATTCATTAAGAAGAAAATTAGATCGTTGTAAAACGCATGATTATAAGTGTAGATTTATCTTCACAATACACGTGGAGAAGCTTTTTACCGGCGCATAGAACAGATTAACTCAGTGATTAATGCACAGAAAGGCATAATTGATTGTTCGTGTGAGTGCCTATTCTGTATTTTTGTGTGTGTTTACTTAAACATTATCAACTGAAGCCACAAGGATAAGAAGCTACAAGCTCGATATTCCTCCGTATACAGCGCATTCAATTGGCTGAAAGTGGTCAGGTGACGCTGTCATATTGTCCTTCCACGAGCCAAGCCTTGGCTATAACACTTGCTTTGCGCGTCTTAACCGGAGACTGGAAATTAATATTATTGAAATCCTTCTGAAGTTCATTTGAAAGAGAGTTAGGAAAGCAGGAGGGAGACGTGTGTATGTGACAGAAGGAAGCAGACCCCAAAGCACAAAGAAAGAAAGTGTGAGATTAAGAGAGGGGGAAATAAGATAGGAGGGTGAGTTGATGAGAGGGCGATAGGGAAGGTATGAATTCGTATTTCGCGAACCCGTCGCTCTCGTGCCATTTATCTGGCGGGCAAGAGGTTTTGCCCAACATGCCACTGAACACGACCACATATGATTCAGTCAGACATTTTTCGTCTTATGGCACTACAGTGACTCAAAACCGGATTTATGCGTCCCCTTTCTATTCACCTCAAGATAACGTTGTGTTTGGATCAAGTCGAGGACCGTACGAGTATGGATCTAACGTGTTTCTTCAAGATAAGGATGTGCTTCCCAGTTGCAGGCAAACTAGTATGGGACTCAATGCGCAGAGCCACGTTGCTCATGAGTACAACCTGGAACAAGCTCGTGCAGGAACACAGGACCAGAAAGGGAACAACGTTCAGATCTACCCGTGGATGCAGCGCATGAACTCGCACAGCGGTGAGTTTTTACTGCGACTTGGGACATACCCTGGTGGAATTGGTGTGTTTTACGATACGTCCTATCAACAGAGTAGCTACATTTTATGGCCTCATAAACCACTACTAAATCATCAGACTATAAAAGCCCCCTTTTCCAGAGAGGGGAATCCCATTTGGCTACCTCCTTTAATACTCGAGTGCCAAAATTATTTCAAAAACTTGAGTGCGTTAGAAAAATATACAACAAATGTAAATTTTGAACCATTTTAAGAGCATGCACTACTATGTTAAAATGTAACTTAGCTCTTCCGATTTACTGTTTGAAAAGAAAAACACAATAACAAAAGTTAGTTGAAAGAAATGTTGTAGAAACACTGAAAATGTAAATGTTAACGTTTCGCGTTGCTTTGTGACTGTAATATGGGTAAATACATTAGTAACGTTATAATAATAAAAAATAAAAAAATATTGTAAATACACACAAAGTAAATTATTTCACCAGGATTTCAAACGTGTGTTTTAAATAGCATTTATAATTAAGAATTTCTCTGTGTGTGAACTATTTAATTTATTTTCAGTTTTCTCCACAACAGGAGTTGGGTACGGGACAGACAGAAGGAGAGGTCGCCAGATTTACTCCAGATACCAAACCTTGGAACTGGAAAAAGAATTTCACTTCAATCGGTATCTAACCAGACGCAGACGCATCGAGATCGCCAACGCTCTGTGCCTAACCGAGCGTCAAATCAAAATCTGGTTCCAGAATCGGCGCATGAAATGGAAGAAAGAGACCAATCTAACTTCTACTGTACCGGGGAACGAATCAACGGATACTCCTCAAGAGACCGAGAAGGAGACCGAGGAGGAAACCGAGGAAGCTAAAAAAAAAGATTAGGAAATCCATTTCTCGTTCTCGAACGCCTGTTAACTGCAACGTAACTACCTAAACTCTGAGAATTTGCAAATATTAATGCATGGACTGTATACTCTGCTATTCCTTTGACTGCCCCCTCCTCCTCCGACCTGAATACCATACACAAGCTCTACAACAACCACCACGCCACGAACATATACACACGTTGAAACAAATGGAGTGATTAAGAGAGAGAAAGACGCACATGTTATCCACCATAATGTAGCTCACTTCTCTTTGTATTGAAAATAGCTCCTTATTGGCTGTGTGGTGACAATGCCACAGATGAACTATTTGTGTGGTTCTAGTATTATCATGTTGCTATAGGCTAGTAGAAATTACATTAGATGAAAATGTATTCGAATTTGATAAGTAGGCTATGTCTCCCCAACTATTAAGCCTCGAAACAGTACCCTAAGCATTCCAGAAGTGAAGGAAACTTCTTATATGCACATTCAGTTTTTTTTTTTGTGGATGCATATTTGTACAATGAAACAAGCACTGACGGGATGAACTATACTACCTAAATCCTTAATGCATTTTTTTCTTAATATTGCCTTTGCCCTGTCAGTGTTCTGTTGCTCAAAATGCCGCTGTACTGGCGCATTAACTATTGAGAGAACTTCAAAAACACACATTTCATCATACTTGTTGTTGTATGCATATAAACTTGTCTTAAAGTGTGAATCACACCCATATGAAAACAAACATATACCTTGTTACGCAATTATATTGTTTGTGTAAACTGTGTATTATTTAATAAAATTCATGAAAATAAAAAAATTGTATTGTTTTAATTTTGACTCCAGCTTTGCGCTCTTCGCGCATCATAAAGGATTTCAGAACTAAGTTAAAATAACGAGGCTGTGTAAACTGTGTATTATTTAATAAAAATCATGAAAACAAAAAAAACTGTAATGTTTTAATTTGGACTCCAGCTTTGCGCTCTTCGCGCATCATAAAGGATTTCAGAACTGAGTTGAGGCTTTACACACTTTTTCGCTTTGAAGACGTTTTCATTTATGAACTTTTAGGCCCACATATTTCTGTTTTTTTACTCGAATCCACATTAACAACAAATTAAATTCAAGGTTACATCGGAGTTTGGTTTATTCTGTAATTGTACTCATTTAACTACAATTTAACTTGTCCAAACTCCAATTATTTGAATGGAATAATGCACCTAATTATTGTTAATATACCTAATGATTAATGTGACGACTTAACACGTTTCTTTTAATAGGCTAAATAAAGCATTGCTTATTTCATGACACAGCGACAATGCTTGATTGACATAAACCTTTCTAACCACGTTCGCTTTGCATCAAGTGGCATAACGCTGAATCAGTTGTTCTGCGATAAAATAATCACATGTGGGTTTTGGGATGCCGCTGCAACAAATGCACATGTATTCACGCAGTGTATAGTTCTCTTATGATCACAATAGACATAACCTCTCAAATTCTGAAGAAAAAAGTAATACACACTCAAAAACCCAAGAAATTACGGTGAAACTGGAGATAGACAAATTTGTCATATGTAACTGATATTTTCATATTGTCGTGTCATTTGATGTGTCATAACATCGTATCACATCGTATCTTGTCCATCATCTTGTTTGCACAAGTCTGTGTGTGTGTGTGTGTGTGTGTGTGTGCGTGTGTGTGTGCGCGCGCGAACGAGACCGCTCTGTCCAGTATTAGACACCAGATGACGCTCTTGTCTAACGGTCTCGCCCTTTTTAGACCAGACCCTTAGATGATTTCCATACCGAGAAGTTATCGGACACGTTTCCCTGTCTATCAATAACCTCCTGGGGATCAAGCCAATTTATGAGTGGCCAGGAGCTCCACGTGATTCTATTTAAACATTCCATATTTGGGCATTACACGTCGCATCAAGAAAAAAAAGGAAATGATTTCCTCCACCTATAAATCCTGCTCTTTTTTAGGACAAGCCTAACGTCCTCTAGAAATACAAATAAAGCCCAATAAACAAATAAAACTTCTAAACAACTTATGTATACTTTATTAGCTGATTTCGTCTCTGCCGTGACCGAGTGCTTTTTGTGAGTCTCTCCAAGGTTATATTGTTTTGGAAATAGAATGAGCTCATACGTTGGAAAGTCTTTTTCTAAGCAAACGCAAGACGCCTCCTCTTGTAGAATGCACAGTTTTGGCAACTATGGAGCTCACTCTGAGTTCCACGAGTCCAATTACGCGTACGAAGGACTTGATCTCGGCGGATCGTTCAGTTCTCAAATCCTTTCCAACTCTTTGAAACGGGAGGCGATAAACACAACCGACCGTGCAAGGAGCAGCGCAGCAGTTCAGCGAACACAGTCCTGTTCAGCTCAGGGCTCTCGTAGCTTTGTAAGCACTCAAGGGTACAACCCCCTCAGTCACGGACTGTTGAGCCAAAAAGCCGAGGGGAATATGGAAGTTATGGAGAAGCCCAGCGGCAAGAGCCGCACAGACGATATCAAAATGGAGACTACTTCAGCGATAAAGCAACAAACCAATTCGACTCAGCGTCAGAACCAGTCGCAGCCGCAGATTTATCCGTGGATGACAAAGCTACACATGAGCCACGGTAAAGTTACGTTTAAAGTTTGTTTTAGAAGAGAGGACAACTGCACGCATCTCATCCTCGTCATTGCATCTCCTTCCTACCCTGTTTTGTCGCTCCATATTTTTCCTCTCGAGTTTTATAGGCCAATCGCAGGAAATAATAAAACTAGCGGCCGTAAATTTTATGGCAAAGGCATCTATTGCTCGTAAACCTGTCCTGTTACTGCGAAGAGGTGATCTCCGGTCAAATTTATGGAGAAATAATTGGTTAAGAAAAGCACAAAAATCATAACATGTAAATTTACGTATTATTTCATGCTTTAAGAATTAAAGGGAGTTTACATATTATTTAGGCTAAATTAAGTGGGATTTCAAACGAATCTTTGCATACACATGCATTTTGTTTCCCGTTGCATTCTTCAAAGTACAGCAAAACTCTTATGTCAATTTGCATTCTCTAAATACTGAGGCATTGCAATCGCAGTGTCTTTTTTGCTCAGCTTTTACAACATTTTGTCAGTACATGCTCGTGGCCTTCTCACACTTATGATTATTTCATTACGTGTGTGTTATTTCTGTGCATGACATTTTCTTATTTCAGAATAAATAAACATTAGCGTCATACCACCTGTCCACTGTTTTCATTTTGGATTTCATAATGCTTGATGTTTTCATATTACATTCTATGAACTGTGTTTGGTGGCAACTTCATCAATGGTTATGAAACTTAATTTAATAATAATATGCATGAGGACGACAGTCGATCAAATTTGACAAATATAGGTAACCCAATATCTTTCTGATGCCACCTCAGAATCTGATGGTAAAAGGTCACGAACCAGTTACACCCGGTACCAGACTCTGGAGTTGGAGAAAGAGTTCCATTTCAACCGATACCTCACACGTCGCAGACGTATCGAGATTGCCAATAACCTCTGCTTGAACGAGCGCCAAATTAAAATTTGGTTCCAGAACCGTCGCATGAAGTGGAAGAAGGACTCAAAGTTGAAAGTGAAAGGAGGACTATAATAACGTGGTGTACGGCTTCAGTTTGAAAATAAAGGCACTGTTAAGTTGTACTGAAGCAACAAACGATTTAAAATAGATTGTCTTGTTGACAACAGTTGATGTCTTTCATTTGTCTACAGTATCATGTTGTTATGTGAATATGTCCATATTTTCAATATTTATTGATAGTGCTCCCTCCCCAGAGTGCGGGAGGTACTTATTTGAATAATGTATGAGCTTAAACTTTATTTGAATATGCTTTACTAAAATCACTTGTATCAATACCAAGGCCTGCATCCAGTTACGTTAACTTAAATGTAAGTGCAAATAATGTGGTGCTTTGCTTGAACATTCATCAATTTGCCCATTGCATTTTGCTTTTTGATGGGATTTGTCTTTTTATCCATTGTACTTTCACGCCATGATGATAATGCAACAACTATAGTGTCATATTAATCGCTGTGTATCATGTTGTCTGTCAGCCAGCAGCCAAATGGTAATTTTCTCTTGACCATTATGTCTGTTTAAATACTGTGCAAACAGAACATTTTACTTTTTTACTGACTATGTTTTTGGGGGCTATTTTTTTCCTTGACTTTTGTTTCTATACACTTGAGGAGCATATATAGGGCATCCTGTAACGACTGTAAGGAGTGGCTTATTGATACCTCTCATACCAAACAAGCTACACGACATACTTTTGAGTGAACCGCATTTGTTCTGATCCATTATTTCTGTTTTTCCAACCGTTTGTTTTCGATGTTTCACTGCTAAGCCACATCGATAATTTTCCAGTCAGTGATGTATTATTACAGTAATAAGATTAAATTGTCAATAGTGGCAACATATCATAAAGTTTCCTCACTTCTGGGTTAAAAGCCATCTGTGTCCAATAAAACGTCCAATGTGATATCATTGTAAATAAACTTGATTAACCATAAAGAATATTGTTAAGATTATTTTTTGTCTGTTGGAGCAACAGGAACAACAACAAGAACAGAGTCTTTCTTAACACAGTGCATTTTTGCACTCAAGGCCCGTTTGATAAATCGTGCAGAGTTAAGAGAGAAAATCGTTCTCCGTGAATTTAATATGATTTTGATAAATATTTGTGTGTCCATCGAGGACCAAGTCTGAATGTGTATACTTCCACTGATGAGACATGATTGAACTTTAACGCTCTGGTCACTTATTTACAGTAGCCCTTAAACGGAGGCACATAAAACTTTATGACCCCAATAAACTTTTACAGCACTTCCTCTCACCCATCAGACACTGACAACTGTTTCCTTTTTTAACAGATCGGCGGAAGTTTACACAAACATTTCAAAGTGACGTTTTGGTACACAGAACTCATAAAAACAATAAGATAGTCAATCAAATACTAAATTGTGAATACACGAATTATTTTTCGAAAATGCATTTGCAGTATAAGCAGCAGCGTTATTAATCGTCCATCGTGTGAAGCACAAAATTAAAGAGGTTAAGAGTGAATTGCTCATGCTACTACATTATTATTGAAATTTGTCATTTAGATAATGAGACATATGATGTCAGTCACCCTATGCGCCGAAATCATGTAATCCAGGCCCGTGTCAAACAAAGGACACAAGAGCGTTGCCTGCATGTACAAAATGCACATTTTCGACTGGCTCGTTCTACACTCAGGCTCATTTCTTGTTTGTTTGACATATTTTAGTTTTTAATTCATGCCTTCGTGCTCGATGTAACTTATTTGGAATGCCATGGAACATATATTTCTAAAAAATTAAGTATGACTGTTAACATGTACACACTAATCTGAAAATAAAAATAGGCAGCTAGTCAATTTATACTACTGTTTCAAAAGTGCTTTCATTTTAGAATCGTCTCACTCACCTATATTGGAGATTCAATGTAAATTTCCACGCTTCTTTCAATTTCTACACTGGCTATCTTGACCGAATGGGCCACATTGCGAGTTACTGTGGTTACTATGTTGCTTTTTACACAAACCCCTCTTTTTTTAGCTCTCTTGCCACGTATTTTGAAGTTTTGAGGGTTATTTATGCCAATTGCCCAAAGCAGGACCAGTGAGTGGTGCAGGAAGAGCACGTGGGGTCATTAAAGTGGGGTTTATGGCCTGCAAGACCTGACAAACCCTCAATATATTTACATCATATATAATGTTAACTGTCCGTAATCGCAGCTGTTGGCTAGTCTTATCTGAGAGAACGGCTTAGAGCCTGTTAGTGTGGGGTACTCGCGTCAGGGTCTGTAGAAGTTCGACTCTCCCAAATGGATCCCAGGCGGTTGCAGTAAGTTAATAATCTTGTTTTCCTCAATTTAATTAAATATGTACTTTCCTCCG
Source organism: Barbus barbus (assembly GCF_936440315.1). NCBI lineage: Eukaryota > Metazoa > Chordata > Actinopteri > Cypriniformes > Cyprinidae > Barbus > Barbus barbus. Next base: position 21,174,737 of record NC_136719.1, read on the forward strand.
CAACACCCTCGGGAATTAATCAAGGATATAATTCAATAGTTCATGGAGAAATTGTGTCAAGTGATGCGCAAATGTGTCCTCATCTGTTCAGTTTTGATCAATTTCAAAGTCTAGAGTGTTTGTGCATTTGTATAATACTGTTAATTTGGCATTGATATAGAATTATTGTTCTGGCAAGAGCTTCAAATCTAATTCTGTATATCATGATTCTTATATACTCAAAAAAGCATTGTACATGTGTAAAAACTTTGTCTTGGATCGTAATTTATATGCACCTAAGTATTTGTGATCCGGTATCACAGAATGTGCGTATATAAAAATATCCCACTTTTGTGCGTCGAAAAGTGCTTAGTTTGTGCCAAGGATACGTATGTTGTGTTAAAATTGAAGGTGAAAGGACTGTGAGAAGCTAAGTGATCTTGTATTGGTTTGCAGATGAGAGCGCAGAACATAGATCTTTAGATCGGACATAATGTGGGGTCATGTGCAGGGCAGAGAAGATGTGGTGTTGTGTGGTGGGGTCATGTACAGGGCAGTGAGGATGGTGAGGTAGAGTCACATGATTAACCAAAAATAATAAATAAATAAATACCACTTGAAATTACTCTAAATTGTTCAAAGGCAAATGAGAAAGTATATTTTGTACAAAGCATATGACATTTTTATACCACTGTTATTTGTCAGTTTTCAACACCGGATATTCAGTGGTATTTAGTTGACAGATGAGGCTCCACTTGACCATTATAATCATGGTATGAAAAGTTTAAGCCATATCTTACTTTATGATGTTGTACTTGGAAACAGAAGAAGTCAGACTGCTCTGTTCATCCACAATGTTCTCTTTAATCTGTGCACTGTGATCTTTGCTGAGAGGAAACTCCACTGCCATCTTCATACTGCTGTTGTGGAGGCCTGTGATATATTTTGAGAACTTAATTTAAATAAAAAGAACCACTGCCTCAGTTTTGGCTTAATGAACTCATTCAGGCCATTTTGCTGTGCAAGGATTGTGACTTGTACAATACAATACAATACAATACAATTCAAAAAACAAACAAACAATAAAAAGTTTAAGGAAAGGACATTTGAGTTGAAAATATAGATATAACATTACTTGTTTTATGAGGGTCTGAAATTTAGTTTGTTTTTTGCCATGCAGCTGAGAAAAGAAAAAATTGTTAAGGCAGCTTTAATCACAAACTCAAAAGAGTTTTAATCAAGAAAACTGTGGATCGCAATTAATGTACCCTCATTTTATGTCTTTTACCATTTCAGTTCAGTTTACCTTGTCTTAAAAAAAGAAAGAAAAAAAGAGAGAGACATTATTTTGAAAAAATGTGAATATGATAAGAGTCAGATTTGCAAATATTTCACAAAATTACTTGCACAGTTTCAATATAAATCCTAGATTGCATTTTGTGGTATCCAAACAGAAAACAATAGAGTGTAAAGACCAGACCTAGCTCTGTCTTGTAAGGCTGTGTCTGGCTGTAAATACTGCTGAGCTGTAAATTCCATGGCTTGCCAAAGTCCTTTCCTCCAGGCTCAAAGAAATGCCTTTTTGTTTTGTGTGTGTTTTTCCAATTTATTAAAAGCAGTAGGAGGGGTTTTTAGCTGTTATCAAGTGTCATTTGTAAAATATTGAATTTGACAGAACTTCAGTTAGTATTAAGTTAAAGTTGCTATTAAGTTGAAGCTGATAAAGTTACTTGTATAAGCAAGAAATAGTCTATAAGAAATAAGAAATAATCTTATCTGATATTCTAACAAAAACATAGATGAAATCATCCATGTTTACCAATCCATTGGTGGTAATAAATCATTATTGTTGTGAATTATACACACATATATGAATGTTTATAATATATTCAAGAATTTTATAATTTTTCATTCATATCTTTAATTTTTAATGTCCTTATTTCCCATAAATCAGAAATCTAGAAACATTTAAACAATTACATTTTAAAAAAATTCCCTTTTTTTTTAAATTGTTGCTTTATTATTACTATTATTATTATTATTTTACATAGATGCCTTTCTCAGATTATGTTGTGTTCATATTTGTGTTTATTCAGTTATTTAAGAATAACAATGCTGACATTGACATCTTATGAATGTACTCCACTGTTTTTATCACATCAAAGCAGAAGTGTATAGCTGATATCTGTTATTTTTGGCTCAAAGAGTAGGTGCAGGTTTTACGCAAAGGTTGATCGAGGTGGATAATATTCTTGTACACTGACTAGAATATTAATCAATATAATGTTAAATATGCAGCATTGCACAACAGTTTTGTGAGGGTTTGGAAAATGGTTAGTCATTCAGAGAATAAATGGGTCATGTGGTGTATACTGTGGTACAACCAACCATCACAAACACAATCAGTAAATGTCCGCTGTTATGAAAAGATAAACATTTTATTGTATAATAATTGTTGTACATGAGAGAGGGAAACACTTAAATTAAAATGAATTCATAATAAAGAATAAATCTAGCTTCACTATTTTTTAGTAAGCCTATTTGTGCATCTTTTTATATTATCATCAAGTCTTTGAATACTGTGTCAAAACATTAACTGCCAATAGGGGGCAATAGTTTTATATTCCTGTGTTTTGTCTCTCCCAGTGCAGGTTATTCTGGGTTCAACATATTATTATTTTTTTGTCATCTACTAGATTACTATCTAACTACCCATACATGGAAAACAGCAGCAGTTTCATTCAATACATAGATACCTTCAGAATGAATGAGTAAATGATAAGAGTTGGAAATCATGCCATGGCATGCAGAGTAAATAAACAAGGCAATGCTTTCAATTTTGGAACAATTCACATTCTGTTTGTAGACAGTTCCTGTCAGGCATTTTAAAAATAGAAAACAGTACCTTTGTTCTCTCTTTGTGGATAAACTCTTCTTCATTCAGTGATGGGTGAGGTGAATGAATGAAAAACAAAACTCAAGTTGGTACTTGGACTGGTGGTTTTATTAATAAATGAGTGTCAAGATTATGATTTATCGAGGAAACCTTTGGTCATGACAACATGAGCTGCATTTTCTACAATAAAACACTGGTATGTAATAGCAAATACTTTGACTTTAATACAGGAATTTTATGACTAAACACAGTTTACATTTGGCTGAAATTATACCATAGTGTTTAGATGTTCCTTTTTTCCCAGTGTTGAGCTTGGATAATTGTAGCATTGAGTATATACTGAACATCATAAAAACAGCTATATTTCCCTCTCTTTGTATATAATATCACCATATGCTATTTAATTACATTGCTCTTATATTCTTTTCCTTGCTTTAGTATTAAGGTAAACATTCAGGATAATTATTTTTTAATAATTCGATGGCCCAACACTGTATGTGAATTCACAGTATGCCCACATTTACATGCTGTTAATTTTCTTATACTATGAGGCTGTAAACCAGAAAGAAGAAAACATGCCAGGTTCTTTAAAAAAAAAATCTATTCTGAATTGTCATGATAACCTGACCAAGTAGGAATTCATTTTAGGTCCTCCATTGTTGCAAAAATAACTACATTCATCAAGGAAATAGTTCTGAAAATAACCTGTGCTAAATACATAGCCTTGTCCTACTTTAAAGGATGGTGCCTTTGGACAGTTCACCCTCAATGAGAGACAAAGAGAAGTTGTACTAAAAACATAATTAACAGTAAATCATTTAAATGCAGGTGTCAGATTAATATATGCAACTTTGTATTGAGTTGCAATTTTGGTAGACATATTTCATGCATGATTTTTTTTTTTTTTACTGATTACATAAACTTTACTGAATTTGTAATTTAAATACTTACCAGGATATTGAAAGAGTGCATAGCATTTCGATTATTGTAAATCTGTGTCAGACGCTTTATATTGTTAGGAAGGATATCCTTACATGCCTGAGAAGACAAGTACATTTAAGTTATTTATTTTTATTTTCTAAATTGCTTTCTTTTTAGCACATGAGGAAATTGGGAACGTAAAGGGCAAGGAGGACCTCATTGTTGCATTGGTAAGTCTTACCGTTATTTTCTTGTTGTAGTAGGCTATAATATTCTTGTCCCATCTTGTTTCGCTGCGTATAAACACAGAGGGCAGTGTTCCCTGACAATAGCGGCGAACAATGTGTCAGTGGCAAGCAGCTGTAGTTTAAGCTGTTTGTCGTGCTATAGTGAGCCAATAAGCTCTCTTTAATATTTTAAAAATGTAGGCTAGACATAACAATAAATGTTAATACACATCGTCTATTTATTTACATATGGTGTAATCTAACGCCATATTTTAATATACATTAAAATAAAACTAAATTATTACATATCCTACATTAAAATATAAAAACAAAATTAAATGTGTAACTCGACTCACCTGTTTTAAGCATGTTAAACTTTAAAATAAAATAAACAAAAATAAATTATATAAACATAAATAATTATAAAATAACGTAAAAAATAATAACAAATAAATAAAAGACGTAGGCTATTTTGTTCACAGAGAACAGACGAACAACAAACTCATAAATTAATCCCACCTCAAATAATTAATCAATGCTGTAAAATCATATTCATGATTTCTTAACAAAGAAAACTTGCACAATCAAGAGTAAAAATAAAAGAACAAACCTAAATCAGACTTTAAATGCTTAAGAATAGAAAGATAATAATAATAATAATAATAAAGGCCTTGTACTTTTTACTGACAAGAAATATGCGCCCAAAAATGGAATCATTCAAAATTACTGCAAAGGGCATACATTAAATATCTTATAGGCCTAAAATGTCATTCGTTCAGCGTACACACAATAGATTCTGGTTTTGGACAACTGGCATATCCTTCCATCTAAAATCACACCTTTACATAAAGAAATCTATCTATCTATCTATCTATCTATCTATCTATCTATCTATCTATCTATCTATCTATCTATCTATCTATCTATCTATCTATATGTCTGTCTATCTACCTATCTATATATCTGTCTGTCTATCTGTCTACCTATCTGTCTACCTATCTATATGTCTGTCTGTCTGTCTATCTATATGTCTGCCTGTCTCTGGGGAGAATCACCTATATACAAATGAATCATCAGGCAAATTCGCCGGCGGTTATAGCTTTTTGGAAGTCTCTACATTATAACTAGTTATTGAGCTGGTGCAGGATCTGAGGCCATTTATGTGCAGAGGGAATTCATCGCTTTTCGCTCATCAATAACTCCTTGGCAGTGAACTATTGGAACGAGTCGAACGCGAGGGGTGAAATGCGGGTCAGGCTGTCTAACTAATATTAAAATGCGTCCGCAACACAGTGCCGAGTGGGTGGATGGGGGCGTTTTCAGCCCGGTGGGGGTGGGCAAAAAATCCCTGTCACATCTGTAGAGTCTCGAAGTAAAATAAAAGACTTGAAATAAGGTAAAACGGCTGTTTCCGAGCATTTCATTTGTTAAAGAGTTGTGTCCTGGCTGTTTGTTTGGTTTCGATATATTTAGGGGAAAATAAAAAATTATTATTTTTCTCTGGTGGGTTGAAAATTGGATTTGAAAATGTGGGCTCTGCTGCTTATATATAGCCTACATGGACTCTAAAAAGTTTAGAATTTCTTTCCTGTTTTTCTACTTTTCTTTGATTTGTTTGTTTCCTTATTTGTTTCGTATCTGTTCCTGTTTAGATAGCTAAACTGAGGAGAGAAATGCAGGGCACGGTCTTGCAGGTTACCGGGCGGTCATATGGTAATAGCGTGCACAATAAACCCCAAGGAACAAAAGAAACTTATTTTTCATCAGTGCTGTCACGTGTCCGCTTTGTGCACAACATGTTTGAGACGGAATATTCAAGTGGGTGCTCCTGTTTTCGAGATTTAGTAGAAATTGATTTTCCCCTCTCATGCCCACGCACTCTTTCTTTTATGTTCTCAATATCATTTACATTCTTAAAAATGAAGGTGCTTCACGATGCCATAGAAGAACCTTTTTTGTCTATATGGTTCAATAAAGAACCTTTAACATCTGAAGGACCTTTCTGTTTCACAAAAGATTCTTTGTGGTGAAAGAAGGTTCTTCAGATTATAAAAAGGTAAGGAAGAGATGGTTCTTTAAAGAACCTTTGACTGAATGGTTCTTTGTGGAACCAAAAATGGTTCTTCTATGCCATCGCTTAAAGAACCTTTTGAAGCACCTTAAGAGTGTACTTGACCTATTGGAGTGTTGAAATGTGACATGGAAAATATATAAAAAGCAGAACTCTTCAAAACACATTTAACCTCAACGAAAAAAATCTATTTCTTATGACATTAATTCTGTCATAACGTAAACAATTTGTGTTGAATGGAACAATGTGTTTGTTGTGCATGTGAAAAGGCTAATAAATTGTTCTAAATAAATAAATACATGTGATTCTAAATAAATAACAGCATTTCCAAATGCGTTTAAAGAAAAAAGTAGTTTGTTGTTTGTAGTTTTACTGCCATATTGTTTTTGAGCAAATGAAAAATAAATAATTTAAAAAAAAAAATTAATTAAAACTATTAAAGCAAAGAAATTATTTTTTTTATTTTTTTCCGGTTTTTTTAAGTAACGACTAACGAATATTACTAAAAAATATATTATTGTACCAGTTCCCTAAATATTTATTCTGACCAAATATTGTAGATGCCAAACAGAAACCTTTCCCCAGAAAATGCTTTGGCCCCTATTCAAGATGGTGAACAGGTCACAGTCTAAGACTTATTTTGTACTTATTTTGAATTCTGTTTCAAAACTTCCAATAGAAGAAAGGCCTGTCAGTAGTCGTCTATATGTACCCTGTAGAACCGAATTTGTGTCCAAAACATGAAAATCGCAAATACGTCTCTACAGGAATACATGGGCGACGTAAAAGCCACAAAAGCCAAGTTGGGATTGTATTCATCTCGATCAGAGGCACGTGACTTTGCATGAAAGTCGTGTGTGCTTACTATCATAAGTAGAGGAGTTTGAATGAGCAGGACTACTACATGAAGACAAACATACTTAGCCAAAATTGTACAGAAGCGGAAATATGATGTATGCCATCGCTGTAAACGGTTAATTTAAAGCCTTTATAGCTTAATTAAGCACCAAATCTGCTCTTAACCTCCACATTTCGCCTGAAGTCGTGGAATCGTAAGTTATAAATAGAATTTCTGCCGTATTTCACTTGGTTATTTTATTAACTGTAGCCTATATAAATAATAGGGGTAACGACATATTATGTGCCAATTATCCAGGAAATTTGCTTTGAACTGGCATATACAGATTAGAGATAAGAGAAAATATGCTCATTCTAAAATATTTATTTGCCTTTATGTTAAGGGGGCTAACTTGCTGTAATAAAAGCGTGGTAAAATAGTACAGGATATGTTGTGTAATTAGGCTATTAGCAGTAGTTAAGTAGCCTAAATCTGATCCGTTACTGAAGTTTAAATGTGATGGATTTTTTTTTTTTTTATTTGATTGTTATATTTTATAAACAGTGTAATTAGCGGGGAAAAACAATAAGGTTAACAGCACATGCACAAGTTAACTGAGAAACATCTCTAGGTGCTGTGGCATGATCCGAGAAGATTTGGCCATTGTGTATGAGTGTGTGAGAGAGCGAGAAAGGGGGAGAGAGAGAGCGAGAGAGAGAGGGAGAGAGAGAGAGAGAGGGATAGAGAGACTGAAAGACTTCGCGGACAATGGCGGAAAATTGAAGGTATATTTGCGAAAGCTGTGGTTCCTTATCCGGGGACTACATCGCCCCATGCCATTGGGCCATCATATCACGTGGTAAAAGTAACTTTACAGGGTTGCTCGCTAGTAGGAGGGCTTTATGGAGCAGAAAAACGACAAAGCTAGAAAAATTATTTTCCACTCCAGAAATTAATGATCATGAGCTCGTATTTGATGGACTCTAACTACATCGATCCGAAATTTCCTCCTTGCGAGGAATATTCGCAAAATAGCTACATTCCCGAACATAGCCCAGAATATTACAGCCGTGCAAGGGACAGTGGCTACCAGCATCACCACCAGGAGTTATACCCTCCGCGGGCAAGCTACCAGGAGCGTCCGTATAACTGTGCAAGCATCCCTGAGCCTGATACTCAAAGAGGACATGGACTGCCTCACGCGGGGCACCTGCTCGGAAAAGGGCAATCTGCCTCATGTGAGCCCCCACCGTTACCCCTGTCTCCTGCCACCCCTCCGGCTGCATCCTCCGCCTGCAATCAAGCCACCCCGGAGCATCCCAACAGCTCAGCTTCTGCCAAACAACCCGTAGTGTACCCCTGGATGAAGAAAATTCACGTCAGCACGGGTAGGCAACTTGAGCGTATTTCTCTTAAGCACTATAAAGCTTGCCCCTCATCCTAACTCTCTCTCTCCGTCTGCCTCACTCCTTTTTACACTCATCCCCTGGCCAGCCTCTGCTACGATAGGATAGAAGCCTTTGAAATGGCACAATTGAGGCGGATTTACGACTAGGCATTGGTAATTACACCCACCATAAATTTTATAGCCGAGGTATACTCTGGGCAGTCGTATCACCATGTGGCTTCTCTTGTTATGAGTGTGCGAGAGAGTGAGGGAGATCTGGGACCAGAGAAAAACTAAGCTTTATAATGTTGCATTAATAATTCAGTGCTGAGTCCAATGTGATTTTAGCCTTATTATAGAAAGCTAACTTTTAGATATTTTAGCCCACCCTCATTTCCTCTGTCGCCACCATTTCTCAATGAAAGACACGCTTGTTTACCCTATCCTTCCCTCGCTGCTTCTTTTCTTTTCTATTCTGTTCTGTTCTTTCTTTCTTTCTTTCTTTCTTTCCCTTTGCTTCTCCTCTTTCCAGTGAACCCTAATTACAATGGAGCGGAACCCAAGCGGTCTAGAACTGCTTACACTCGCCAGCAAGTCTTAGAATTGGAGAAGGAATTCCACTATAATCGGTATTTAACACGGCGAAGACGTATCGAGATTGCTCATTCCTTGGTCCTCTCGGAAAGGCAAATCAAAATTTGGTTTCAGAACCGCAGGATGAAGTGGAAAAAAGACCATAGGCTGCCAAACACCAAAGTCAGATCCTCTTCCTCTACGGGCATTTCCTCCGGATCCAACACAAGCTCAGCGGCTGGCGTTGTGGCGGCAGCTTCCACCACGAACACCATGTCAGCCTCCGAGGACCTCTCCGGAACCGAGCGTGGCGAGGATATTACAAGGTTATAAGAGAACTATTTCGAGGAGAGAAGGGAAGATCAAATGACTGATTATTTATAAAATATAATATATTTTGTTTTCGTAGGTATCTTGTGCGTAAAGGGGGTTCCTTTAAGTCCACAGTTATATAAAATGCATGTTATATAGCATGGATTATTGCGAATACCAATGGATTATTTTTTACGCGGAACAGGGTTTAATTTATCTAAAACTGAATCATTATGATGTTTGTTTGTTTTTGTTTTTTTTCCCAAGAGAAATATTTTGGGCGAAGCAGGATATGAACATTTTATTCAAATGTTATTTGTGGGCCTTTCTTTGCCCAGCTGCCAAGGTGAAGTGCACAACGAATCTATTTATTTCTCACTTGAGAGAGCTGGTACGGTTTTATTTTGATTTTTATTTTTTTGTACTGTAAATGAAAAACACTATCGTGGGTATCGATAGAAAAAAAGATCTTAAACGTCTTCGTTTTCTTTAAATGTAAATCATGCTGTGGGTTATCTGTCGTATGGAAAGGTTAATATTTTAAATTATCATTTAGTTTTTGTTGTGATGGCGTTGTGTTTAGGCTATTAACAGAAGATTGTTGTGAGATGCAATAAAACCAGTTTAGTGTATTTGTGCTAATTATATTGGTCAATAAAACGTAAGTGTCTATTAGTTTTACCTAGACTTGAGTGACTTTTATTAATATGCAATGTAGATTAAATTTCCGTGCATAAATAGCGAAATATTTTCTCTATACTTTTTAACAGGGATGCAGAGACTTTCATGTTAGTAGTCAGTTGAATATGCAGATGTAGGCCCAAAAGTAAAACAACGTTATCCGTGCATTTTAAAATCTACGTGGTTTCAGTGGGGTTGCAGCATTCGTTCTTGCAGAAAATTAATTCGACACTTTATTTCTACCATACAACCTCTAATATCTACAACGCAGTCTCTCACATTTAAGCGCTCGGGTTGTGCGGGTTAGCATGGGTTATGTACCCATCACTTTCTCATGTATGCCTTTAACGTGGCACATAATGCTGGCCTTTTTAGTTTATATCTTATCGCTTTTCATTCCACTGAATGGCTTGTTATTATTCATTATACTGTTTTCAACGTGGCTGAAAATGTCTCTAAAAATCAATTCCAGTATTCAAAAATGTCCTGCGCTGCTTGTATTTTTCCACTATTGATTTCAAGCGTTATGAAACTAAACTAAGCAATTCGTTTTATTTTATGGATAAACTAAACAGTGAAAAAATGGTAGATATTGAGAATGTAAAAATAGGTCTAACAATTTATGGACTTAATGGAATATTTTTAAATGTGTTTAGTTTTGTTGAGTTTAAATAAAAATAATTTGGAATTCGTTAGTATTTAAATTAATGCTAATTAATCTTGATATGTTAGGTTGCAATATAGTATGACATGATTTATGACAAAATAACCGTGACTAAACACGATTATAAAAATACGTGTTATAGGATAAATCTGTAAAAATACCAATGTACAGAGACAAAGGCTGTGAAATCATTCAGCTATGTCCATATTGTTATTTTTAAAGAAGCAGTTTGCATGTTGTGGAATATATCCTAGTATCTCAGTTCCTAGTTCCTTGAAAGTTCTGATTCAGGCCCCTCCTCTTTGTGTGAGATATTGTTATTTTTAAAAAGTGGCGCTAGATCGTGTTAGAAGCAACGTCATCGCCAAAGCAAGATAGTAGGAGCTAGACTAGACACAGGGCCAAAATCTGCACGCTGTGGCCTTGCCAGTTACAATGCTGCACAGAACGATCCCACATGCAAATTAGTTGAAATTCTATTGTGATGTTTAGTTTTTTTCTAAATGCACAAGAATATATTAAAATTTAAATATTAGAACACTTAGCGTCTCTATTGATATCAATTCTCGAAGAAGAAAAAAACATGTACAGAAAATAAGGAATGTGTTTGATTAATTGTAAATCGGCCTGACTTGAATGAAGATTACACAACAGCTTGCTAAGTGGGGGGCTGAGAAGCACAAAGGAGTGAGTCGTTTTAGACCATCAATCAAGTCCGGCAGCAATAGTCAATTGTACTTCTAATGTATTAAGTTGTACAGGCACTAAATAGTGCACAAAAGCGTCACTGCAAAATATGTTTCAGCGGATAGTTTGCCCAAACCTAAATGAGAAGAAAGGCACTGGCCATCGTCTCAGCCTGGCCATGACTTTGGAAAGGCACTTGAAAAGAGTAGGTGCAGAACTGCATTCAGAGACCGTTATGTGACTGAACAGCAGAAATAAATGAATGTGCACGCCTAAATCCTATCATCCCGGCAGTCTCTTTCGAGATGCTGTCGCCTCCATGTCGCGAGGCTGAAAAGGTATTTTATTGAAGTTTGTGGCGACTAAGAAAAGTCGAGTTCAATTTGGGGACACATTTTCTGTCCCATTAGTTTCGTTTCAGCCGGGTCGGCCGACCTCTCCCACCCCTTGACCCCACTGGCTCTCTCAACGTGTACCTTCTGTGTGCACCCTCACAGGCTTCCTGGGGTTCCACCGGTGCTCTTGCTTTCATTGTGGGTTTTTGCTTATATTGATGTGCCAATAGAAGAAGAAGGGCATCTGAATGTGTTTCTCCTTTGTTGCTTTGCACCGTATGACCTACGAGATCGGTGAACTCTGGGACAAGGCTCTTCTGTAGTGTGCGACCTTGTAACTTTTTCTTTAGGGGGCATCCATTTTCGAGCTGATAGTGTAGTGCTGGCCAGTCTCTAAGAAATGTTTCTACTTTCACCTAAATAAAAAAAAACAACAAAAAACTTTTTTTTATTCTTTACAACTAAGACCAAATCGGCATTTAGTTCTAAACAAAATATCTAACAAAAGTGGCCTCAACATGTAGATAGATTTTTGCATTGACTATTAAATATTTATTAGCAGGCTTTGTGTTAGTCAAACAGGTATGACAGCTTTTAAAAACATATGAAACAAACCTGTTTTCGTGAAACAAACAGCAGTGAAATTTTAAGAATCATTTTCTCATGGGGAGCGCTGCATTACTGCTGACATTGTTTGATAGATTTCTGACATTCCACGGCAGATGTAAAGTAGCTTTTGTGTTACGAAAAAGCATTTTAAAAGAAAGAGTATAACACATAAATCACTTTTGACTTCTAATGTGCTAAACTAATATTTACATTCATAAACCAAACAAACGGCATCGTTTAGGAGACAGGAGATAGCCTATTTGAATTCATCGCATGTGTTGTGTGGCTGCTTGAAAGCCCCCCAAAAAAATTCATACAAGTTTAATTTTTGCATGTATAAATCTTTATTTAAAACAATATTTAGTAGCTTCCTTCTACGTGATCTGATCATTACACTAACTATTTAACCGAATTCAGTGTGGTTGATTTAGTCGTATTAAATTATATATATATATTTATTTATTTATTTGTTTATTTTTACTTCTATACAACCAGTTAATTTAGATGTTGCCACATGAAGGACATATAAGCTACTAAACCTTTTTTATTTTATTTATTTATTTATTTTTTAAAGGAGTGTTGGTTCCTTGGAACATATATTGCAGAAGAAGGACATATAAGCTACTAAACCTTTTTTATTTTATTTATTTATTTATTTATTTATTTTTTAAAGGAGTGTTGGTTCCTTGGAACATATATTGCAGAAGAAGGACATATAAGCTACTAAACCTTTTTTATTTTATTTATTTATTTATTTATTTTTTAAAGGAGTGTTGGTTCCTTGGAACATATATTGCAGAAGACACTATCTGACTATCAAAAAGGTTACGTTAACATTTTATTTCATTGTAAAACTTTAATCGTTTTGGTATTTGATGAAGATGATATCTTCAGGCACATTACTTTAGTGCTCTGTGCTGCAGAGCTTAGAATATAATTTTATTTTGTTGCTAAATAAGATGTAGTCTAATTAGGTGACAAGTACACATAATTCCAAATATCCCAACTTTTTCAAGCTGTTAGAACAGTATATTAGATATATTTTCCCACAGTATTTGTAGATGGTAATTAAGAAATGCACCGATAGTTGCAAAAACAGTTGGCCTTTTCTAATACCTCATAACTGATCCCAATAACTTAATTTATGCGGAATGAGCAACATGGCGCCAGCAGTTGCACTAAGCCCTGTTTTCCAATAAAGTTACAAATCACCCTCTAAAGATCGTCTTCGCTTCTGTCGTACATTATTTAATGATGGTGGTGTACGGTACCGTTTCCAAAATCAGCACATAGCTCGTTTGTTATAAAATAAAATGTAAATACAACTTTAAATTACAACCTTACAATATGACAAAAGGCTAGCTATAAAAATGGAAATGTCTGCAGTTTGTTAAAGAAGTTGTCCTATTGTCCAGTCACTGTAAGTTAAGAAAAACAAATAATTTATTATAAAAAAAATGTCTATATTTAAAATTATTTATTTAATATTTATGATCATTTGGAGTGATTATTATTTATACATTTATAGGCTATATATGTATTTATATAATAATGTATAAATAATATATATATTTTATAATATTTACTTAATTATAAATATAAGAATTCAGAAAATAATTCAGTAATTATAATATAATTAAATTAATGTGAGTATCATACCAGATGCGATGTGGCAGTGGTTTACACATAACACTATATTTGCTAGCAATAGAAATCAGAAGAACAAAGTGCAGGGCTACACTTACGGCCACGGTCCTATCCGCACTGTACTGTACCGTATAGCAAGGTGGACATTTCTTTGTTTGCGTCCATAAATCAAAAAGATGATTGAGGGTTTGCCCTGCAATACAAGTAGTAAGTGCCACGCTGCACACACACTGTTTTGCTTATAGGTTTTTGAACCTGCCCTTGTAGGAAGAAGAGGAGGAAGAGACAAGCAGGAAGAGCAAGAAGATCATCACCTGTCTGCAGAAACGCGCGTTTACCAAACACTTGATCAAAAATGCATTTATTTATTGTTAAACGTAAGTGTGGTAGCAAATTCACCGTTTAAGAAATATACACATACATTATCTAATATTGTAATTTGTCGTCTAGTCCTAAATTATCAGGTATTAGCCTATTCAAATGATTTTTTTTTTCTGAATACAGTTACAGTTGTTTATGCTTGTATTATTAGTTCATTGACTTTTGTGGTGATTACAGTTGCATAGTAATGCACATTTTTTATATTGTGTCAGTGTTGAATTGGAAGAATGCTCTTTACCTTGCATACTGTCGGACGAGTGGTTTAAAATGATGAACATATTTACGAGGTATAACGAGGCTTTCGGGGAACATTTAATTTTAAAGTTGCCGAGCACTTGCATAGCACTTAAAATCTGCTTTCGAGCAACCGACCCAGAAACAACTCCTCACCTAAATGGGAAGTAAAGAACTACACTTTGCGTGTTTATACTGAACCTGACACTGACTCTAAGACATACAAGTTCTACCATGTTAATTACTCCACAGTACATAAAATTATAATGAGAACAGCTGATTGTTTCTTTCAAAGAAGTAGTTAAACACTAGTAACGAGTCATCTGTGTGAATTGATCTGGTTGCCCTGTAGTTGAATTGTAGGATTTAAATAAAATTTTTACAATGCACCACTTTTTATATAAGCCTATTCGAGCAAATCTTTTGCCTTGCCCATTGGTTTACCTATTCTAATTTCCATAACCATGGCGCTTTTCTTGTACAGCATCTTGTACTGAAACATGATACACGTTAAATTATGCATCATTCATAATTAAAAAAAAACTTTTTTAAAAAATCAATAAATGAACAATAAGAAATTAGCATTACAAGACGGAGCCACGTTGTTCTGTGAAGTACTGAAGGCATTGTTATTTTGGTTTTTTATTCTAAAATGCGTTTTTGTCAGATAAGTGTCTTCTCAAAGCAATTAAGTTAGCGATGAAAGGTGTAGGTTCTTGGCGTTGTTACGAGGTCCTCTGTGTAAACTGAGCTGTGGTGAACGACGCAGAAAGGCTCAGAGTTGAATCGGGGGTCACCATGTTATTTTCCAGAAATGTGGCAGTCCTTACCCTGAATATCCGCTCGACACATGAAATACATAAATACAGCTCTTGTTCCAGAGACAAGTGTCCTATGTGAGAGTCTAACCATGGCTTTGACTTTTGCACCTTTCATGCTTTTTTGTCATATTTTATGCGAAACGAAGAACATGAGCGAAGACGAGTGTCTGCATTGCACTCAACAGTCTCCATAATCTTTGTTCTGATGTCTTGCCCCTTAACCTTTACACTCTTTATGACCCCAAATGCAATGTCTAATGGCCACCCAAACTAAAGCAGACCAAGAGAGGGGACACACGACAGAGAAATTGTTTTAAAAACAAATTCTTGCCAAAAACTGAAAAAAAGAAATATGATGCAACAAAATATAGTCAAAGTGTATACAAAAACACAAATTAACTCCTTTTGTTCAAGTCAGAAATATTAAATATGATCGAATGAACCTAAATACACCATCGAAAGGTAGACATGGCTCCATCACTTTTTAAAGCGTAAATTGTGATTTATATTAAGAAAATAAGCCTAAATTAAAAAATAAGTTCATCCTACAACATCAAAATACCCCCCTGAATTGTACATTAAAAATACTACTAATAAGAATTCTTATCGCAAAAAGCACATAAAAACACTCCTAATCCAGTCACACGCAAAGCATGCTGGGAACTAGAAAAATCTTGGGCGCGTTTTGGGGGTTCCCGAAAGCACGGTACGCCTAAATGGATCGTAAAACGATCTTACGAATCATCTTAAAATTAAGGGCTATTTCCCCAAAGCATTGTAAATAGTAGCATGTAAATCGTCGTAGATCGACAAGTGTTCTGGAGAAATCGGAGCACTTGTATCGTGAAACGTCATGAAGTCACCTGCAGGAGAAGCGCAAAATTACAGCCAAACTCCATAAAGTTGATGACTAAAACAATGACTACTTTAGCAGTCCATAATGTGACTTCCACATCAGGATTTATGCAACATGTAAAAGCTAATTCATTAATTAAACATTAACAAAAGACCGTGAAAGTGAAGTGAAAAAAAACCAAACATTTTTGGTTAGTAAAACAACGTTTACATTTTTAACGTCAATGTCGAATTTCCAGTGTTCTCACACTTTTCTTCGTGTTAAATTATTGGAGTTACTGGTGAAAGTTTTAGCCATTAGTTATTTGGATCTGGCTGCCAAGCAAGTTCTACGTGACAAAGAACAATCTACCCATTGCTCGGCGGTAACAAAAAAATAAAAAATAATAATAATAAACGCAAGGCGTAATTTTATTTAGAATTTAGATTATTTTAATAATAGGATACCTTTTTTATTCGTGAAAAAAAAATATTTTTTTATTTCTTCCTGGATTAGGCTACTGAAGGCAAGATAGATAAGTGTCTGATGAAAGAGATGAGTGATCTTGTGATTGGTTCAAGTTGCCAGGCAACAACCTAAGAGAGTCGCTCACTAGCAGAACATCCATTATCTCTAAAAGTTACCGATTGAAGCTACAATGCCTAACCTGTTTTTTTATCGAATTAACCTGTAGTCTTTTACCCAGTGTCTGTCTATAAAGTCTCATTACAATGAGGAATTCGGCGTATAATGGCACAGGGGCAGTTTGCAAGACTGAGAATGGTCGTCATGTGGATGAAGGGCCACCTGTGAGCATCTCCGTTTCTCTCTGTCTGTCTATCCATCTTATTCTCTCTCAGTCTTCCATACTTATCTCAAGTAAACGTTTATAAAGGCTACTCAGGAGGTGGATAAATTACTGTAAGGGCTTAAGGACACAAGTCAGAAACTTTCCTTATCTACAGTCCTAAAACACCATTATCATTACAAGTCACGTACGTTTCCAAAGCAAACCCTTTTTAAAGCTCACCAGTTTGAACAAGTTACCAAACAAACAATAAATAAAGTATATTCACTCTCATGACTCACTGGTTGACAAACCCTTGTAGCCTAAAAGAAAGACTCTCTTGCTGCAACTGAGAAGTTCCCAGTGTCACGGTATAGATGTACAATTGTGTATTGAGGCTTTTGTCCAGTCCTCCGGGGTGTCTGCAATGTGTCTAAACATATGCGGTCATGAAGAGGTCACTAGACGTGCTGCTGCGCCGCAATGATTAATGCCATCTCCTCTATAGAGAAATGGCATTCGTAGATTAACGTTTTCTGTACAATATGGTGAGAGGTTCAAATAGGCATGTTCTATTGGCATAGAATATAATTTCTAGTGTGCTAAATCCTGACTTTACTTTTAAATACTTGCAAAATCGGAGAACTTTAGCTTGGGAGAAACAAAGAAGTCCAATGACTTTTTGACTATTAGTCATAAGGGGTTTAGATAAAACGCAATGAAAACGTTCGAAATAAAACATTAAACTATCCTTGCAAAATTTGAATTGGAACAAAGAGGAAAGTCCAGTCACTTTCAGACACTCATTCATAAAGATAAAACGCAATGAAAACATTATAAATAAAATTAGCACATTAGAAATAAGCATTTCAACATAAATGCAAATAAAACTTATAGACATATTGTTTTATTTTTGAGCTTTTATCTTTCTTGAATGTACAGAATACAGAAGTATGCAAAATGTGGCACAGGTGCGAGGAAGTTATGAAGTTAAACTGAAATCACTGCCACCAAGGCAACTTTATATAAACTGTACAACGTGTCAATTGTATTCAGGTTTTCTAATATTATATATTTTTTAATAGTTGACTGAATTCACTTTTCATTCACTTTTTGCAGTTGATCCTAAATCGAGTTTATTTCTAAGTTTCATGAACTCTTGTGAGATCTCTCTAAATTTCAGTCTTTTTATTTAAGTTCAGATTTGTTTACAGCAACGCGGGCACCGACGATATAAATCTAGTCTTTGCTCTTCAGAGACAGACCCATTTGTATGCATCGTTATAACCAACAACATCCTCTGTTCATTAAAATCCTTTCCTGGATTTAGCTACTCTCTTATCTGTCCTATGCCTAAAAAACCATTAGGATATTACTAATGTTTATTGAATAAATTAATCCGTAGCGTTATGCAGAAACAATGAAAATAATATGATTTTATTAAATGCAAAAGGTCTGCCTGTAGATTTCAAAAACATATACTAAATCATATCATATCAATATCATATATTTCATAAAGAAAAAGAAATAAAGAACTATGCACACGGTATCAATATTTGTCTTTCATCCCCCAATACAAAGTTTTTAAATATTTTTTTCTTCAAAATATTAGGTTATGTCCTCAAGAGTTGGAGTTATGGTACAGAAAGCAACAGACAGCTGTATGCAACGGCCCTTTGTGCATTCCATTAATTTGTTTACTATTTCCAACATATTATCCTCTTTAGAGAGCCTGTTTTTGCATGAAATGGTTAAAGCGATGTTATTATCGATGTTTTATGCAGCTGTTTGTGTCAGCAGCCACAAGAGCGCAGAAGGTAGGGAGGAATTATAAAAGGGTTGACACCCAGAGAGACCGGCGCGCTTTTGTGAGAGAAAGAAAAATGATTTATTGCCAGCAACGTGGTTCAAACAGAGTTCACTGAGAATTGTAGTGTACCGGCGGAGGCGCTGAGTTATAGTCTTGCTGAGCCACTACATCAAAGATTCCTTTTCAGATTTAGTGAATGGACCCAGCGGCATGAGACAAGGGAACAAACTTACTTTAATTAGAAAATTCCCAAGATCACAGGCGACTTTCAAACAATAAGGGAAGGGTTTGAAATATATGAAAGGTGCAAGGGGGACCATAAAACCTGCAGAAGAATAATAAAACCCTCCCTATAGCCTCCACCACCACTTCCAAAAATATGAATAGTTATAAAATAAAATAAAAATGCAGCGAAATTGTTTAAATAGCATTTATTGAATATCTAATTCATATGTGGTTATGGAATGAGTACACTGCATTCCTTGCACACTCGGGCGCAGTAATATTTCATGTTAATAGCGCTGCAGCTCGGCAGAAGCCGGACTTGTAATATGCATAGTGAATGCTTCTATTTGACAAGGCTTGTGACAGCAATTCACTGAACTCAAAATAACAAATCGTTTTTAGAAAAAGATTGATTTTATGCTTACAACCGACCAGGATAGCCCCATGGCTCCTTGATATTCTTTTTAAATAAACAGTATATGAATGCTTATGATTTGACTAGTTAAACCACCCGAAATTAAATACAAGCCTTTTAAATTGCTGTCATTTTTACCGCCATTGTTTTAATGCAGTCCAAAGTTATCTTAATATGTGTGAGCACTGAGACGACCATTATTCAAAAACATACCTGCCTTACTGGCAGGCCTTTCTTTGCGTTTGGGAGCTGTGTATTATTATAAGCTTTCTCTGAAAAAAAGTTAATGAATAAAAATAAAAAATCCCTACATGAAAAAGAGTGAATCGTTGAGGCTATCAGTCTTTGTCTTCGAAAATGCGTTAGACGTGATTGACAGTACTGAGTGTCTGAGTAAATACTCAAACAAGACACTGTGGAGAGTAAATGAAAAGGGACTAGTCCTTGGTTTTCAGTCCTTGTGCACAATTAATCACTAGAGCGAGACAACCACTGTCCACAGCTTAAAGGAAGGCTGATATGTTCATTTCTAACTTTTCAGCGTGACTGCTTTATGTATAATGTTATCGGCAAGCAGTCGTTTTAATTGGCAATTGGCTAAAAACGAATACTACTGTGTCGATAGTGTCTGGGAAAAACCGATCTGGACAGGTTGAGCGCTAAATAACGTTTTATAGCAATGACCTTCTACCCTCCACCAGCTTAGCTTCATGTCGTCAGAGGACAAAGGCTAATTCTGTTGCGAATAAAAAGGTTTTGTGATCAATCTGTAATTATTTCAAATAACTTTAAAAACAACAAGATACCCGACTCCAACAAGTTTCTAAAGACTTCACCATTGCCCTAAAATGTCGTGTTTACGCCAAATCCGGGCTGTTCCTGCTCTTTGTTCATCAGAACGTTGTTTTAAATAGTAGACAATGGGATGCATTATACAGGCGATGAACTTGAACGTATGTCTTTGGTTACCCGAGACGAGCAAATTTAGCCATCTCGGGGATTATTTCCTTACACTTCCAGTTAATTGAAAAACGAAATTCTATCATTTCACTAAGATTATTTTTGACGTGCATTGTCAGTACAGCACTGACAGTCAAAATCCCTTTGTTTGACCACACCCACTGGATCTCTTGATGTCTTTTTCACCAGGTAAAAATGCGCAGAAATCTCAACACACGTCGGAAATTGTATAGAAACGCCATCCAGATCCATTTAACGTGTGTTGCCATTTTTCTTTCACAGCTCCGAAACGTTGTTTGTTATCCTTTTTTTACATAAAAAACATGACGATGGAGAAAGACAATGTATGTTACTTAAATATTTTATTAATAAAAAGCACTTCTAAAACATCTACATGGCTGTTTTTTTTTCGAACGATTAAGAAGATTTTGTAATAAATATATATAAAAAATCAATATGCTACATGTATGGAGCTGTTGTTACAACTGTAAAGCGTTAGGAACAGTTATTTAACTATAAGGCAAATAAGTCGATTATTATATAATACCTACCACAAGAGGACTGAAAAGTCAGTCAAGGTTTCAAACATTGCATTACAAAACGTTATCACCGAAATGAAGTCTGTATTCTGCAATCCATTGTGGCAAAACTAAGAAGACGCGCGATCCCATGCATGTCTTTTCTCTGTCCAAATGGGTCTCTTTCTCCCCCCCACCTCCCAAATCACGCTCTCTCAACTCTGTCAGCACGGTAATAGGGTAATATATGCGCCCTGCTCATGGCTTTTCGTCTATCCACAGGATAATCATTCGAAATTGCAAAATAGTTGAAGAATGCGGAGGAAAACGGAATCCTCGTTTGGTCGCTTTCCAGTACTTAACTCAAACAGCCAGTGCGCGAGGCTATTGGAGGAGGCCATCACGTGGCTACATTGTTTACCCTTGTTGGAAAACAATTAAAGACGGCAGTGAGTGTACTTTTAAGTCTATCCTACACCTTGTGTGATCAATTATCCAACCGGAGTGATTAGGGCGGTTAGAGATGCACAATTTTCATATTAAATTATATTCATATTTTTTTAATTTCATATTAACAATGCTTACTTGAACAAGATATGTTGCAATAAATCTCATGTTTGTTCTATGGAGCTACATTTCTCCCCTTGTGCTCTGCAGGAGAGCAGTACTGCGTGGAGACAACATGCTGAAGAAAATTCATCAAAACATTATGAAGGCCATATGTGGAACTTTCAAAAACTCTCTCAACATCCCCTGGTGTCAGCCACTCCTTGGACCGGGCGAATGCAAGGGAAAGAGACGAGGGATGCAAGCTGTCAACTTCCTGCTTTTCAACCGAGAAGTACCCTTGGATGAGAGAGACACATACACCTATAAGCTTCAGGTCCATTAACGTCATGGAATCAGGTGAGAGAACTCGTTTTTGGACTAAATGAAGTATATTGATTTGCATTGCTTAGAAATAACCACATAATCTAATCAGTCAGTCATATTTTAGTAGATAATGAATAACAGCTGGGTCAGATTTGGTTCTATGTTAATGTGATTTGTCACTTACACTGATGTCAATGACTGACATCATTGAGAACTACAGTAATTAATCAGTTATTAGTGTTTTCCTTCCTTCTTAAATAGAAAATGAACCCCTAATTACAGGCAACATTTCAATCTTGACTAATAAAGACTGTTCATTTCCAGTAAACATCCATGTAAGAAGAAACCACATGTGTCTCAAACTAAAGTTTTATTGTGTTCAGTTAATTCATTCACACATTTTTTATCAGTCCAGTCCATCAAGATTAATGTGGACACATGGATTGGGCAAAAAAACAAGATGGGGCAAATATTATTGTATGCGTATTACTCATTGACAAATACACAATTACAACGTATATATTTTAAGTATAGTAATTTCTGTCTAACAGCACTTACACTGTGTGAAAATATGTTATTCTCAAGTAAAAAATGCATAAGCTGCATAAAAGGAAAAAAAAAAAGAAGAGAACTTCTAAGAAAAGTAATATTTTCTAGAGACAGCCAGTTGTTCTGTGAACTTGATTAAGTTTAAACTTTTACTAAGGAGCAGAATAATAAAAAAAAGCCTACAGTGAAATTTTTAAATTATCTGAGGCTATGCTTTTCTGGGTCACACAGATAAGACTGCTTCACTTGTTTTAACCTAAGCAAAATCACACATTTACGCTAGTGAATATTCTCCACACATATACAAAATTTATGACATGTTGTGTGGTATATATGTGGTGATTTTCAGCTTATATGTGCAGAAATAACATTATGGCATTGATGTCACTTCTTGAAGAACTTTTGTTGATAGGAAGGACAATGGATGAAAAACAATCCACACACAATCATTAGGAATCTAACCACAGTAGAAATCATATGAAATGGATAATTAACTTAGTGATTAGTCTACCAACAGTGGTCTGGCCACAGACAGGGCGCTGGATTCTCAGTACACTGATTTATCACTGGGGGTTTAAACTTGCAGCTGAGCATATTCAAGGATGTCATGCTACATTTTCATCATCACAGTTTAGGCATCAGAGAGATTTGCTCTGGCATTATGCTTTGCAACATGGTTAATGTTTTGGGAAGAGAGTTCTGTTCACTATCTAAACCTTGACAGACCTTAGACCTGATGTACTTTAACATTTCTATATATCTGCATATTTTCCAGGTGATTCCAGGTACAGCAGTGGTGAAGTGCAGGATAGCGGCTGCTCTAATAGTAAACGGGCACGTGCAGCGTTCACCTCCTCCCAGCTGCTCGAGCTGGAGAAGGAGTTTCACTTCAGTGCTTACCTGTGCCGCAACCGGAGACTTGAAATGGCTGCGCTGCTGAAGCTCACTGACCGTCAGATTAAAATCTGGTTCCAAAACCGTCGTATGAAGTATAAGAAAGCTCACAAAGAAAAGTCGATGGCAAAGTCCTCTTACTCCTACCTGGAAACTGTCAGTCCTCTGTCGTGTGTGTCATGTGTTCCTGCCTCTTGTTTCCATATTTGGTTTGTTTCCTGTCCTTGTTAAATGTAATCATTAGTTTAATTCTTGTCCAGCCGTGTTCGTCTCATTATCTATGATTTACCTGTGTATTTATAGTCCTGTCTGTTGAGTTAGATTTTGTCTGGTCTATTCGTTACCCCCGGTGTTTCCTGTCTGTAAGCCTTGCCTTGTCCTGCCATGTCTTGCCCTGTCTTGTCCTGATGTCTTCAGTAAAGACTAGTATTTGAGTTTACGTCCTCGTCTCCGTGTTCCTTGTTCCTGCCTCGTGTGTGCACCGTGACAGAAACAGGTAACCAGCCCTTTGTGATTAGTGGCAACACAGTGGATCCTTCAGTGCCATTAAAATTCCAATACTACTATGAGAGACCATCAATGTCTGGTATGAACTGTGCCCAGAGCCACTGGTGAAACTACAGGAAGTTCAACAAACAGGTTCTCCAGCACTAAAGCACAAATCACATCAATGGTGGAAATGACAGAATCCTCTTGGATATGCGAAATACAAATTCTCCACAAAATATGTACCTGTTCTGTCACTTACCAGTTATTTCCCGCATTATAACTCTCTCTGACATGATTTATATGTAAGGAAATTGAAGATTTATTGCCCCTACATGACGATTTATATGAAAATTTAAGTTCAGTGGCCAAGTTCACTCTGAACCAGATTACATGTTATCAGCTAGTAGTACATGGTAAATCAGAGTTAGTCTCCACTGTGCATAAACTGCTGTAGTAATATCTTTGCAAAGCGCCAAGATTTATTGCGCACAGATCCAGGCTCACTTGTACAAGTTTATCTCTTGGGCACAGAAAATACAATTTAAAAAGGGCATTCAAGACTTTGAATGGTCATTAACATCCGCTCAGCTTTTGTAAGTGCACAACATATTTTTATTGCTCCCAAAAATGCTATTTTTCCCACACCATGTGCTGGAAACTCCTAACTTGGAATGTTTTTGATTGTAATGGCCAGAAATGTTCAAATATTCAACCCATGTTGAATAACGACGTGTTCTCCTATTGACTGAGTTTGACTTCACGCAAAGTTTTGTTTTCTTGTTTATACTGAAAGTTCATTTGAATCTGAATTCATGGTGTTTTGACTGACAAATGAATAAAGCAACAACACAGGATTAATCCACGGTCATAATGCTACGTCATTGTCAGAATTCTTGCTTTGATAATGTTTTGATCTGATTTGACCTATTCATAAAGTGTGAACATGCCAGAGTTTCAATGTAAAATAAAAAAATTCTAGTTCTTACCACTTTTAGTGTACTTTGGTCATATCTGATTAAAAGCATGCTTTTTGAAACTGCAAAGTGGTTGCTTCAAACTAATTAAACACCTAAAGGTGAATGTGTTGCATGTAAATTACAATGCTGTCATTCTATTGTTTTTCAGATCTTCTTTGTTAGTTTGGTAAAAACATCTGAGAAAAACTGAGAGTGAATCTTAATTTAGCTTTAAAGTGCTTCTGTGGATTTTACTTTGATACTTTTTGAATTAGGCAATACTGTACTTTGTATTCTTAAAACATAACCTTACATATATGCCTGCCTCCGCCTCCGCCTCCCAACCTCGCAACATTAATCATTTAGACAAGACACTCTCTCTCCCTCTCTCTCTCTCTAGCAGCTTCACAACCGCTCAACCCGCTGGGCCTAATGACAGGCAGTGCGCTTCTCTTCCAACCTTCCAACATGCTCTTCTCCAGTATAGGAGCTGAAGCACAGATTTGAAGAAAACAGATTCAGTTTTCTGCTTTTCTAAAAACAGAGTCTATTATTACATTTGAGCAAAATTGCACTACAGCAACATTAGCGGTGAAGAAGCCAAGGCTTGTGGGCACCGCCCCTGGCAGGGTGGGCGATAACTCATTTTGATTAATTATGTTTAATTAGGACGTCGCCGTGTGTCATTTTATAAGATAAGCACGGAACAGCAAAATCTACCTTTTCAAAAATATTAACTTCAGATGAAATTTGAACTAATTGAGCAATTTCAGTTTGGCCAATCTTAGTTATTCTGCATAAATCAATCTAGAGCCAATATAATTAGTAGCCTAACTTAGTAGCCTTGAGTGGTTCTCAACCCCATTCCTAGAGGGTCTGAAACCACTGGCTTAACTAATTTCAGGACTATCAGCAACATTGCACAATTAATCATAGGTTTAGCTATCTTCTCAATCTTGTTTCTGTTTATAGATTACAATGCAGCATCTGTAATCAAGAGGATGGAAATAGCCTTTCATTCAATTCGTTCTGATTAAAGGAACAAATGATTCTGTAATGAATCGTCGAGGCTAAGTCACAGAGCTAAATAAATAATCTGATACTGTAATTTGCAGATAAGTGTGCGAACATATCTTTATACGAGTGGCCACGAGAGAATGGAACACAGTCTGTGCTGTACTGCTGAACTTACCATTCATCACCACGCGGCAGTGTTCCATATGCAAAATAGGAGTTGGCCTCCCGGTGGCCCCTTTAGTGCAACTAAACAGAATGCTGAGTGCTTTGCTGTATTTAAACTGGATCCAACCTAACATACCGACTTAGTTACATAGAATGTAAAACTTCTGAACAAGTAAAGAATATCAATTTAAATGCTTTCAGTAAATGATTATATGTCTAATAAATTTATTTATACAAATAAAAACATACTAAAAAAGATTTAAAAATCTATACTTTATAAAATTGTAAAAAAGTAATTTTTTATAATATATCATATCTAAATATATGCTTTCTACAAATGTTCTTAAAGAATAAAAATTATATATACATAACACACACACACACACACATATATATATATATACATATATACATACATACACATATATATATATATATATATATATATATATATAGTCATGGCCAAAAATATCGGCACCCTTGGTAAATATGATCAAAGAAGGCTGTGAAAATTAATCTGCATTGTTAATCCTTTTGATCTTTTATTAAAAAAAATTCACAAAATTCTAACCTTTCATTAGATAATAAGAATTTCAAATGGGGGGGAATATCATTATGCAATAAATGTTTTTCTCAAATACACGTTGGACACAATTATTGGCACCCCTAGAAATTCTTATGAGTAAAATATCTCTGAAGTATATTCCCATTTATATTCACAATTTTGAGCACTCCAGGGTGATTATGAACATGAAATTATCCAGACAAGGCTTCCCGTTTCACAGAAATATAAATAGGAGGGAAAAAGCCCAAATTCCCTTAATCATCCATCACAATGAGAAAAACCAAAGAATATATTTCTGATGTGCAGCAAAAGATAATTGAGCTTCACAAATTAGTGAAGTGGCTTTAAGAAAAGAGCTAGAGCAGTGAAAATTCCCATTTCCACCATCAGGGCAATAATTAAGAATATTCAATCAACATAAAATGTTACGAAACTGCCTGGAAGAGGACGTGTGTCTATATCGTCCTAATGCACGGTGAGAAGGAGAGTTTGAGGGGCTAAAAACTCTCCAAGGATCACAGCTGGAGAATTGCAGTCTCGGGGTCAGAAAACCTTAAAAAAAAGTGTCAAACAGCACCTACATCAGACGAGGGTTTCAAGGAAAATTCTCCTAGCTCGTCCAAAAACAAACTCCAGCATATTCAGTTATCAGACACGACAGGAAGTTCAAATGGGACCGGCTTCTATGGTCAGATGAAACTAAAAAATGAGCTTTTTATCAGCAAAACACTCAAGATGGGTTTGGTGAACACAGGGATAAAAAAGTACCCCATGTGTACAATGAAATATACTGCTGTATTTTTGATGTTGTGGGCCTATATTTCTGATGGAGGTCCTGGACATCTTGTTTAGACACATGGCATCATGGATTCTATCAAATACCAACAGATAAAAAATCAACAAGTGACTGACTCTGTTAGAAATCTTATAATGGGCCATGTTTGGATCTTCCAACCGGACAATAATCCAAACAAAAACCTCAAAAACAACATAAAAATGGGTCACTGAGCACAAAACCAAGCTTCTGCTATGGCCATTCCAGTCCTCTGACCTGAACCCTGTAGAAAATGAGTGAGGTGAACTGAAGAGAAGAAGCATCAATATAGATCTGTGAATCTGAAGGATCTGGAGAGATTCTAGATGAAGGAATGGTCTCTGATCTCGTCAGGTGTTCTCTAACCTCATCAGGCATTATAGGAAAACATTTAGAGCTGTTAAACTGGAAAATGGAGGTTTCAAAAATTATTGAATAAAACCGTGCCGTTAATTGTAGCCAATGTGTATTAGAGAAAAACATTTATTTCATAATGATATTTCCCCCATTTTAAATTCTCATTATCCAATGAAAGGTTAGATTTTTGTGATTTTTTTAAAATAAAAGATCAAAAGGATTAACAATGCAGATTAATTTTCACAGCCTTCTTTGATCCTATTTACCAAGGGTGCCGATATTTTTGGCCATTACTATATATATATATATATATATATATATATATATATATATATATATATATATATATATATATACACTGACCTAAAGGATTATTAGGAACACCTGTTCAATTTCTCATTAATGCAATTATCTAATCAACCAATCACATGGCAGTTGCTTCAATGCATTTAGGGGTGTGGTCCTGGTCAAGACAATCTCCTGAACTCCAAACTGAATGTCAGAATGGGAAAGAAAGGTGATTTAAGCAATTTTGAGCGTGGCATGGTTGTTGGTGCCAGTCTGAGTATTTCACAATCTGCTCAGTTACTGGGATTTTCACGCACAAACATTTCTAGGGTTTACAAAGAATGGTGTGAAAAGGGAAAAACATCCAGTATGCGGCAGTCCTGTGGGCGAAAATGCCTTGTTGGTGCTAGAGGTCAGAGGAGAATGGGCCGACTGATTCAAGCTGATAGAAGAGCAACTTTGACTGAAATAACCACTCGTTACAACCAAGGTATGCAGCAAAGCATTTGTGAAGCCACAACACGCACAACCTTGATGGGCTACAACAGCAGAAGACCCCACCGGGTACCACTCATCTCCACTACAAATAGGAAAAAGAGGCTACAATTTGCACGAGCTCACCAAAATTGGACGGTTGAAGACTGGAAAAATGTTGCCTGGTCTGATGAGTCTCGATTTCTGTTGAGACATTCAGATGGTAGAGTCAGAATTTGGCGTAAACAGAATGAGAACATGGATCCATCATGCCTTTTTACCACTGTGCAGGCTGGTGGTGGTGGTGTAATGGTGTGGGGGATGTTTTCTTGGCACACTTTAGGCCCCTTAGTGCCAATTGGGCATCGTTTAAATGCCACGGCCTACCTGAGCATTGTTTCTGACCATGTCCATCCCTTTATGACCACCATGTACCCATCCTCTGATGGCTACTTCCAGCAGGATAATGCACCATGTCACAAAGCTCGAATCATTTCAAATTGGTTTCTTGAACATGACAATGAGTTCACTTTACTAAAATGGCCCCCACAGTCACCAGATCTCAACCCAATAGAGCATCTTTGGGATGTGGCGGAACGGGAGCTTCGTGCCCTGGATGTGCATCCCACAAATCTCCATCAACTGCAAGATGCTATCCTATCAATATGGGCCAACATTTCTAAAGAATGCTTTCAGCACCTTGTTGAATCAATGCCACATAGAATTAAGGTAGTTTTGAAGGCGAAAGGGGGTCAGACCCCGTGTTAGTATGGTGTTCCTAATAATCCTTTAGGTGAATGTATGTACTAACTTGAAGCTTTCAAAAAACATTAGTTATTTGTAATTTTTCTGTTATTTAAAGTGTCAAAACATCATGTGGTGTGACCGTCTGGCCATAACTGTTGTTTTGGAAACATCTTTGAAATTACCCTAAATTTATTCTGATTAATTTTCTGCACTATTAGGCATGTTTTCCAAAGTGTTTTGTAATCCTGTATAAAATTGCAAAGCATATGTATCTATATTTCCATCATAATATTCAAATAAACTTTGTCCGATAATTTCCATTTTATGAAATATCATGTGGTGCGACCATCAAGAAACTACCATTTTGGTACTTTTATATTGAAATCCATTCAAAGATAGGACGTTGCATCATATAACAATTTGCCAAGGACCCATAGAAGCATCAAGCAGGTTTGTAACTCTCTTTCCAATTTGGAAAAAAATAACCTTTTTAATGGCTGGTATGTAGTTACCACATTTGGATATCATGTGGTATGACCTAAAAAAAAACTAACCAATGACTATTAAGTTATTTCTACAAGCATTTATTTTTAATATACATTTCATAGTGACATTTCATGGGAAGCTAGCCTATTTTATTATGTGGCTAATTCTGTGCTTGTAAATTTTGACTGAATTTGAAAATATAATTTGGTGTGACCAAATATCATGTGGTGCGACCACTGCAGAGTATTTTCCATTATAGATATATGTCCCAGATTCGCAGTTTTTGTGCTTTTATATTCAATTAATGGTTTATATACACAAAATACTTTATTTTAATATAATTTGGAATAGATTTTTGTGCAGTTTGGGTCATTGGGTTTATGTGTAATCGAACAATATGAGAAAAAATGCAAAAAATAGGAATTTAAAGCATCTAATTTTAGTTTGGTAATTATGCATTTATTAGTCATTTATTATATATTTATTAAGAACTATTTTAATCTATTTTACCAGATTCCAGTGCCAAGCAAAGTCAAATAAACGCTCACCAAAGGCAGCATGTTAATTCTGACCCTGCAGTCAAGCACAAACTCCAGATGTAATTTTCTGCTGTAAGAAAGATGTTTATGATTTCATCTCAGAACCTGAGCCAGCAACTCTAAATTGACCCTTAGCAAAGACCCGCCCTTAGTTACTGTTGCTACGTCAGACAAACCATCTGACAAACCATGGCACTTTTATGCCACACGTCATGTTCTCATGCAGTAAAAAATACATCACGGAGCAAAGAAGACACTGACAACAGGCTGACATACAAGACAGAGAAGGTTACTTTCGGTATTAAACAAAGTCTCAGTCTTCCAATTTTTTAAAGAAAGTCTTCATTTTTTAAAGAAATTCAAACAACAAATACTGTTGTGTGGCTCTTTAATGTGTTGTGAGCTCATTGTGACAGATCGCTGTAGCACCTCACTTCAAGCGGCATGTGACCGATTATCTCTTTCTAGTTATAGCACAAAATAAACATGAATGAACATCAGAACGTATCTTGTTTCAACTGTGAAAAGATGTCAATAAACACTATTTTTCAAGTTCAAGTTCGCCAACGTTAATCTACTCTCCTTTCTGGTCTGATTGTCGGACAAAAATGGCAGATTTTGCATTATGATTGCTCAGATTGCCTGTTAATCAAACTCCCGGCGAAGGTTCAATTGAGCAGTCAATGTTGGGCAAAGTTTAGAAATAACTGGGTCTAAAAAAATGACTGCAATTAACGTCATATGCTGAACTTTTCACACGTTTCTTTAAATAGATTTTTAATGATGTAAGGTCTTTGCGTCATTTGGAGCGACCACTCATCATGTGGTGTGAACAATAATAGCAATAACTGTATTAAATTAAAAATAAATTATCTAATTTCTGTGGCTGAAATATGAATCACTGCTATAGTATGCAGGTGGATGCTGCACACTGGTGGTGGATGAGGAGATACCCCCTTACTATGTAAAACGCTATGAGCGCCTAGAAAAGCGCTATATAAATGTAACAAATAATTATTATTATTAAGTGAATGGTATTTTAAAAATATTTTTCTCAGTTTTATGCAATTTACAGAAAAAAATAATTCTGCTAACTACAATTTAGAAAGCAACTCTGAAATTATAGAACAAAAATATGAGCTCATTATGTACAAAAACTGAAGAAATGCAAATACTTTGTTTCTAAACACTTCAATTGCCGAGAACTTCTAAAAAAAAAGTGTTAAGCATGTTAAGGAAATTAATTAATTTTAATATAAATTATGGTCACACCACATGACATTTTTTAAGGCTACGGCTGATTCATCTAGATAAAAAAACACTAAAATGACTTAATTAAAAAATGTTATTATTATTATTATAGTATTATTATTTTTTGTATTTTAAAATTGGACTGTCGAAAATCCTTATACGCCAGTGACCCATATATATATATATATTTATATATAAATGTTATATATAAATTTAAAATGTAGAATAATAACTATGTTGCATCTTCTATAAATCACAGTCTCTCAAAAATGAATAAAAAATAAAATAAAATAAATTATTATTCTTTGCATTTCTCTCTTTGACAAATTGCTTTGTTCCTCTTGTGCTCTGCTTTGGATAAAAGCATCTGCTAAATGCATAAATGTAAATGTAAATATTTATATTTTTTAATATGCTGCTGGAGGTGTATCTTTCTGTGTATGTTGTTAATAAAGAATAACAATTATACATACATATAAGTAAATAGATTATGACACACACAACATATATAAACCACAAACTGACTGACCAATATCTGAATGATACATACAATCTAAATGATACATACATGTCACCCTAATTGTCTGTGTTGGATAAAAGATGAATTAATGTGAATTATTATTAATACATTGTGACTGAATTATTATAACAAGAGAGAAATTCAGTAATTGAAGGGGCATGAGAGGTTCATGCACTTGTTATTAGACTGACCACTGAACAACATCAGGCCTACTTTTAATAATAGACGGCCTGCAGTGCTTGCGTGATGTAGCCCCCTATGGAAAATCAGCCTGTGAACTAAGAAGGATCCAGATCTAATTCAAACAAAGCACTGTATGAGCTTTAGTTCACGGTAAAGAGAACAGCACAACGGGTCCACTACATTCCCAAATCCATCATTGAGCTCAGTATGTAATTAATTTGCAGAAAATCAGCTGCAGAGAAATTCCTCTTTGGAGGTTCAGGAGAAAAATATTTACTGGACTGACTTGCAGAGAGAAGAAGAGCGAGAGATAGATGGAGGCTGCGTTGGATTCTTTACATTCTTGTGTGCATGGGCTGACCAGGCATGATTTACGAGCACATTAAGGAGCATTACAAGACCCCTGGCGAAAGATCACAGAGGATGAGAGAGCTTGCTCTGGCCACTCACACAATAAAAAGACCTATTTTTAGGCATTTAAAACCACACAGAGTGCACAGCACAAACCCTCAACACTACATGACTGAATTGATCCAAAGCTGTCATTGATATAATTCAAGTTCCTCTTCAACATGATGTATATGGGCTAACAATGACAGATATCCATCGCTGAAGCATTGCTATAAAACATTTAGAGGGAAAAATAAAGCTATGAGATCACATCACCTCTTTTTGCTTACTGAAAAAAATATCAAAGTTTTACCTGATAGCCTACTAATATTTAATTTGATGCTATTGTCAATACCTGTTAAATGACTGATCTATATCAAAGGTAAAAATATATACTATTTTGTGTGTGTGTGTGGGGGGGGGGGGGTCTTAAAATAAAACTATGAATAGCTTTAAAAAAAGTTACAGATGATTTCTCGAGGAAAACAGGTATTAATTCTAAGATTTTTTTTTAAATACATCTGTTATTAAATTATTAGTGCTATTAAAGATTATATTTGAGGGTGGCAAAGTGAATATAAATGTAAAAATATGCATGCACAAAACAAGTATACACAATTAAACATACAATATCAGGTGATACATATGCATTATATACTAATTCCGATAAATGTACCATTTTGGCCCATAACCAATGATATGGCAGAAGATATCATTCATCCATATACAGCAACTTTCATTTCATTAGTGTACAACGTTCACAATACATACAATGAAAACAGGTTTCTGTTTTGATGTATAATGGTGCATCAGCCAAATATGTGGATCTGGGTTGCATTGATAAATATAACAAAACACGGAGGGTATAGCATATAAATTCTATGACTTTATGATTGCTAGGGTGCAAAAATACATGCACAGTTGCACACTCGAACAAAAGCACACTTTCTCTGCATAGCGACCTATCAGCATCAATATCCCCATGAGGAAATCATCATTACAGCTACACAACCTCATTATTAACATCAAGTAATTACACTCATACACCTTGCAATTTTACCAGTCTAACTGGATATTGCTTTCATTTTTTTCAGCTCTCATTCCATTTCTTTTCATCTAAAGGTCAGTTCTTCCGAATTCCCCATTTTTTTCCAATAGGGTCATGCATTGATCCAAAGCACTAACCTAGACTGAGTGCACTAACAGACTCCCATCACTCGCTCATCATATTCACATCCTGATTCAGCGCAGGGAATGAGATTACGGCCTACACTCCAAATAAGTTCATCTTGGGAATTTTTGAAAAATTGTTAGAACGGCAAGTTAAGGCCCCACACCACACGGCCCACAGGACACCATACATACATCACATTCCAGATTTAGTTAGTAATCCCACAATCTAGTTAAGGATCTGGAAATTGGATCGAATCAATTAATTCTACAGTCAATTTGCATAAGAGATGGTCCACTGGCCATTAAAATTCACAATTTGTCTTCAAACATCTCATGGCCGACTACAATTTTAGAAATTAGAAGATAAAACATTATTTATTATAATGAAATATAGGTCTTCGGACCAATTAAAAAGGATAGGATCAACCTCTGCGACCACGCTTTACCGTACAGCCTCTCATTAAGGATTAAAAACGCCAGACCTTATGCTTACACAGGTAATCACCACGTACCGGATTCATAGTTCTCTTTCCATAGCATGAATCAATAGTCATTTAAAGCGCTTTATTAAGTGGCTCAAACACAAGCTGTGCTCAGACCTCTTCTAATCATAAACAAGGTGCTGACTCCGTATGTGTGACCTTTGGCAAATCCAGTCCATTCTTTTCCATTAACCTTCCCAGTTTTGCCATTTCTCTCTCTTTCTCTGTCTCTCCGGGGGAGTTTTCCTCTCAGTCAAAGCCGCTCCTAGTGCTTGTTGCTCAGAGGGATTGTTAAGTATCAATTCCTAGTGTCACCTTTGTGGGTTTTATTTATTTGTCGGCCTGCTGGTATGGAACACAGCGCAGGCATCACTCAGGTAGATGGATTATAATTCACCTGCAAGCCCTCATCAATCTCCACAATTTGACTTCCTGCATCACGTACAACTGTTACTGTCATATTAAAGCACTGCATTATAAAGATCAATGGCTTTTTAAATACGCTCTAGCTAAAGGTGATTGGTGACATTAAATGGAGAAAAAAAGGCTGATAACTGTCACGCAGATGAGAAGCCTCACCAACTTGATGAGGGTTCCTACAAAACAATTACCGTAACATACGCTCTGACGTTTGGATTAATCAAATTGCATGTTTCCAACCTAATCATCACCTGATGATTTCCAGAAAATGGATATCAAAAGCATAACATCTTCTCAGAGAAGGACTTCAAGCAAGCTTTCTTTCTCTGTGCAGTTGAGCAGAAGAAGCATATGGCTGTGCTTTCCTTCCTACCGACTATTTAACCCTGCTAATGTCCCCCAGTAAGGAGCTCCGGAGGCACTGGAGACTGTGCAGCAGTCGACGCTCGTATGACAGATGGCTTATTGTCACTTTGTTTGGGCTGTTGCCTGCTGGGCTCAAGTAGGAAGTGAAGACCGGAAGCATTCATATTCTTACATCCATACACTACACTAAGCGGAGTAAACGGGTAAGATGAGGCGGAGCTGTTTCGGCACATGCCTGCTGGGATCTCTGTGTGATTGTAAGAATCAGCAATGAATCCCATTACTGCACACCTGGTCACTATGTACTCTGTTTCTGTGCAAAAAACAACAGTTTTATTACAAGTGGCGACGCTCATTGTTGTCTACTTGAAGATAATAAAATAAGCAGTTTGTTAGAGAAGCCGAAACTGTCATTGAAAGCCTGTAATTAAAGTTCCTCTTCAGCATAAAATATATGGGATAATACAATGACAGATATTCAACATCAATGCATTCCTTGAAGAGGAAATTGAAAGGTATGAGTTAAGATTCTTATGATACTGATACATATGCAGGCCCAAAAGAAAAAAATGAGAAGCTTGTTCATTATTTAAAAAAAATATATATATATATATAATATTAATTACTTCATACAGCAAAACCACTGTTTTCAATATTGATAAAACTGCAAGTAATGTTTCTTGAGCAGCAGATCAGAATGATTTCTGAAGAATCATGTGACACTGAAGACTAGAGTTATGATGCTGAAAATTCAGCTTAACAATCATTGGAATAAATAGGAAATTATTTTAAATAGTAATAATATTTCACAATATTACTGTTTTTACTGCATTTTCTTATTAAATAAATGCATCCCTGGTGAGTGTAAGAGACTTCTTTTAAAATCAGCATTGTACATTTTATTTGAAATATGAAAACTCTTTCTTTAATAAAAAGTACACTTAGCCACACAAATGTCTCTGTGTAATACAGATATATCTAATCATGCTGTATGCAAATATATGCAAATATATCAGTTCACTTTAATGGTAATGCTAATGGTCGGCAGCAAAATTTTCTGTTGAACAGTCTCTTAGTCCCATATGGCAAATGATGTTTGAGATTCACAGTTGCTCGATCCATGTGTCTCATCCACGAGTGCTTACTCACGTGTGGATTGTATGGAGTGAACCTAAACCGTTTGGGAATTTGGGATTAATTAACAAACAGCGGCATTTACACTTGACTGCATCTTGTACGCGTCTCAAAGCACCTCCACCTCTCGCATCTGTCTCAAATGCATCTTGGAGGGCACTTGGTGTGATTAGATAGCTATTAGTAAAAACACATGAAGTGACCAAGTCTAAAAACTCCCTAAAAGTGATTGGTGTGCTTTCTTATTTGAGTCGTCTTGCTGCTGCTTGACTGAAATGCACCACTGCAAACGATCACCTTGTCAGCAATGTGCTCAATCAATTACTTCTGTTGATGTTATCAACGGCTTCATCTTCCGTGATGGTCTCACTTCTTTTTTCTGTATTGCTCCTTCTTACTCCTTTTGTATTTCCCTCTCAGTCTTTCTCTTTGTCTATCTTTACATTTAAAAAAAAAAAAAAAAACATTTGCATTTGGCAGATGCTATTATCCAAAGTGTCTTACAGTGCAGTCATGTTTTTCGTTGCATTTTATCAGTTCATGCATTCCTTTGGAATCGAATCCATGAACTTGGGGTTGCTAATGCCATGCTCTACTGTTTGATCTGCATAAATGCTATCTATCTGTCTGTCTATCTAGAAAAGAAATCACAAATATTTTTTGTGTGTATTTGAAAGAAGTTTCCAGCAAGGATTTATCTGATCAAAAATACAGTAAAAACAATATTACGGTAAAACATAATTTACTGTACAGCAGTACAATTTAAGATTTTCTTTTTGAATAAATTTTCAAATGTAATTTATTTCTGGGATGCAAAGCTGAATTTTCAGCATCATTACTTCAGTCTTCAGTGTCACACGATCCTTCACAACTCATTTTAATATACAGATTTGCTGCTCAATAAACATTTTTTATTATTACCAAGGTTGAAAACAGCTGTACTGCTAAATATTTTGTGGAAACCATGATAAACAAACATTCAAAAGTTTGGGATATTTAAAAAAAAGAATTATACTTTTATTAAACAAGGACACATTTAATTGATCAAAAAAAAATTGTTACAAAATGCTGTTCTTTAAATGCTGTTCTTTAAACTTTCTATAAAAAATCCCGAAAGTTTCCACAAAAATAGTAAGCCACAAGGACTGTTGCTAGCCAACAATACTTTATAATAATTCAGCACCAAATCAGAATATCGGAATGATTTCTGAAGTGACATCTAAGAAGTGACACCAGCTTTGCCATCACAGCAATACTTTTTTGGAATATATTCAAATAGAAAGCAGTCTATCTGGCTATCTATTTGTAAGGCCTATAAACATTTCAACTTCAGAAATGTCATTTGAAGCAGCCAATTGATCTTTTTTAAAACGAGATCAATCTAACATTCAGATTTTTCCTGACAAATTTTGCTTTTCTATTTAAAAATTACAATCATATATAGTTCAGCTAATTTTATTTCTATTTCTTTACGTTGAACTTCAAAATGCAACTCTGCATCCTGTTGGCTGCCTCAATGAAAATACATTCTTAATTCAATTCTGAAAGCTTTCTCGGCCAGACCGCTATTCATTCTGCCTCCTCTCTCTGACGCGTTCCCCAGTGATAAAGTAAGAGGTGCACGCAAGTGCATAGATTACCAGCCCTTAACCAATCATCCAAGACAGGTCCACTCTGTATTAGCAGCAATGACCTTACCACCAGTGATGACAGTCACCTGTCAGCAACGTCTCACTCCTGGCATTTTCAGGGCATAAAGATGAGAAATAATTAAGCCCAACAGTCCTCTAGGGTTAAACCAGGCCTGCGAGTCATCATTCCAGAGCTCAGTCACAGGGGTCAGAGGTCAAAATCAGCCAATGATATGACTTCGACAGCGTGGCCGTGATCCCACAGCTTGGTGGGAGGATCGCCAAAGACAGATCGGGTAATAAGAGCGAGCTTCCCCTCCGAGAAGAGTGATGCATTCAAATCATAATGAAACCTAACCTGTACCACACTGGTATTTTCATCACCCTGCAGTTATAAAGAGCCGGAGAGGTGAACATGCATGCAATTACTTCACAGAGAAAGGCATGTGCTTCAAATGCACACGTTATAATAGATAGTAGATGACAGGATGTGGCTGGAAACGGCTCAGATGTGGCAAGCTGGTATAATTTGGGCTCTTTCCAGTCAATAAGGAAAATGAATGTTCCCTCACCTTATTATGAACACAAGCGGAGACTGTTTTCCTGTCATCCGTCCTGGCAAAACACGCGTACTGATGGGACACAAGCTGTTTGGAACTGAAGGGGGGACGCTTGCAATGACTTGTTTACCCGGAGCCTTTCAACTGAGGTCAAATGTCTGTAGAAAACACATGGAGGCATGTTGAACACCGCTTCCCCTCACGATTTATACTAATCAAACATATGGCATGAGGAGAAACGAATAAACCCTTAATATTTGATGTCTATAAAATGAGAGTAAATAACATTAAAATTCAGTTTAAATCCATTGTAAATTCAGCCTTGAGCAAATTTATCTTATCTGGACTATAAAAAAGTGTGTATAATCTTATTGAGGTGGAGCAGTCCACACACCTGTTTTTTTTCTTCCCTACCCTGCAGTCAAACACTTCTGCAACTCCTGCCTCACACCCCCCAAACCCCCCATCCCCACCTCCTCATGCTGAAACCCATTACAGAAATACAATTTCTAATGCCTTCACACAGGCCCGCGATCGACTGCAAACAAATTTATATTCAGCCCGTAAACAGAGAGCAGCAGAGATTTATTTATTGAGCGGAGAGGAGAGAAACAAGCTAGCGCGTGAACCCTGGGTAACCCCACAGCTGACATGAAGATGGATAAGTGTACCATGCAAATGTACAGAGGGAAGGGATATATTGCACTCCGTCATTCAGTGCATTGCTGCCCGTAGAATTCCATTTATTCTTCCAGCTGGGACCAGATCTCTGGGGTTGTGAGTGCACAGTTATACATTGTTGATTATTTGAGATAGTTTTTTTAATCACTGCAGAGCCCTAGTAAAATTCTTTATTGGTCATATAAGCAGAAATATCTCCTTCTGTCCTGTGCAGTAGTTCAAATGCATTCACATTGATAGTTTAAATGCAAACAATATCATAACTATTAAGTCTATTATCATTTTAATATTTATTATCATCACATTTTAAAATCCAACTAAAATGATCATAGTCACCTCGTTTGTAATCTTGAAGTTCAATATCACATTAGCAACACCAAATTGAGTCCAATTCCTAGATATAGAAAATTAGCCATAATGGCTTCAATGCATACATTGTGTATCCCAAAAGCATGAATGTAAATGAACTTATAGCTGAGACTGATGTTTCTGTACATGTTTAAGTATTTCTGTTTTCTGACTTTGACCAATGTTGAAATCTTTTGAACCAATAAGAGCTACTGGAAGGAGAGATCTTAAAGACCACATCTGTTACGGCTAAATAGATTTGAGAGTGTTGCACTCCTGATAACCTCTAAAGGTCATATCTCTGGTGATCTCTGTCTAATGCTCTATGACTTCGGTCAAACTTTTTGGAATGTTATCTGTAAAATATTATGGAATGTGCATGTAAAATATTAAATCAATTCTTGTTATACTTTAGACGTGCAAACTGTTAAGATTAACACAAAAGGGTTTTAAAAGTGCAAATGCACACTTGGTACCTTATCTTAAAATTTGACTTAAATTAAGATGTTACCATATGATGCAGATTTAAAGTTAACTGAAAAATTAAATTAAATTAATATAAATAAATAAATGAGCATTAATCATCATATTCCATACATAGATTTCATCTCCTTCAAGTTTAATAGAGTGATTAAATTATTGCACATGACTAACAAAAAAAGAAAAAAAAGGAGAGAGAAAGAAAAGTACACTGTAATATTTAGCAACTTTGTTACTTCTCGTCGAAAGTAAAGAGGCTGGTCAAAAACTTCGTATCAGTCTCTACTACTCCTGTGATTATTTTATTACCGATTTTAATTTCAGGCATTTATTTGAAATTAGGAAAATGTTAATGAAATAATAAAGTATTGGAAAAGTTTTTATTTTATTTATTTATTTATTTTTATGCAGTATATAAAAGCCATCAAGTCTATAATAACGTTTAGCATCTTAATAAAACTCTTTGTACATTGCTTTAGCCTTTAATTTATTATTATTTTATGAAACAACTATTCAACAAATTAAATTATTTAATAATCTTGTCAGTTTGGCTTGCCATTTGTTTAGAAAGAACAAATAAATCTTAACCTGAAAATGAAACACTTTTTGTATAAAGCGGTTCATTATTGCTGGGGAAGGCAGCTGCTAATTATCATTTGACCGACGAATGACCTGCAACGACAGCTGTTTAGAGCATGATCACTCAGAGATCACATACAATGACCTGATAATTCCCTTTTAACATCATTTCAGCTATGTTAGATTCCCTATGGTCTAGAATTCAAAACAGAGTTTCGGTTTTTCCGAAGAATGTATAGGAGGTTTGAGTTTGATAACCAGATCAGAATATGAAAGAAGATGGTCGAAAAGAGCCCACGAAAGGAATGCAAGTGTTAACGTGGTTTACCGGGATGAGTAAAGGCCTGAGAGCTACATGTACATTTCTAAGTTTCTTTTTAAAGTTTCAATAAGCGACAAACGCCACGTTTTATTTAAAAACCGTGAACCACAAAATCCATGCCTTTTTTTATTAACAACTACTGACAATGGCTTATGACCTTATTCCCAGTGCATTTCGGTTATAAGCTAAAACAGCTATACTGACTAAAAACGTCATTGATTTTCTGTAGCCTAAGTGCTAATTTGAAACGCAGATACTGACTGGGCCTTCTGAAAATACACACCCACGCACAAAATATTCCGCCAAATTTGTATCGAAACTTAAAATTAAAACACAGTACATGGCAGTTGAGTAAATTAAAATAACATTATCTGGAGAACAGAACTTATTATCTGGATCTGAAACAAACCTTTTATTTATATTCTAAATGTAAAAAATGCCTTGACATTTATGCAAAATTCTCAGCAAAATGAAGTGCGCTTTAATAAAATTCAATATTATCCATTATGAAATGAAGTACTGATGTTGAACCCCCCCCACCCCCCCCCCACCCCCACCCCCGCACACGCGCGGGCACACACACTCCACGAGACCTTATTAGCAGGTCAAATAAGTCGTTCAAACTTGCTTGCTTTGGTAAATTAACGCTCACTCAGATGAGGGAGATGTCCGGCTATTGGCCAAGAGTTAGAGGGCACGTCATCCCCATCCATCACCGATCGAATGTTTCTACAAGGCATGTCCCTGTCTAGATCGGTGCCTCTGTCCTTTTGCGCGCTATGTGTGGCGTCTGTGGATGGAGTTTCTGTCGCGTCCATCCTCGGATGAATATCTGGAATATATGAGATGCGGTCATGAATTCTTATCAAGGGTTCAGGGACACAACGTCACTGTTCATCAAGGGCTATCATGCTACTGAAGTAATGCGTCTGCATCAGGACCAAGGAGCTACTACTGACTTCCAAGGCAGAGAGGAGGGACATGTCAACACTGAGGCGGATTTTCTTCGGTATCATTTCACGAATCTCAGTGCCACGGCCAAAAGCGCGTGTTCAAAGCCCTGTGAGGACCCTGACCGTGCTAACTCGACCAGAC
This sequence comes from Barbus barbus, assembly GCF_936440315.1. Lineage (NCBI taxonomy): Eukaryota > Metazoa > Chordata > Actinopteri > Cypriniformes > Cyprinidae > Barbus > Barbus barbus. The sequence goes on from NC_136719.1 coordinate 21,216,378, forward strand.
CCCCCTTCCCCCATAATCAAGATTTCTATAGAGCAGTGCACCCCTTCCGACCCCAAGTCCCCTCCTTCCAAAGCTGTCGTGAGCAGGGTCTCTCCAGAACGGGCTTCTCGCCCTCCTCAGACACTTTAAGCACTTTCTCCGGCGCGCATTGTGATCTCGGCCCTGTCAACAACACACACCTCGATGTGCGCACATGCGACGGCCCAGTGCTTCACCCTGCAGTTGAGGACACTAATGACACGAAGCTCTAAACACGTTGAATGAGACAATTCAAAGCGGAAAGACATTCGATTGGATGAGAGTGAGGAGAAATCAGTCCCGTACAGGTAAGTTGAGCAGATTTCTAGTTTGATGAACTTTTCTGCGGCGCACCCTTACAGCTAAGTGATGCATTGACCGAGTGTACTTTGGCCTACATCTCTGCCTTTTTAGTTTTAAAATCCTAGTGGGGTGATTTACATATATAATGCTTATTTTGTTTTATAATAAACTTTTTATTTTTCTCTGACTTAAAGTAGTGTATACTAAGTAGGACAAGAACTTTTCAGCAAGTAGAAATGAATCCTTGGAGGTGGAGCTATGTGTGTGTACATGTTTGGCTGTCCTTGCTAAGGCCATTTTTTTAAAATGTACCAACAAATACAGTGAAACATAATAAACTGTGAGAACATTTTAAGTGTTATGCATTATCTGACTAATTATATCAGCCAAACAATGTTTTACTTTAAATTTACCCATATCAACAGGTTTGAATAAACAGTTAGGTTTAGGGTTTAGCGAATACCTAAAACTTAAAACCTTAATGTGCATGAAAAATTAAATGTTATATGCTAAAGTAGTTTATATATATATATATATATATTTATATATGCATGCATGCCTCACAAAAGTAGCAAAAGTATTAAGCTGATTATGAAACTGATTCCATCCAGTGCAAATGTGGCATGTGTCAGGTCCAGGGAGTTTTTGCTTAAAAAAAAATCAGGCTGTCTGCCTGCTGAAAACCTTAAAAAATTTAAGGAGAGTATAATATATAAGATCTGCTCTGGTGCTTAAATGGGTCAGCGACAACATGCCAGGCAAAATTCTTCCATTTTTATAAATAGAACATTCCATTCTATTCTAAATGTTCATCCCCTTAAAAAATCATCTCATTGACAAGAAGCAGCCCAGGCCATATTTAAAGGAGACCAGCACCCCCTAGCTCTCCATTGAGAGCCAAATACACTTCAGAGGAACACTTTTCCTCACAGAGCCCTAAATCTTAATATAGACCCATGTTTATATATTGCAATTAATTTTCTATATTGAATGTCGGAAAATGTCTGTCAGAATCTCAGCGTAATCCTTAACCGGAGTAATGATCGGATAGGTCTGTGTTTAATGCAGTTCAAATGTGAGTTACTTGACATGTGCTCATAAAATGTCACGCTCAATGACATTTGACCTGTATTATGTCAAAGTATTTCATGTTTGTTGTGAGAGCTGTGCATTAAATTGTGAATCGCTCGTCCCCCTCAGTAAATCACAATATATGTAATAGGTTGATGGTAAAACCAAGAAGAGCCCTGTTTGATTTGTCATTTCCTGCGAATCAGTACTACAGCATTCATATGGTTTCCAGACTGTCAAGGAGAAGAATGTCTGGCCATGCCACACTGATGATCTAAAATAACTCACAGGCAAATATGTCAGCGAAAAGGTCATTTTGGGCTATATCGCCCAGCGTATGAACAGCAGCTGTGGTCAGGAAATAGGATGGAGAGGCCTGCTATATCAAATCCCAAAAGCTTGAATGGTATGGCCAAGAGTTTACCATTTGTTTACTGCATTGGAGCTTCTGCTGTTTGTTTTTCTCCTGCCTGTCCACCCACATTCACCTAGAGACACAAGAAAGAGGCATTGCTTGTCATCAGGTACAATACATATTTGGAAGAAAGTTGGGGTCCAAACAACTTTGGATTTCCTTTGACATTTATTTGTATGCATACACTTTTGGAACGACATGAGAGTGAGTAAATGACGATTTCATTTTTGGGTCTACTTTCCCTTTAAAGAGTTGAAGGGGTAGTTCACCCAAAAATGAAATTTTGGTCATCTGTACCTGTGTGGCTTAAATTTTTTTTTTTGCACAACACTGGAACTCATTGAGACATTTTTCAAAATTTTTCCACAGAAGAAAATCATACAGTTTTGGAATGCCACGAGGGAGAGTAAATGATGGCAGTGTTTTCATTTTTTGGTGAACTATCCCTTTAAGTGAGAGATTCCATGCATTGTGAGGGTTATTGTTCTTACTGGGCTACATCAAAATGTTTCCTATACTCAACATGAATAAAAGCTTATACAGAGTGTCTGACTGGATCCCCCAGTACAGTGCACATAGTCCCCGTGCGTCATTCTTCAATTATACCCTGACAGCACCTGAATTACTGTGGGCTGGATGCCCAGATGACCGAGGCAATCTGTATCGATCCCCCACCCCCCGTTCCCCTGCTCTCTTTTAGGCTTAGTGGGCCACGTCATCCCTCTGGCTGGCTGGCCATTTCCAAGTTTGCAAGTCATTCCTCAAATGTTTCGTTTGATTCCTTTATGCCTTCTGGCGTCTGCCAATTCTATTATACAGTAACTCATTCATCAGTGTATTCATGCAAACTTTTTTATTTCCTAAGGAAATTGCTTAATTACTTCATATTTGTCAGTGAATGCACTGATTGTTAGAACGTCCCTTGTGAATATTATGGTGACCCTACAATTGCTTTTTTCATCTCTCTGTTTACTTTCAATTGCCACGGCGAGAGCGAGATAAAGATTGCTCTCGAAATCAACTGTATAATCAACTGTTTGTGCTCTGAGCCTGCAGAGAAAGAGTGAGGGCTTGCTATTAGTGACACGTAGAGTTTATTCAGGTTATTGGAAAGCATTTTAATTGACTTCATGCAAGAAAGTACAACAAAAAAGCAAATAAATGTGCAAAGTTTTGGTTGCAAGATATTAGGGCTTTTTTGTTATTGCAACCAAAACACTGTGCAATTATGTGACTTTTGTCTTTGTATGTCCTCCGTCTGTTCAAACTGTAGGTCCTTGACTGCAATGACATGGCTACAATCACACTCACACGCACTCATACACATGGTGTGCAGATGGCACAGAGGTTAGAGAGACAGTTGCAACTGTAGCAGTATGTGAGGGCTCAATGCATCTCTATCACTCCAGGGGATTTTCCCGCCTGTGTGTGTGTGTGTGTGCCTTAAAGGAATGTGCAACTTCCTGTGTGCTTCCAAAAGCAAACACCACAAGCAAACAACAAAACATGAGCTTGATTTCCATTAAAACAGCTGTTAGTTGACTAGCTCGGTTAAACTGAAGATTTAATGCTATTCTAAATTAACAAAGAAAGGCAGATTTGGATGCAGTTGGTTTTCAATTAATTTGCAGGGCATACTAGGTTGGGTAAAGTAGTCATGTAGCGCCAAACTGCAAAGCAGCATCTTTGACAGATTTTTATGGCATGCTGTGATGGACAGTACGTCTGGCCCCTGTCCTGCAGTCATCTGTGAGGTGCAAACAGACAGACAGTCCGCTACTTAGCTCATACAGACAGGTGAAGATCATGCAATCCCACTCATTCACTATTAAACATACTTTCAGCAGAATGAGTGACCGGAAACCTAGCATATAAAATTTCTGCAATTGAAAACAAAAATGTTAAATCAAAATGAATTGCTAAAAGTTGTGCTTGCTAAGTCTGTAAGAATACATTTTGAATATATCTAAACAAACTCGTCAAAATTAATTTTACTTTACTTTCTCTTACAAAACAGTACAAATATCTTAAACTTAATGTAAAGGCATATTTAGTGATGGTTCAAATATCACTGTTAAACTCACTTTTAATCAGTCGAACATAGACTTTGATACTGCATTCTATCTACGTTTTTATAGAGATCTTTTAACATAACTATTTAATATAAAATAATTTTAAGACACTGGGGCACAATATGATTTTAATAGTAATTTATTTTACCTTATATGATTTATACACAAATTTTATATCGATAACGTGCCGTTTTGTACATAAGAGTAGATCATTTGTTTTCCAGTTGAGCGGCTTAAAATAAAAAGCATCATTAATAAATGCCAATAATAGTTTATGCATATTTAGCAATTGTGTAATTGAATATATTAACAGTGAAATAAAAACTGACGTGTTTTCTTTAACGTGTTTTTTCCCCAACAATTTTAAATTCGTTTGATTCGATCTAAGATTATAAAAATTTACATTTTTGTTAAGCTTACTTTTTGTTAAGCTGTACAAATGTAAAAAAGCATGCAATGATGTCAAAAACTGCATTTTACAATTAATCTTTATTCGCTTGTTAGTTAAAAATATGAAGCTTATGTTTTATTAATATTTATTGCATTGCCTTCACAGCACTGGACCCGGAGCTGAAGACGGACCACGGACGAGATCCTGAGGAAGACCCCACGAGTGGAGCACCACGAACAAATTTTACAACCAAACAAATCACAGAACTGGAAAAGGAGTTTCATTTCAACAAATATCTGACTCGAGCTAGACGGACAGAGATCGCAAACAGTGTCCAGCTGAGCGATACACAAGTGAAGATCTGGTTTCAAACCAGATGCATGAAACAGAAGAAAATGCTGCGGGAAGGCCTATTTCCAGGACTAATACTGATCTCTGGGTGTGATGAGGACTCGAAAAAAACTGACACTTGTTCATCTGCTGACAAAAGATCATTTCTGGTTGGGTAAGACTGTGGGACGGCTGCCATATACACTAAAATCTGATCGATCACTTGAACTTCATGCGTTATAACAAGAGAGTGAACGATTAAAATATATTTACACACCTAAAATTAAGTATGCCACCAAATAGAAATATTTAGTTGTCGATACAACTGTTTAAGAAAATAAAGCAGTATATGGTAAAATATTGAGTTTACTCACCTGTTGAGGCAAACGGAGAAACCTTAATTTAATTAAAAATGCACTTTATAGGTATTTCTTACTTTAAAATATTATATTTGTTTATATGCTATAAGTTTTTTAATTCTTAATCTGCTCCTGTTATTAAAGATAAAAAAAATTAATAGTTAATATTAATAGATCTCATCAAGGTCGAAAAATTACAGGGTTTAGGGCAAACGTGACCACGACAAGTGACAAAAATCCCCCAAATATTTTAAAGGGGGAAAATGCAAGGGAAAAACTTTTTTATATATATTTTATCTAAACTATGCCTACTTATATATATTATGCCGTTACATCACAGGCATATCTAGTTATGGGTTTAAAATATTTGACTAAAATGTACAGCACACTGTATGTTTTATGTATGACACACAGAAAATGCCCTCGCAAAAATTAAAAATGCCCCGGGGGCAATTATCGCTTATTAATAAAAAATAACAATAATTTCTGACACTGGTCTCATCTGATTGCTATCCCTGGCTCTAAAACAAAATCGTGTTAACTGGTTGTAATCGTCAAAGCAAATAATAATGCCTTTATTTATAAAAAATATTTTTTATTACATTAGCTTACTATTTTTTAAAAACATATGCGTGGACTAAAACATTCTAACGTGCGCGAACAGATTTAGTTTGTTAAAAATGTAAAAATGCACATCTAATATTTAGGCTGCACACATTTAGAAACACTCAACAGGTTTGCTGCTGTTTCGCAGACATACTGTGTCTGTCATTTTCATGCTGCTTGTGCTTTTATCTGCAAATAAAGAGCGTCGCACGATGATCGGTGATACCCGTCTTTCTAAATAATGGCGAAAAGCTGTCAACGTACAAAGTGCCTCCACTTAGCCGTGTATTTTCACCAATTTATTGCTGGAAGAGGTTAAATCGAGTGCCATCGAGGTTGAACCTTCTGATACCAACTCCTCATTTTGATAGCATCAAAGTGCATTGAGAACCAGAAAAACGGTGGAGGAATGAAGTGAGGCTTTTTGTGATTCTTTTTGAGCGTAAACACGTTCACATTTTGATTGCATATAGATTCGGAGTGTATTTTATTCAGATGGCATTTTATCAAAATAATTTAACTCTAACATGCTTTGGAGATATGGAGATATTTTCCCTGCATAATCCTAAATCTCGTCTTTTTGTCCCTGTGCTATTCGATGGACATGGACAGAAATCATTGCTGGAATTATCTGGAACGAGAGAGGGGATTATCGACATTTCTAAACGATTGATTTATCGATGTGATGTGGATTTAAGTTGATTGACTTTTAATTGATTTGCCTTGATGGGTTGAATAATTACAGCATTTGAATGAAAGCCATCTTTTTCATTTGACTCATTTATTGTTTTCATTATTAATATAATGCACAGTAAAATAAAAAGGCTACATGTTAGATTCGTCACAATATTAATCTACAAAACAATAGTACTTAATTGAGATATTTTTCTCTGCATGAAAATTCCACTTTTGTTCTGCGTAAACTATTCATTTAATTTGAAGGGTTTTGTCCTCTTACATTAAAACAAGCAAATTCTCTAACACAAGCACTACAGTCTCATAAAGAGAAAAATGATCTGAACCGTGAAAACGAGTCTTGTTGAATTATATTAAATGTCCCAGCAGCCTTAAAATCGAGATGCGTTAATCAAACAAGCAATATAAAGGCGAATGAAATTAATTGAAATAAATGTTCCTCGAGAGGGCTTGTTTGAAATATTTTTGGAGGTATTTGGGTGCCTACTAAAAACATATCATGTCGTCATATTAGCAATATGCAAGAGGCACGACTCGCATGCCTGAGCCTGCTAATATATGCAGTTACTCCAGAGTTCACCTTTCACCTTTTGACCTCTGTTTTGCCTCGAGACAGCAGTGACCCGGTCAGTGGCTCACAGAGAAAAGGCAGCATTATTAATTTGTGTTGCTACTTCTTTCGATTTTTAAAATGTTTAAATCTCATGTTACAGTGAAGGCTTCTAATTAAAGCTGTGAAAAAAATGGTTTAGAAAGACACATTTAATAACAGTTATTATTACAATTATTAATAATATTATTATAAATCGTATTATAATAATTATTTTCACCTATACGTTTTGTTTATATGATTTGCTGCATAATCTTTTCAGGTAAGCTTTTTTTATACAACATAGACAAAAGTAAAAGCTGAGATTAAAACAAAGACGCTTTGATAATCATCTTTTTATTGCCAAAGAAATTCAGATAAATTATATTATTAACTCTTATGCGCTTTTAAGCGTGAATGCGAACTCAATGTTCTCGGGTTTAGGAAAGATAAAAGCATAGGATGGGTTACGATACTGTAGATTTCTTCGCGTGAAAATTTACAGCGTTCAGGAAGTTTTCCTTTAGTATAGCTCATTAGATTTCACCTACACAAACCGATGTGCATTTTAGCTCAGTTACATCCGCATGCAGGAGCTTAATGCCCACGTTATGGCATGTGGGCGCAGAAATTGATAACGCGATAGGATCAAATATAATCCTCACTGCACTGTTGCATTTTACTCCGTAATTGAGAGGAAACGATATTACCTCGCTTATAGCGATGCTCTTAGAATGATGACCAAAGCCATATATTATTTTCTGTATTAGAGGCCTAATATCAGTTGAGTCTGAGTGAGCAGCAATGACTCTAGATGCAAATACACAGGAAATGTTATATTCCGCTACAAGTGTCACACAAAATGAAAACACATTCTTTTTGTTTTCTTATTTTTTTATTTTGCCTTAACTAAATGTGTTACTCAATTAATAAAATAAGTAAATCAATAAATAATTACTATTTTATTTTATATTAAGTTTTAACCAGCTAATAATAAATACATGAAAAATAAGGAAAAAACAACAATAATAATAATAATTTATATCATTTATATTTAATGATATATTATTATTATAACTTATTTATTTTGTAGGTTTAACAAAATGTTATAAATAAATCAATAAATAGCTACTCATAATCAATAAATTACTCATTTATTTTACATTACGTGCTAATTGATTAATAAAAATAAAAAACTATAATAATTTATATATCTTTTATATTTAATGATATATAAATAATGAGATGTTTTTTGTTTGTTTTTAGGTTTATAAAAATGTTATACTGACACTGGCATCAAGTTGCAAACTTTAAATGCAAAAGTGTACACTAGAAGTATAGAAAATGCAACTTCATTTATTGTTCACATATTCCTATATCATAAAATAATGCCATATACAGTATCCATATACAGTATGCTGATTAGATTCAAAAATGAACACAACATAAGTTTCCTCCTCTTAGTTCATGCAACTTTAATCTACATGAGCATATCTTAAAAATAACAATTATACAAAATAAAATCTGTGTTTATGCCTTTTAACATAATACATTGATATTTATAATACTAAAAAAATCATCTCAAACAGTTTCACAGCCATCAAAATGTAATGCTAAATTATTAGAATGCTTGTAAAAATAAAAATAAAACAGTTGTTTTTAAATTCATGACAAAATACTTAAAATGCTGAAATTCTCAGAATGTTTTTTAGACATATTTAGAATATTGCAAACTGGCTATTGTAAAAAATATAGCTGTCTTCATGCTGTCCCTTTTAGAAGCCACCGCATGTCTCACTTATGTGGTTGCTTCTGATGGGTGGTCCTTAAAATGGCTGGTTACTATTGTACACTAACAAAAGGAGACACAGAGCTTCCAACACCTCTTCACATCCCACACACAGTCTCCATTACAAACAGACATTGTATCAGTTTCCTTTGCACTGCAACCAGTCAAATAAAGAACTGATACTCAATTGTTTGCTTGTCAATGGCACACATAAAGGAGGAAGGTAGAGGGAAGGTCTTAAAGCACCGTGCATATATATATATAACGCACAGGGCGTGTGCACGCAGACCATTTTCTATAGCCCTCGTTTCTCCTACCATTTACGACTCCTGAGAACAGATGTTTGGGGACAGCTTACAGCCTCAGCGAATTTCTGTGTACAAAGCAAACAGCAGCACTCAGCACTTCTAGCTGGCTTAAGAAATTGTGCTCTTGGAGAAGGGGGAGGGGGATCATGAAGCCCAGGGTCTAGGAATCTGAATGAGGCAGAGAACAGGCGACGCTTACCGAGGTGAAACTGTGTCAAGGTTACGTTCAGGGCTTTTTGCAATAAAATCGATGTACTACAATCTTGAAAATAAAGGTTCTTTGATGGCATTGATGGTTCCATGAAAAACCTTCAACGTCCATGGAACCTTCCAACAGACAAAAGGTTCTTTAGATTTTTCAAATGTTTTTCACACAAAGAAAAAATTGTCCTTTTACAAATGGTTTACAGAAAGGTTCTTTGGGGAACCAAAATGGTAGTTCAGTACTCTTGAAACTAAAGGTTCTTTATTGACAAATGGAACCTTCCAACAGACAAAAGGTTCTTTATATTATTGAAATTTTCTTTACACTAAGAAAAAATGGTTCTTTTAAGAATTGTTCACTGACACGTCCTTTGGGGAACCAAAATGGTGGTTCTACACTCTTAAGAAACTAAAGGATTTTTACTGGCATTGATGGTTCCATGAAGAACATCATTGGAACCTTTCCAATGGGCAAAAAGTTCTTTATATTATTTAAAAAAAATTCATGGTTCGTTTAAGAAATGTTGACTAAATGGTTATCTGGGGAACCAAAAAAAAAAGGTTCTTCTCATTGAAAACCACCTTTTGAATTCTTTATTTTTAAGAACGTTGGTGATTATGATAGTGCAACTCACTTGCCTCTATGAGCTGGCATATATAAAGGAGGCCTTTATGTGTGGATTCTGGGAAACAAGCGTTGACCTCTGTGGTGTAGCATTGCAGACTCTCAAGGTTTGGATTGCCCTTTGAAAAGTTGCAGACGAGCACTACAGGGACCTGAACACATGTATATTTTGCTGATGCTGATATTTAGCTTCTTGGGTGGTACAAAAACATAAAGGGAAAAAATCCCTACATTTATTACACAAAAGCAAGTGACATATTCCTCATAAAACAGAGCAATGCAGAAAAAATTAATAGCAATATCTCAAGGCTTTTTCTTAAGAGATACAAGGCGCAATTTCAATGCCATATGTTGGCTTCCGTTGCATCACTCACTAAAACAAACCTTATCTTTCATACCTTCCGTATTGAATGTGTGCTATAAACAAAAGTGCAAAACAAATATGCAAACGCAAGCATATTTGACCTTTCATGTTCACATTTTCGGCTAACCAAAAATGAATAAATGAGCCCTCCGATGCTTATTTGTCTGAACTATGCCAACCCCCCAAACACACACACATTTCCCTTCTGCCTTCGGTGAGGTTGCCATAGTGATAGCCTCACAGACACCAGCGAGGAGGTGGAGGGGGAGACGAGAGGACGCTGTCTTTCTGTCTATCTTCCAGACATTGTGCTCAATCTTGCGATCCATGTCGAACGGGTGTAGAACTTTACGATGGACGGCATTATCGAAGCGACGCACCTGAATGAATTGGGTTAATTATTTGAACAACTGCATAATGATAATCAATTCTGCAGTGCAATACAGGTTTCGTGACCTAAAAATGCATCTGTGCTGCATAATAATGCTGTGCATTTCTATTGGTCAGTCAGTGCATAGGGGAAAAACCCTGGTGCTCAATCAACCTGCTGTTTTATTTTTCATCTTAACCGTCTTCCATCTTCCCCCTCTCTCCTATTCATCCATCCCTCCACCATTCCTCTCCTCCACCGCACCATTTATCTTTCCCTCCCTCTGCCTCGCGCCCAACCCAGCCGATATCAAGGCGTGATCCCTAGCCCTTCAAAGGTCAAGTGATACAAGGTCATTGGCGGGTCAGGCCTGCTGACTGGCTGACCTCCGCAAGGACTTCTGCCGGCAGCCAATCACAGGCCTGCGTCTCCCACAGCAGCCTGCCTCCATCCCTGGCGGGCCCTCGGCGGTGCGTCACGTGATCATTAACGGACTGAAGCATCATGATGGAAATGATTAATGATGCTTTTAGTACCTGTTTAGAATGAAGCTGTCCACACTGCACTGTAATTACCCACTCCCAGGCGGCAGCTGCCTAACATAATTGCTTTTTGTTTGTTGACCTGGTTTACCAGATAGAAAGATGGCTTTAGGTAGGTGAAGTGTGAGCGTTGGTGCATGTTGGCGTTTTATAGAGGGTGAAGAAGCGAGAAAGGTGCGTGATTGTACGTGATGTCAGATTTAGCACCGTCCTTAAAAGGCTCAGCTGACCCGTGTGATTTTTTTCCTGTTTCAGGCAGAAAGGAATTTTGTTTTATTATTGAAAGTGCATTTGATAATTCTTCATTTTTATGTGGCACTCTGGCCACTGAGAGGTAAACACGAGACATGTAAATCTGCAATAAAATTTCAGAATCAACAGCTGTGATTGTAATAAGTAATTCGAAATAAACTGAGACGTTGGTGAACGAAACACTCCTTCCTCTAATTTCTGTCCATATGTCTTAAAACCAACCCATATTTCAATGGAAAGCACTTAAACTGTTATACAGCTATAAACATTACTTGCATTTGGTCACACATGAATCAAATGATGGTCTCCAAAGAGCTTCAAAGAATGTCCGTATTCTCAGTGACAGTATTAAACAGGAATCGGGATGATTTGAGAGTCAGAGTTGGGAATATTGAGTTGAAGTGTTTCCCAACTTTATTTTTGCTCCAGGAACCCCCACAGCCATCATTTACTCTCAAGTACCCCTTCAATGACAAAATATAGCATTACCATCAATATTATTGAGAGCAATCAATAATGTCACAAACTGAAAAATATATATTTCTATATTTCTATATATTCTTTTCTTATTAGCGCTGTTGCGGTTTATATCATAATTTTTTTAACAAAATACCTATTTGTTATATCTTACATTTTGTTATATCTTAAAGTTATGCATATTTATATATATTTTATGTATGTATATATATATATATATATATATATATATATATATATATATATATATATATATATATATATACACACACACATATATTTTTATATATATATATATATATATATATACACACACACACACACACACACACACACGTTGGTTTTTGTGGTTTATGGGGACTCTTCATAGGCGTAATGGTTTTTATACTGAACAAACTGTGTGTGCTATTGCCCTACACCAACCCTACACCTAAACTTAGCCCTCACAGGAGACTTTGTGCATTTTAGATTTTCAAAACAACACCATTTAGTATGTTTTTGAAGCCTTTTGAATTACGGGGACATAGGCAGTGTCCTCATAAACCACCTTCATATTGTAATACCTCTGTCATACCCATGTCATTATACAAATTTGTGTCCTCATAAACCACATAACCATGCACACACACACATAGTATATATACACACACATTCATAAATGGTCATTATTAATCAATCAAGTAGTGTCATCTTATAAATAATGAGATTTCTTATAGGTGCTGTTGCGGTTTATATTGTTCTTTTTTAAACAAAATACCTTTTGGTTTTATCTGAAATAATAACTGAATGTGTCATTAAATAAATGTATTTCAAAATACTTGATTCTTTTGACTGTGCCCAACATTTTAAAGGAATATTCCACCAAAAAATTAAAAATCGTTATTTACTCATCTTAATATTGTTCCAAACCTGTATGCATCGTTTTCTTCTGCAGAACATAAAAGATATTTTGAAGAATGTTGGTAAGCAAATTGTTTCAGTTCCCAACTGACATGCATGAAAAAAATGTATTTTGAAGAATGCTGGTACACAAACAGTTACAGTTTTTTGTCAAGTGGAACAAAGCAATGGAAACAAACGAGTGGAAGTCGATGGGAACCTAAACTGGTTAACAACATTCTTCAAAATGTCTTCTTTTTTCTTCTACAGAAGAAAGTTTGAAACAATATTAGGGTGAGTAAATTATGACTATTTAAATTTTTGGGTGAACTATCCCTTTAAATTCTGTGATGTTGCTCTTAATAAACAATGCAAAGGCACAAATAATGATTCTAGACAATTACAGTTGCTGAATGATTTACATCATGGTGCATATACAGACCTGTGGCTCTAACGTCTGTGGCCATGAAATAATTTGAAAGACTGGTTTTGGCTTATCTGAAGGCCTCCACTGGATCCTTACTGGACCCCTGCAGTTTGCCTACAGAGCAAACAGGTCTGTGGATGATGCAGTCAACATGGGACTGCACTTCATCCTGCAGCATCTGGACAGAACAGGGACTTATGTGAGGATCCTGTTAGTAGACTTCAGCTCCGCTTTTAACAACATCATCCCAGACACCCTTCAGAATAAACTGACACAGCTCTCCGTCCCCACCTCCGTCTGTCAGTGGATCACCAGCTTCCTGACAGACAGGCAGCCGTTAGTGAGGCTGGGAAAATTCTCATCCAGCACCCATCAGCACTGGAGCTCCTCGGGAGCTGCGTTCTCTCCCCACTGCTCTTCTCCCTCTACACCATGATAAGTTTGCAGATGACACCACACTGATCAGCCTCATTCAGGACGGTGATGAGCCTGCTTACAGACAGGAGGTTAAGGAGCTGGCTGTCTGGTGCAGTCTTAACAACCTTAACACACTCAAAACTGTGGAGATGATTGTGGACTTCAGGAGAAACCCCCCTGCTCTCCCCCCACTCACCATCATGAACAGCACTGTGACTGCAGTGGAGTCATTCAGATTCCTGGGCACCACAATTTCTCAGGACCTGAAGTGGGACAATCACATTGAGTCCATTGTGAAAAAGGCCCAGGAGAGGTTGTACTTCCTTCGCCAGCTGAGGAAGTTTAACCTGCCACAGGACTTGCTGAAACAGTTCTACTCCCCTATCATTGAATCCATCCTCTGCACTTCAGTAACTCTCTGGTTCAGCTCAGCTACCAAATCTGACCTCAGAAGACCACGGAGATTAGTCCGGACTGCTGAGCGAATCATTGGTACAATCCTCCCTACTCTCCAAGAACTGTACTTATCCAGAGTGAGCAAAAGGGCTGGCAAAATCACTCTGGACCCCTCACATCCAGCACACTCCCTCTTTGAACTGTTACCGTCTGGTCGACGCTACAGAGCTCTGAGCACCAGAACGACCAGACACAGAAACAGTTTCTTCCCTCAGGCAATCCATCTCATGAACACTTGACACTAAACGTGGAACACACAACTCTATTATACATTATTTATTCACCACACATTATTTTTTCATTTCAAATTTGCACATATCAGACCTGTACACACATAATTGTCTATATTATATATTGTGTTTTTGCTGTTTTTTACATTGCCTATATGTATATTTGTTTATTATTCTTTTATTATCTGTGTCCTGTCCTATTGCTGTTGCACTGTGGAGCTTCTGTAACTATAACAAATTCCTTGTATGTGTAAACATACCTGGCCAATAAAGCTCATTCTGATTCTGATTCTGATATATTCACTGATCCAATAGATTTTCACATCACTACTTCTTTGCCTTAAAGTCAACAAGATATGGTATTCATAACTCACATTGTATTTCCTTAATGTGACGTATTTCATAGTCCAACAGGACAAGCACCGATTCAGGACCATGAAAAAGCCTAGTGACATCAGATTACAAAAAATTAAGAAATAAGTTATAATTTTGGAATAACATGCACTTCTGAATTAAGCTCAAAAACCCCAGGAACGTGTATGAAGAAAGTAAATGGGGGTCAATTTTGACTTCTCCAAAGCTGGCATTGGGGTTTACAGCTCATATTTCACATTGATCCACAGCCCTTATTATTAATGAGCAAGTGGCGATGAGAGTAAATTAACTGAAGGAAAACAAAGTAAATAAATAATGCTTTTTCACACAGGTATAGAAACAATATGCTTGAAAATGGCTAGGTCTCTGACCCCTTTTATCCCACCTTTCCAAAATATTAGCAAGTAATATTTAAAACATGAGCGTACACAGATAAATCACAACCATATGTCAATTCGCTTTCCCACAGGTCCTGCATTACACGCACATCTGCATTCTTCTAGCACAAAGTGTCATATTTGTCATTGAACTTTTGCATCTGCTCTGCATAGCGCCATTGATCCCTGACCGTAACGACGACAGCGAGACCCAGATAAACAGGCCATGGCTGACCTATAGGCTGGCACGGACCATCCATCCATATATTTGCAGCTCTTTTCAGCGGGTACGTCACACCCCGTTTCATGCGCCAAGGCGAGGGGACAGAGGCAGCCTGCTATCAGCCCTCTCTGTGTGAGCAGCTTTCATCCCCAGGCTGGTTCTCACATAACTCAGCCACAGTGTCTCTCCCTCTGCCTCATAAATAACATCCCTATCGTCTGATAATGCCCACTTAATGCTTAGTCAATAAACCCCACAGTGCCATGGTTTCTCCCCCTCTCTCTTTTGTACATAAATATAAACAGTACGCTCGGATTGATGTGACACTCGGGTCTCGCTCCATCTGGGCAGAGAGGAGAAGCCCAAAGGGCCCGGAGAGGAGGGATGGAGGCGAGGAAGTGAGAACTGCAGGTGTTTGGATGAGATAGCGGCCAGAATGGTAGGATAGGAGCACCGCGGTACTGACTGATCACCTGAGAGAAGCGGTAGTTAATGTAATAATTAATTAACTTATTGGTTTCCTCCGTTCTCACAGCAGGGCTTGTTTGACTCATTTGGATTATCTTCCCTTTAAAGGAATATTCCAGGTTTGGTACAAATTAATCTTAACTGATCATTTGTGGGATACTGTTGATTAGAATAAAAATACATTTCCACATATCTTTCATTTTCTTTAAAAAAGCAAAAATCTGGGTTAAAGTGAGGCACTTATAATGGAAGTGAAGGGGTTAAGCCTTATTCTTTTTAACTTCCAAAAAGTTACACTTAACAGTATTTTACTATTAATTTACAAAAAATGTAAGGTTGGATTACAGCTTTTCATTGTATATCCGATTAACAGGTTTTTACTGTAGCATTTTTGCAGTTTTATACAGTTGAAATTACAATTATTTTTAAAATGTAAACATGATTTTAGTATGGAACAAAAACACTTACTAATCTTTTTGGCATATTTGCACATGTACAACTTGCCATGATAACGTAACAGTTAAATTACCAAAGTTCTTACAGATTTAAACAGATTTAGAGCTCAAAGAACATAAAAATTAATGCCATTATAAACTTCCTATTCCTATTTGAAATGCTCCCAAAACTGGCCCCATTCACTTCCACTGTAAGTGCCACAATGTAACCTCCACCAAAAGAATTCATGAAATATAAGCTTCGCATTTCTATTTTTAAATGCTCCAAACACTGGCCCCATTCCCTTCCATTATAAGTACCTCAACATAACTTTTTATTTTTTTCCCAACATTACTTTTTAATAATTTAAATCAACATTACATCACAAATGCTGTTGATTGGGCTTATGTAAACCCATAATATGTAAACCCATAATATTCATTTAATGCAGAACATAGACCCACATTAGGCCTCAGCCACAAGCTCGCTTGACTGTCAAATAAAAACGACTGGAGTAAAAATAAGGTTGAAGGGTTTATTTCAAGAATATTAGCTGCAAGCCAAGTTTTATCTTAGCGGAATATAAAAACAGTGTGGAAAAAGACATGAGCTGTGAATGACTGAACGCTGGGGTCAAGTTCCCATTTTATGAGCATCTGCCTTACAGTGGCCGCACACTGAGATGACACACATAAATGGGAGCGAATAACATGCTGGTCAAAGGGAGTGGCATGCTGGTTAAGGAGCGTGTTTGGCGCATTTCCTAAAATGAGTTGTGTTTGTCTTTTAGATGTTAAGAGGGTTGAGTAAGAGATTTTGAGGTTAAGAGTCTCTTTTACATTATGGGAGTGACCATGAGACAACATCTTGGATCATATTAATCTCAAACACAGTTATCCTTCTAAGTGTTCTGGCTCTGTTCCTGATGACCTCGAGTAAATGTTTTGTCTGCCGCAACAATGATCCAGACTTTCATTTAAGTGGCGGAACGACAGAACGCAGATGGCGTGGGATCACTTGCCAAAACAGGGCATGCTAAAGCAACAAGCACTCCGCAGCTGAAATGTGAGAAAGAAAAAAAAAAAAAAAAAAAAAAAAAAATCCTTCTCCCAAACAATTTTCATTTTAACCAACTGGACAGCATTATACTAAATTAAACTTTTGTAAAATATTTTAATATTATAGAAAAATATTTTTTGAAGTAAAAGTCTATTTGAATAAATATTTTTATTATTTTTTTTTATTTTTTTTTAAATACTACAGCATTACTTTAATTGCATGAATGCATGTTTGCATGAATACATTGTACAAATACATCACAGTAAGGGTATGTATATGTATGTGTTTGTATAGTTTTCATTAATTTTTATTTCAAGTTATTTATTTTAGTTAAGTTTTTTTATATTTTATTTCAATTAACATTTATTTTATTTCAAGTAGCTAATTTTAAAAAAATGTTTTAATTATAGTTTCAATTTGAATTTATGTAACTATTCTTAGCTTACATACAAACTATACAAAGTTCATTCTAAATCGGACACACAAAAAATCCCCTAATGTTTTAGTTAGGGAGTCTGTTGTGAACTGTGATGGCTGTGAATGATTCACTGACTAAATGATTCTGATTCAAACCGCAATGGCTCACAAATAATTTTAACTGACTTGTTTAAAAAAACCTGAATCAACAGAGTCAGTTGTTTGTGAATCTGACATCACAGCTTGTGCTGTGCTCGTTGTCCCGTTGTACCAATGCACTTTCTAAAGATGTAAATACGACATCTTACAGCATCTAACAAATCACAAGATATATGGTTGCACGTCTTTTTTTGATGCATGCAGTTGTTGTCCCTTTTATTGCAGTACTATAGACTGTAGTCAAAGTAGCGGCATGTTTAATTTTTGACATGAATGAAAATGAGGCTGTGCAGGGTAGAAGTGGGCTGTAAAGACTGTGAGTCTATCCCTCACAGCCTTGTTGTTCTGTGTTAAATTCAATATGGCGTCTAACCCGACTAAAGTCTATGGAGCCTATTGATCTAATTCCATTTATAAGTGCACAAACATTTTTCGAATTTAAGGAAGAATAGGACTGGTTGGTAAAGGGAGGAAGGTGATCTGAATGTCTCTGTGTTTTCTGGAGCAAGGTAAAGAAACCAAAGCAGATGAATCCTCCAGTAATAGAGACAGAGTCTTCCCAAAATTAGGAGAGATGTTAACTGGGGTATCAATAAATAAAGCACTAATTAGAAAAAAAACAACAGCCTCTCTGTGGGCTCGGTGGCGTGTGAGGAGAGAATATGAATAGCGAGCAGCATCCTCATCTGCAGTCATGGCGACGTGTCATGAAGGGGCCGTCCAGCCACCGGCTCCTCCAATCACCCTCTCTTTCCGCACACTGTGACTGTGCAGTGAACCCACTGGCTGGCCCGTTCCACACAATGTCCGCGTGCGTGGATGTTGGTGTGTCTGCCCGCATGAGTATGCACAGCCGCTGGGCTTTGAGACTTCACCATGATTAATAGCAGTAGGGGGTCTTCCCCTCCCTCTGAGCTGGAGAAAATGGAGGGGAAAGAAGGAGAACGAAAGAGCGCAGAGAAGTCAAAGAGAAGAGGACGACTTTAAGGTGAGAGGAGGAGAGAGAGTGACCAGCAGGAGGAATCAGTGCAAGTTGAGGCTCTTTGATGGGCTCTTGGATCCCTGACCGCTCCCCAACCTTCTCTCATTCTATCACTCTCTCTCTTTCCTCTCCCTGGAGGATAATAAAGACGGATGACACTGATGCTGTGCCATCCGGCACTACAGCCCTCGACTGCAGAGCCATTTGCACCATCATTTATCGCCCTCCTCCAAACCCGCCCCCCTCTCCGTGCCCCCCGCTCTAATTCTGCTTTAATAACCATCCCCTCCATTCATCACAGTATTGACGTCTCTGACAGACAGTGCGGCATACACTAACTCCCTGCCCTTTACTCGCACACCAGTGGGGTCGTGCCGAGTTCACCCAGTCAATAATCACACAGGCAGCGAGCTGCTGTCACCTTGGTGACGCCGTGAGCCATATAGAGATGTATGATGTGAGAGAGCGAGTGTCTCAACGCCACGCCAACACGCTGCCATTAACATTATCGCAGCCGCCAGGATCAGACTACGAGCGGGATGCGACTTGAATGCCAATTTACTCAGACAAGATCCAAAAGGCCCACCGCGCGTTGACGCTCTGATGCTGGACCAATAAAGAAGCGGCTCTGCTTCTGAATCTACAAATGCTCACTGATCCAACCCCAAGGAAGCGTTTGTCTAATTTTGAGCTCGTCTGGCTTGAACCAACTGGCATCACTATAGTGGCAATAGAAGGGATTGCAAAAAAAAAGAAATTGGTTGTTTCCTAAACATCCCAACTGTCCCTTGTCCTTTGGACAAACAGCCAGTCTCACACCAGTACCAATTTCAATCTCAATGACACAAAGAGGATTTTTAGTGGACCGAAAGTCAAAGAAATTCAACTCAGGTAATGCATTCTGGGAAAGTTATTCATCTAGCTTTCTTTTTTATGGGGTTCTTTTTCCGAACACATTTAAACAAGGCTTTTTAAACAAGCCAACAGTCTTCTTGACCTTCTTTGTTTTTCTAGTTAAATTTTTTTATATGAATTACTTTAAATTTCAAATGATTTCTACTTACCTAATTTCAAATCTAAATTTGAAAAAAATTTGCGATTGAAATAAATGTAACATGCAATGCATTCTGGGAAATTGTGTGTTCTTTCACCCTGATCCACAAAAGTTAATTTATTAAATATGATGAAATACACAAACTAAATACAAATTTTTAGTTATCCATCAGGCCAACAGTCTTGACAATCTTTGATTTTCTAGTTAAAAGATTAATTTTTAATTTCAATTAATTTTTTTACCAAGGTCATGGGTTCAATTCCCAGGGAAACTGATAAAATGTTTACCTTGAATGCAATAAGTCACTTTGGATAAAAGTGTCTGCCCAATGCATACATTTAAATGTAAATTTTACATCTACTTCCTTAGATTCAAATCCAGAATTGCAATTCATAATTAATGCTACAAAGTAAGTTGCTAGCTCAATTCATATTCAATGCAAATTCAGCAACTGAAATTAAAGTTGACAAGCCTTCGATTCTGATTGGTGCACGACCCTGGTATATAGACAAAACATTTACGTAATGTATATATCAACCACCGGAAAACCCAATAGCGGTCTGTTGAAAAGTAAACCTGCAAATGGCTTACCTCACATGAAATTGGGATAGCAAATTTAAAATACATCACCTCTAAAGAATAAAACTATATAATTCAACAACAAAAGAAAATCATTCTCCAACCAGACTGTCTTCTTTTGTGTGCTAAAATGAGTCTCCTTGTCATCAGCTGGCAGCACAGATTGCTCACAGGCCCAGATTTTGTCTTCATTCCATTCTGACAATGACATTTATGTTAATTTGTTCCATGCCACTGCTAGGCATCTGGAGAGGCCAGTCTCATTCTCTTTCACACTTTCTTTTCATTTTGACCAACACAAATGTATGTGCCATGAGCACTGGGCCTTAGATAAACAGATTGATTCGATGGGAGGGCAAGGAGACACCGTCTCCTGTAGAGGAGAGATTTCAATCACACTCAGGAGGGCCGCAGGCCTTTCTTTTGTCACGTGTGCAACATGCCTGGGAGGAAAGACAGCAGTAAGCACTGTATATATACACTTCTATGCTCACCTATTATCTCTTGAGCTTACACACTGCATTCTGCTTTCTCACTATCTCTCTCTGTTGCATACATCTGGTCCCCTGGGCTCTGAGAGTGATACTGGCTGCAGTGCCCAGGTTCTCCAGAGACACGCAGTGCACGGTCCTGTCCCTCTTCACCTTTCCGACAGTGGCAGCCACGGGCGTGTGCCGAGGGGTTCTAATCCGCCGCCCAGGTCCCATCGGCAAGGATCATTGAGCTAATTAATAACGTGGCACGGAGAGGGATGGGAGTCATTAAGGAGCCACGGCTGTGCTCTCTTTGGCACTCTCCTCTCACTGCTGAGTGTGCTGGGGTTGCTGGGAAAGGGGGGAGGGGGGCTGCAGATGCAGGGTCTTGCTTGCTCGCACAACCCTCCCAGACATAATTCACTACAATGAAGTTGTAGTGGGGGAAAAAACCTTACACACAAACACGAGATGCAAGCAGGCACTCAGTGCCGCGAGAGCCAGACTAAATAAGAGTGGGCAGAGGCTCAGGGAAAATGAGAGTAAGTCTTCTTGACTTCCTGTCCTCATTAGCAGGCTGTAAGGATTTTTTCAGAGTGGTCTCATTAAACAGAAGCAATGTTAACCCCTTGCACAAAGGCCTTTATGTCCACTTTTAAGTCAATGTGAAATTAAAATAGATCCTGTTTACTTGTTTAATGCACATTTTGGGGTTTTGTCGTGCACCATTCATTGGTATATGTTATTCCAAGGAAATATTTTAGTAACATCTGAAATTATAATGTTAACCAATATCCAAACAGCTAATTGGTCATTATTTTAGCAAATTCACATTTGGGCTTCGTTGACTGACGTTCTGTTTATTCCCATTGAACATCCTGTTTCGCACAGAAAAATGTCACATTACTATGGAAACTTGCTTCCACTTAGAGTAAAAACAAAGAATAAGGTAAATAATAATTGCTTACATTTTATTTATTTTTTTACATTTCTGCAAGCAAATAGGGTAAATGTTTACAATTAAATTTAAGCTTAAGCTTTTATGCAAGTGAATCTATCTATCTATCTATCTATCTATCTATCTATGAGGCAGAAATGGGATCCCATATTACAGAAGTGAAATACATTTCAAGCAGTAATTAATGTTAATGTTAACCAGCTAGCAGGAGCATCATTTTGATATAACTAAAAAATACTACTGAAAAATTAAACCATACTTTTAATTACTAAATGTTTTTTTTTTTTTTTTGCACCAGGAGCCCTGGGTTAGTGCTTAACACGCCTGCTTTGACACATTGGACAAAGGTGCTCATGTAGACAAGGCAAGTTTAAATACAGTTCCTCCAAAAAGGCCAAAATATTTATAGCACTGATTCCTTGAAGCTAAGATACAAGGTAAATTTAAAGTCACATTTATGACCATTTTAAGTTGCAAATTCTCTATTGCATGTGTCGGTTAAGATATTTCCATTACCAAGCCATGCAAGGCAAGGCAAGTTTATTTATATAGCACATTTCATACACAGTGGTAATTCAAAGTGCTTTACATAAAATGAAGTTAAATAGTCCTTAAAAATAATAATCACAGCAATAAAAACAAGGAATTTACAACAAACATTAAAACTCTTCCGCACTAAGTGAAAAAACCTTCCAAAACACGTAACTATTCCACTACTTCACCCCCTACTTACTTTGACCATCATAGAACTCAGAGGTCCTACTTTCAACTGATTAACCTTTGCCCACATTCTCTTTACCATCACAGGACTTACTGCTACAAAGACTCAATAAGAAAATGTTTACTTGAGCATTGCACTATAAATCTTTTTGCACTATGCGCTGCTTCCCACAAAATCTCTCTTTAATCTGCACAACAATTTAATGTATGAAATATATATATCATTTTTTATTTTTTTGCACAATTTCATGTACAGTATATATGTAAAGTTCTTGTACAGTCTCAGTTTGTGTATGTCTAGGCAACTAGGTATAGTAGTTATAGTATTTATAGTATATGTATAGTCAGATGGTCTATTTTTGTCTATAGTCAGAAGCTCTATTGTTTTTTTTCTTATACTTGCATTGTTGTATGTTTATCTTATGTTTAACTAGTATGTAGTACCGTGGTCCTGCGAGACACGACATTTCGTTCCACTATATGTCCACACATGTCCACACAGGAGAATGGCAATAAAGCTCAACTTGACTTGACTTGACGGGAAAGGAAAGGGAAGTGGTGTGTGGCCAAGTATGGAAACCCATACTCGGAATTTGTGCTGTGCATTTAACCCATCCAAGTGTACACACAGTAGTGAACACACACCCGGAGCAGTGGGCAGCCAATGCTGCGGCGCCCGGGGAGCAGTTGGGGGTTCGGTGCCTTGCTCAAGGGTCTCACCTCAGTATTGAGGGTGGAGAGAGTGTTGGTTATTCACTCCCCCCACCTACAATCGCTGCCGGATCTGAGACACGAACCCGCGACCTTTGGATTACAAGTCCAACTCTCTATCCATTAGGCCACGACTGCCCCTTTAACCTTCTGTTTAAACTTTTAAAATAATATAAAAGTTGATTTAAAATGAATTTAAAACATAGAAAATGATTATACATAAAATACAGTGCAATCAGTTCGGACGTGGCACAGTGCTCATTCGACAAATGCACAGCTAAACAGATGAGTTTTGAGTCTGGATTTAAATGTGGCTAATGATTTAGCACATCTGATCTCTTCTGGAAGCTGGTTCCAACTGCGGGCAGCAAAAATCGTGTAGTGTATTCCAGGCTTAAGTTGACCGATTGGGCCAAATGCAGTATAAAAGAAAACAGTCTTAACTCTTTCTTTCTATCTATCCAGTCCCTGCACACAAACAGAATAAGCACTTAGGGTTCCAGACAACCCAACAGCTCAGCTCCTCCTAATGAAAGGAAGCAGCAGAAACAATTAGTTGTGCAAACAAACAGATCAGAGAGCAAAGACCAGGATCCACTATCACTCCCCTGACGTCATGGCCACTAACAGGCTTGAATGGAGGTAATTGGGGGAGCTGGAAGTTTAGACAAAATCAATGGAAACTCAGGCATACTAGCAGAGAGATTACTCACCGGTTCACACCATCACTCTGGGGACTCAAAAACTGCTAGGAACGTGATGCAGCACTGTGAAACAGGACACAGACTCATGAGCAGGACTGTGAAACAGGATTGCGGGAAAGGATTATAGAACAGGACTGTGGAATACGGTTAATGAGTTAATGAGAAATTGAATAAAAAACTCTGAACAAGACGTTGCTAATTTATCATTTAGTTAATGCTTTTATCCCAAGCAACTCTCAGTACACTTATTACAGAGACAATCCCCCTGGAGAAACATGAGGTTAAGTGTCTTGCTCAAGGGCACAATGGGGATAGTCAATGGGTCGTCTCCTGCTGGGTTTGAACCTATATCCTTTCAGTTACCAGGTCTTTAACCGCTAGGCTCCACCACCCAAAAGATGTGGGACAGAAGTTTGAATGAAGATTGCATAACAGGAATGTGGAACAAGTGGAGCTCACCTGACCGATTGGGCCAAAATCTTAAAAAATGTTTATCTTGTTCATCCATGTTACGCCTTGCAAAGTTGTATGTTCTGAAATAATTGCATTTTATATTGCTGCTGCAATTCTTCAGCAAAATAGCTGGCTAACATAGACAAGGTTATCAAAATAGTGACGTTTTGGAAGCAACCGTAAGAATGTGCTAAAAACTACAAATCAATTCAGCAATGTTTGTATTGTATTGTATAACTTTGTCCACCTGAGTGGAAAATTGTATTTGGCTCACCAGCACAACAAAATTAGCAACAACATACGTAGTAAGAAAACTATAGTATATAGTTTTCATTGTATGCCATCATTCTCAAGCAAAACATATACACAAACATAGATTATAGCTGGATAATTTACATCTATTTAGAAAGAAATTTTAAAAAGTAAGATTATATTATAACATATATTTATTTTAAGGAAGCACTTGACATTTAATTAAAATATAAATACTTTTAGCAAATATTAAAGACATTTACAGCTAAAATAATCCCTACATGACAAGATGTCTCAGATTAAGCGATTGAGGCGTTCTGTTGTTGGATGTAATAATGAATATAGCAGTCATGAGTTACTCCCAACATCTGAGCCGCTGAAGACACAGAGGATTAATGTTACTTTCATTTTGAAGGGAATACGCCGGTCCCCGATCTGCCTAAATGCGTCTATGTTCACGCGAATCATTCGTGATCCAGCTTCATCTACAGAAGAAGTGAGTACAAGGTTTTTTTTTATAAATCTTTGCAAATCGCCTTTATTAATAATGTGTTAGTTAGCCAGTTTCGCCGCTAAAGTTTAAAGTCTGCTCGGCACTCCACGGAAAAGAGGGGCGGGGTCAGCAGAGTCATGAGCATTTAAAGCAACATGGACTAAAAAAACGGCTTGCTGAAAACAGAGCTGATTTTGACAGGGGAAAAAAGGTGTTTTTTACACTACCATTGAGAAATTTTAACCAAAGTATGCTATAGACTTCTCATTAAGACCCTAAAGAATCATATCAACTTGTGGAAAATGGGCATCCGATGACCACTTTAAATTGAGCTGAATAATGACACTACTGTCTTTTTAAAGCTGCTTTATAGATAATTGTATTTGTTACATAATTAAAGCTGCTTTGAAATCTGCATGGTTTGAAGTACTATAGAAATAAACGTGACTTGACTTTAGAATTTAAATGTCCTTACTACATGAAAGTAGAAATTTCTTTCATAAAAATCTTTAAACTGTAGTGTATTTTTAAAAGATATATTTATTACTCTTTTGTGGCAGAGCAAACCTGAGGGTCCCGTACATCACCACTAACATCTTAGCAACTGCACAGCAACACACTAAAAACAACCAAAACAACCTGATGTATTGCACAAGCAAGCACCACTGTTGTTGTTTTACTTGCAAACTGTAAGGTTACCTACTAGCTTATACTCAGAAGGTGAATTGTAAGACTTTACCAACTCCTTTTCTAATCAAACAGGAAAACACAACAGCAGATAACCACATCAACACTGCAAGCCAATCTATAAAGCAAGCGACTGCCAAGCTCATCAGTGGGAGTTCTGCTGTGCCTCTATCTCATGCGTTATTAATAGAGCAAAGTGTTGATTAGAATGGGCCTCCCCCCTCCTCTCTCCTTCTTATCAGCTCTCCCAGCACCTCCTCCTCCAAATGCCAGCACATTACTGCTTTCCTGCTCATTGACAGAGCTGCCAGTCACCGCTGAAATGGATGCCACTCCTGGGAGGACTTCCTAGCCTCTACTATTGACTTATTTGTTTTGCTGATCTAACAATCCATGATCTTTCATCTAAGGTGAAAGGTGGACTTGTAAGTGAGCTTACTACATGCTGTGTATGTGATGTACTACAAAAAAAACAACGCAGCTTTATCATAAAATACGGTATCAATATTTTAGGTTTATGAACTGAATCTAAATTTACAGTGTGTGTGTGTGTGTGTGTATATATATATATATATATATATATACACACATAGACATATATACGTAGATGCCTCAATATAGCGTCTGTTTCTATGGACCGCTATACGTAAGACGTCGGCCATATTGTAGAGGTCAACTTGACGTCATTCACCATAGTAATCACTGAATATTCGAAAGATGCCACAATCCTGCACAGAACGGCTCAACGGCTCTGTGTGAACCTACAGTATGGTGAATGATGTCAAGTAGACCGTTCCAAGATGACAGCCGCATCTACGTGCCTGGCGCGGTCGAATACACTCGTCTATACACTCACCGGCCACTTTATTAGGTACACCTGTTCAGTTGCTTGGTAACACAAATTGCTAATCAGCCAATCACATGGTAGCAACTCAATGCATTTAGGCATCTAGATGTGGTGAAGACGACTTGCTGAAGTTCAAACCGAGCATCAGAATGGGGAAGAAAGGATTTAAGTTACTTTGAACGTGGAATGGTTGTTGGTGCCAGACAGGCTGGTCTGAGTATTTCAAAAACTGCTGATCTACTGGGATTTTCACGCACAACCATCTCTAGGGTTTACAGAGAATGGTCCGACAAAGAGAAAATATCCAGAGAAGTGAAGTGAAGTGAAGTGACATACTGCCAAGTATGGTGACCCATACTCGGAATTCGTGCTCTGCATTTAACCCATCCAATGTGCACACACACAGCAGTGAACACACACTCACCATGAACACACACCCGGAGCGGTGGGCAGCCATTTATGCTGCGGCGCCCGGGGAGCAGTTGGGGGTTCGGTGCCTTGCTCAAGGGCACCTCAGTTGTGGTATTGAGGGTGGAGAGAGCGCTGGACATTCACTCCCCCTCACTGGACATTCACTCCCCCCACCTACAATCCCTGCCGGCCCGTATATATATATATATATATATATATATATATATATATATATATATATATATATATATATATATATATATACACATACACACACACACACACACACAATAAAAACGATAATGAGAAAGCTCATCACAAGTATCTTTTCTATAAACTGAATATTAAATATTAATATATGAAAGGTCTAACACAAACACAAAACACTATCTTTTACATCGTTATAACGCAATAAACATTAAATTAGCAATGAAAGATGTAACATAAAACCATAATGTACATAACTAATAATAAAAACGATGAAGAAACAACTATTTAAAGGAGCCATAGAATGCATTGAAACAATATTTTAAATTGTTCTCTGATATCTACAAAGAAGGTATGTGGCTTTGGTAAGGGCATAAAATCTCCAGAAATGGCCATTTTACATGTCCATTTAAAACCCTAGGATTTGTCCCTAGAATGAAATGGTCTGTTATTACCTTATTTGGAAGGGTCATGAATAATAATGTTGAGCTCTACTCTGATTGGCTGCTTCACAGTGTGGCTCATTTCAGTAGCTCACACAGCAGGAAGGAAACACAGGGAAAATATTTATTTAAATTCTTTCTCATGCAGTTATATTGTAGAGTAATTATACTGTAAATAAAATGCGGGCATCAGGGAGCAGCTATTAATATTAATAAACTGCTTTCGAATGCATGATCGCTTTTTTACTTTCACTTTCGAGATTCGCGATCGCACGTACTCTGTTTATATTATGGAGCGCCAGTACTTACCACACATTTACAAGATCAGATGCTTGTCAGTGGTGCTCAGGATCTGTAAATCATTGGTCATCATCAGTCATCTCTCCTTACACTGTTTATGTGGAAAGTGAAATCTTATGTACTGTAATGTAACAGGCTACTGCTAGCAAGAAGCTAACCATGTCCCTTTAGTGGCTCACGTTATTTTATTTAAACACGTTATTTGCTTTCCGTGCCTTTCTGAAAACAGACACCAACCCATCCCTGCACTTCACATCCCCTGTCCTCGCTTGTTTCTTCACAATACCTGCAGTGCTTCTGATGATTCGGCTGTGCAGATTCAGCTGGCGGTTGTATGCAGTGGTGTAGTGGTGCCTGGAGAAGTGGGTATACTTTTAATTTATGCCCCAATTTTTTTTAAAGCGACCCAGCAAATGATGAACACCCTGTGTTATAAACAGTGACAGGTAAAACAAGTCTTGTATATTTATTAGTGCACCCCAAAATGAGCCAGTAGTATTTGCATATTGTCACTTAACTTCTGCTGCTTGACTTCATGAAGATCATTATGAAATTAAAATTAGCCACAGAAGAGGGGAAGATTTTGCAATAATTCAAATTTAAAAATAAATAAATAGACTACAGCAGTTAACATTTTGTCAGAACCTGTAGTAAATTACATGCTATTTTGTTAAGTTGTCTGTTTGTAAGAGAATCATGATATCTATTTGAAAAAAAAAAATCATGACTATCAATTTATCTGGAATTTATCTGATGGAACTTCTCTATCACCACTACAGTTTCTCATAAAATGGCTCGACTTTTAACTGCAAATTTTTTTAAATACATACAATTTCCCGTTTTTGGAGGGCCACAGCTCTGCACAGTTTAGCTCCAATTAACACCTGCTTGGAAGTTTCTTGTGATCCTGAAGACCTTGATTACCTGGATCAGTTGTGTTTTTGTGTTTAATTAGGGTTGGAGCTAAACTGTGCAAGGCAAGTTTATTTATAGCACATTTCATACACAGTGGTAATTCAAAGTGCTTTACATAAAAGGAAGTGAAATAGTCATTAAAAAAATAATATAAAAATGTATTTAAAATTAATTTAAAACAGTTAAAAGTAGAAAATGATTATACATAAAATACAGTACACTTAGTTTGGACGTAGCACCGTGCTCATTCGACAAATGCATAGCTAAACAGATTAGTTTTGAGTCTGGATTTAAATGTGGCTAATGATTTAGTACATCTGATCTCTTCTGGAAGCTGGTTCCAACTGCGGGCGGCATAATAGATAAAAGCAGACTCCCCTTGTTTTGTGTGAACCCTTGGTAATTCTAACTGACTGGATCCTAATGATCTGAGTGGTCTGTCAGGTTTATATTCAGTGAGCATATCTGAAATGTATTTAGGTCCTAGACCATTGAGTGATTTATAAATGAGTAAAAGAAGAAATCCAAAATTACTGGACTTAATGACTACAGGCCTGTGGCTCTAACGTCTGTGGCCATGAAATAATTTGACAGACTGGTTTTGGCTTATCTGAAGGCCTCCACTGGACCCTTACTGGACCCCCTGCAGTTTGCCTACAGAGCAAACAGGTCTGTGGATGATGCAGTCAACATGGGACTGCACTTCATCCTGCAGCATCTGGACAGACCAGGGACTTATGTGAGGATCCTGTTCGTAGACTTCAGCTCCGCTTTTAACGCCATCATCCCAGACACCCTTCAGAATAAACTGACACAACTATCCGTCCCCACCTCCGTCTGTCAGTGGATCACCAGCTTCCTGACAGACAGGCAGCAGTTAGTGAGGCTGGGAAAATTCACATCCAACACCCGCACCATCAGCACTGGAGCTCCTCAGGGCTGCATTCTCTCCCCATTGCTCTTCTCCCTTTACACCAACGACTGCACATCTAAAGACCCCTCTGTCAAGCTCCTTAAGATTGCAGATGACACCACACTGATCGGCCTCATACAGGACAGTGATGAGTCTGCTTACAGACAGGACATTAAGGAGCTGGCTGTCTGGTGCAGTCTTAACAACCTGGAACTTAACACTCTCAAAACTGTGGAGATGATCGTGGACTTCAGGAGAAACCCCCCTGCTCTCCCCCCACTCACCATCATGAACAGCACTGTGACTGCAGTGGAGTCATTCAGATTCCTGGGCACCACAATTTCTCAGGACCTGAAGTGGGACAATCACATTGAGTCCACTGTGAAAAAGGCCCAGGAGAGGTTGTACTTCCTTTACCAGCTGAGGAAGTTCAACCTGCCATAGGACTTGCTGAAATAGTTCTACTCCGCTATCATTGAATCCATCCTCTGCACTTCAATAACTCTCTGGTTCAGCTCAGCTACCAAATCTGACCTCAGAAGACTACAGAGGGTAGTCCGGACTGCTGAGCGAATCATTGGTACAATCCTCCCCACTCTCCAAGAACTGTACTTATCCAGAGTGAGCAAAAGGGCTGGCAAAATCACTCTGGACCCCTCACATCCAGCACACTCCCTCTTTGAACTGTTACCGTCTGGTTGACGCTACAGAGCTCTGAGCACCAGAACGACCAGACACAGGAACAGTTTCGTCCCTCAGGCAATCCATCTCATGAACACTTGACACTAAACGTGGAACACACAACTCTATTATACATTATTTATTCACCACACATACTTATTTTTTCATTTCAAATTTGCACATATCAGACTTGTACACACATAATTTTCTATATTATATATTGTGTTTTTGCTGTTTTGTACATTGCCTATTTGTATATTATTCTTTTATTATCTGTGTCCTGTCCTGTTGCTATCTTTCTGTTGCACTGTGGAGCTTCTGTCACTATACCAAATTCCTTGTATGTGTAAACATACCTGGCCAATAAAGCTCATTCTGATTCTGCAAAGTACTTTAAAATCAATCCTAAATGTAACTGGAAGCCAGTGTAAGGACCTGAGGACTGGTGTGATATGTTCAGATTTTCCGGTTCTAGTCAGAATCCTGGCAGCAGCGTTCTGGATGAGCTGCAGCTGTCTAATGGTCTTCTTGGGAAAGCCGGTGAGGAGACCATTACAATAATCCACCTTGCTTGTGATAAAGGCATGAACAATTTTCTGCAAGTCTTGACTGGAAACAAAACATTTAATTATTGCAATGTTTTTGAGATGATAGTATGCTGATTTAGTTACTGCTTTGACATGACTACTTAAACTAAGGTCTGTCTCCAGAATCACCCCAAGATTTTTGACTTGATTTTTAGTTGTTTGACCCCTAGAGCCAAGGTATGCATTCACCTTGAGAACTTCATCTTTGTTTCCAAATGCAATAACTTCAGTTGTCTCCTTGTTTAACTGAAGAAAGTTCTGGCACATCCAACTGTTAATTTCATCAATGCATTGGCAGAGGGAGTCAATGGGGCTGCTGTAGTCATTTGGAGATAAGGCTAGGTAATCTGGGTATCATCAGCATAGCTGTGATAGGCAATTTGGTTCTTTCTCATTATTTGACTTAGTGGGAGCATATACAAGCTAAACAAGAGTGGTGCAAGAATTGAGCCTTGTGGGACTCCGCATGTCATGGACGTCCACTTAGATTTATGCTCTCCTATACTCACATAATAACCTCTCCTTTCTAAGTATGACCTGAACCATTTGAGTACCATCCCAGAAAGCCCGACCCAGTTTTCCAGTCTCTCTAGAAGTATGTTATGATCGACAGTGTCAAACGCAGCACTAAGATCTAATAGTACCAGCACTGATATTTTGCCAGAATCAGAATTAAAACGAATATAATTTATAATCTTAATGAGTGCTGTCTCTGTGCTGTGATGTGCTCGGAAACCACACTGAAAATTGTCCAGGTATCCATTTGAGTTTACGTAGTTGTTCAGCTGATTAAAAACTACCTTTTCAATAATCTTACCTATGAAAGGAAGATTTGATATTGGTCTATAGTTGCTCAACATGGTGTTATCAAGATTACGCTTTTTCAGAAGGGGCTTAACAACTGCAGTTTTCAGGGAGTTTGGAAAAGTCCCAGAAAGAAGTGAAGTCACCACTTCTAAGAGATCTGCTTCTAAACAGTTAAGCACACTTTTGAAAAAAGATGTGGGAAGTGTGTCAAGATAGCAGAGCTGTGGCCCTCCAGGAATTAAGTTTGAAACAAATGAGTTAGATTATTACAGATTAATTATTTCCCATATATAGCAAGAAAACTTACTGTTAACCAGTTAGCAGGTTTTTATTAAGTATACGCCTATATAAACTTTCTGTGCTCGTACCGATTATTTTGAATGACATACAGATACCAATAGTTTAATGGTTCTGCTTTTTTTGTACTTAGTTTCAAAGTAATGATAATTAATTTTGAAAGAAGTGCAAATAATACCTTTTATTCTCTCCATTTCAACATGTTTTCCCATGTTTAAAAATAATTGGTCTCTATGGACACTTGTTTCTGCTATATGGGATAAAAAATAAAAACAAAGTACTTGTGACTTTTAATCTCATAAATTTGAACTGAATTGTGAGTAAATTCAAGATTGCAAGAAAAACAGTCAGAATTATGAGCTATAAACTCAGAATTATGAATAAAAGTCAGAATTGTAAGATAAAAAGTTGTAATTAACCCTTTTTTATTTTATTTTTTTTTCTCCGTGGCCGAAACGGGCTTCCATAAGTCTCAGTCATAAACAGAAAATGTTACTCAAATTAATATTCTTAACTCACATTAACTGAAAATGTTTAGATTTCGTAACTTTGTTGGATGTTCTTAAATCTTAAACAATCGGTGGATACCTGATAATTATAGTGCAGATAATTATTGGCCGATACCGATTATTAGACGATACACTGTTTATACACACATCCCTATAATTTATTGTAGCATTTACAGTATTTTACTATTAATATTACAGTCCTTGTTTAGAGTGTACAGGTGTTCTGTGAAGGTAAGGATGGAGTTTAATTATGCAGTGAGCTGGAATACTGCGAGAGAGAGCTCTGTAAGGCCTCTGTTTAGTTTAAGTGAAGGGAAAAGGTGGTTGCAGTAATGTTATGCAAAATCTCCATTTACTGGAAGTTTCTGGCAGCGGCGACAGCGGCGAAACGCCACGGTGGCAAAGCAGCGTTGTCATTTCAGTGCCTGTACAGCTGGGCATTTCACCCTCTTTGATCCGTGACCCTGTCCAGACTAACATTTGTATCTGGCTAATGATTCCCCAGCCTTTTCGCGCACACACCTTTTGGCTTATCACTCCTTCCTCGTGCCAACTGTCTACCCACCTGAGCTAAAAAAAAATATAAAAAAAATAATTAAATAAAAAAAAAAAAGCCTGTCCTGATTCTGTCAGTGACACCTCCACATCTGTGCAATCCATTCGGTTGGAGAGCTAATCGGGAACAGAGACAAAATTGAGGCGCCTTGAGTCGCTGCCTCTTTGAAGTGAGACTCCAAACGGTGGCTGGTCATTTAGCGTTCCAGAGCACTGGCCCTCATTTCCCTGCCACCTCAGATGGAAGCAGCAGCTGCTCTCTCCCGCAAACGAAGTGCAAATAGGTTCCAGTGCTCATTTATGCATGCCAGTCTCACATTCGACTGATTAAAACAATGTAAATGATTCATTCATGACCTGACTTCCAGGGACGAAGGGAGTTGAACAGGAGGGCTATCATTAACAGCACAGCCTCAGTCCAACTCACCGGATGCAGGGTCGACTTTGTCAAATCAACATAAAAAATTTAGCACCACAATCTATATTGTATAAGAGGTGTTATATAGTCATTTAATATGTTTCAGTGCTGCTATGGAACGGTATATGTTAGCTTTGCTGGAACTAGTTGACTTCTCAGTTGTGATTTCATAAGATTAAGGTAAAATATATTTGATGGACTTTTTCAAAAATCCTTGCACATTCATTTCTAATCATCTAAATTGATAAAAAATAAATCACATCATTAAGAGGGATATGCAAAATCCTGAATTGATGACATTGGTCTTTTTTTCTGCCAAAGCAGAATAAAATAAAGGTAATTGCAACTTTTTATCTCACAATTTAGCCTTTTACTCTGAGTTCTCACATAATTCGTTTTTGTTTGTTTTTTGCCTCGCAATTCTGTGTTAATCTCGCAATTTCAATATATGTAATTATATCTCACAATTACTTTTTCCCTTGCAATTTTGAGATATAAACCTGCAATTCTGAGAAGAAATGTTGAAAATTGTGAGATATTAACTTGTAATTCTGAAAAAAAAGTCAGAAGTGTGAGATAAAATGTTACAATTACCTTTTAAAATTTTTATTCTGTTGCAGTAACAAAAAAAAACTGAGATGTAAACTCAGAATATTTTGAGGAAAAAAAAGAGAATTCTAAGTTTGTATCTCACAATTATGGTTCTTTTTCAGAATTTTGAGGAAAAAAAGAATTGCAAGATATAAACTCAGAATTCTGTCTTTTTCTTCTGTGGAAAAAAAAAATCAGAATTGAGAAAAAAAAAGAAGCATTTATCCCGCTGGCTGAGACAAGCTTCAATAGTATCCTTTTAATTCTAATTTGAAACCACACATGAAGACGAATTATAATTTGATATGGCGTGACAATTTTTTTCTTCTTTTTTTTTTACTGAATTTCAATGCAAAGAAACTCAGCACAGCTTGAGCACAAATTTAAGTGCTCATCCACTCTAGGCCTATAAATCTTTACCCACTCTTTACTTTTTCTTTCTTTTCTTTTTTTATAATGTTTTTCAATATTTTCAAACAAAGAAACATTTTTCGATTATTTGTTCAACTTTGCTTTTCAATTTTGTCCAACTTTTGTTCTTCTAGTTAAAAATGACAGTTCTATGAATTTGAATTAATTTTCAATTCATTCTACTTCCTTGCATTAAAATTCAAATTGAAACTCTGCATCCTGTTTGCTACCTCAAATCAGTCGATTCAAATTCAAGGCATTCTCAATTCAATTCTGAATGTCGCACAAGCCTGAAAATACATATTCATACTCAAACTTTGCCTTGACAACCCATGAACCAAAGAGCAAGTGAAAACTGTCATCCTCCATTCAATAGTACACAGTCAGTCTGTTTTATGTAAGGAGCGCCACCTATTGGATGCCAGCTATACAGCACGAAAAATAAATCCTTTCACAAGTTGCTGTCCGAAGCACAACATACAATCCCAGGACCTCCAAGGGAGCAATAAACTTCTAAAAATAGTTAAGACAGGTGGTACACGTATCAAACGCTTTTGAGCTGCATTACGAAGCAAAGTTATTTTTTGTGATAAGGGCTATAGCTTTTGCCATTGCTCTGCGGGGAATCGCTTTTAAAAGTGGAAAGCAGAACTTGCTTGCTATCAAAGTAAAGTCAAGTGTATTAAATCTTATGTGGAGTGTGTTTAATGGCCCGCCGTGTTGTATGGAGTGTGAACTACAGTATGTCAATTCATCTGGATTTCAAGCACATCATCAAAGCACAAGGCAGGAGATTCAAGCTGTCGGACATCAAAGCACACCTGACAGCCGTTCATGCTTCTGTGAGACACTGATAACCCCATCCATCATATTTGTTTGGCAAGAGAGAAAGAAAGAGAGAAAGAGAGGAAAAGAAGGAGGGGTGAAGTCATAATTAATAGTCTCTTTTGTAGTAGCTCCACCTGGTCTGAACCTCGTGGCCCAAGGCTCTGAGCGAAGCAAGTCCGTTCAGTGCTGCAACACCTGGAGAGATCTGAAACTTAGCTTGTGGCTATTTCTTCCATTCTCATCCTCCTTCTCACTCACTTTCTCTCCTTCATTTGACCTCACAATTCGCAGGTGACTCTTTATCATCTGCACTAAGCTGCCAACATCATGTCATTAATCAGTTGTTTGATTTATTAAGCATTCCTCTGGCGTGTACTGTACATTTTCAAGTAGAGCTGACTGCAGGCGTGACGAGCCACAACTGCATTCATTAGCTGTCTTTTACACACATGCCTCATGCTCGCTAGCTGGTCTTCATTAGAAACTTTGGCAACATGTGAAAAGCATTATGCTTGAATCAGTTCAATTCAATTTTATTTCTGTAGCACTTCTCACATCTTAAGTTGTTCCTGTAAAGTAGTTTTACAGATATCATCAGCCACAATGTGCAAGACAAGGGCGACAAAAACCCCCTCCCTAATATGATAACAGGAGAAGAAAAACAACATCTGAAGAACCAAGTCTCAGCAGAGGAAAGCTATCGTATTCGGGGGTGGTGCTGGCGCAGTGGATAAGACACATGCCTTTGGTGTGAGAGACCCGGGTTCGAATCCACTGTGAGACACCAATGTGTCCCTGAGCAAGACACTTAACCCCCTAGTTGCTCCAGAGGCGTACGACCTCTGACATATATAGCAATTGTAAGTCGCTTTGGATAAAAGCGTCAGCTAAATGAATAAATGTAAATGTATTCTAATGAACGCATTAATGAACGCATTTTTAAAAGTACCTATAGATATGAATGATTTAAATAAGGATGCACAACATAATGCATTATTGACCAATATTAGATATTTAATTTTGCAAGCTCACTGGGATTTGAGAAAAGCACTTTTTTTAATAAATTGCATTATTATTATTAATATTATTGCTATTATTATTACCTCTATATTTGCATTCAGATTAGCTCTAAAACACACTTTAAAAACACAAATATTGACAGTTAATTATAATCTTTGGAAAATCTCAAAATGAGTATTATAATTTTTTTTTAGTACATTTGCATGTTTTGTTAAGTTTTAGTACTATTTTATTTTATTACAATTATTATTAGTGTTTTATTTCTAATATTTGAAATTTTACCATTTACATTTTTTATCTTTAATATCTTCAATAATGAAGATTTCTATCATTTAAATAAATTATTTTATTTTTAATAATTGTACTATTTTTTACTTTAGTATTTTAGATTTTAACATTGGCCATTTGTCAGTTATCATCACTACAACATAAAAATAATTATCAGCTGGTATAGACCAGAAATGAAATATCAGTGCATCCCTAAACTCAAACCTAGAACCACATGAC
This sequence comes from Barbus barbus, assembly GCF_936440315.1. NCBI lineage: Eukaryota > Metazoa > Chordata > Actinopteri > Cypriniformes > Cyprinidae > Barbus > Barbus barbus. Next base: position 21,253,394 of record NC_136719.1, read on the forward strand.
ATAACTAAAATTACTAGGACCAGTAACATCTGGACAACTAGGACCTGATCGACATCCAAGATTTCCTATCAAACAATTACCAACCAAACTCTGTTCCTATCCCACAAAAGAAAAGGAAAGACTGTTGAATAGACTGAATAGACTGTACTGAGCAGCAAATAAAACATAAAAGTCCTCGTCTGAGGTTGTCCCGCATCATTTTCACTTATGCAGTTAAACTTGCTTTAAAGCACAACGGGGCCCTGTAACACACCATTAGAGCATCTTTCTCCGTAAGTCTCTGCAAGTATCTGCACGCGGGTCCTTCGCAGTCTGCAATCCAGTTGCCATGGCAGCAGCAGCTGTATCCGCAGCGAGGGAAGGAAGCTGGCACCCCCCAATAACACGAGCCCCCCTCCCTCCAGTGACCCGCTGCTGAACCTGGCTGAGAGCAGAGGTCGATGGCTCGGAGCAGCCGCGTGACAGTGAGGGATGACGGCGAATGAGAATGAGAAGAGGGAGTAGAGGCATAGAGATGGGGAAGAGAGGAGGAGATATGGAGAAAAGAGAAAAAAAACAAGAGACAAGAGCAAATTTAATTACTATAAATGGAGGGATCTTCAAAAAACAAATCGACTGCCAATTTTTCTGTGGGCTGTGTGAAATTAAGGCACCGTACAAAATGGATGGAGCTCTACCGTTGGCTTTTTATCCTCCAGTGAAATTAAAAATACCTCTTGCCCAGAGCAGAGATGAACAGATTACTTCCATGTGTCATTTTATGCCCGCACTTGATATTGTTTGTCTCACATGCACAGATGTGCGTCAGATGGGTCCGAGTGTGTTCATCAGTAAGATGTGGGCAGAGATGTCAAGTGAGTTGACCTTTGACTGCCCTTGCAGGAGGTCAAGCAGTTTGGGTCAGTGTCTTACATATAGCGTTACATGTTCTTCTCACCTGGAAAATCAATGAAACGTCTGAGAACATTGACACTGACAGATTGAGTTACTTTGAAATGTTCCTACATGCATGAGACAAACCTGTCCAGAAATATCTCAGAATCAGTTTTAAACTCAGTTTACTGTGTTAATTAATCACTTTTGCTCTTTTGACCGATTGAATTTCAACAAAATTGTAATAACTAAACGTGAAGGTGTAGGGTGAAATAAAATCCATGCTATATAAGATTGAATAAACAAAACCAAACTATTAAAACGACAATACCAAAATATATGATGCTGTTAAAGAGACGTAGTGACAAAAAAATGAAGACACTGTTTTTAAACAAGACTGTTTATGGCTTATTGATAATTATTATGTTTTGTTGGACATTTTTCAGGGTACACACCGTATTTAATTTGACACAAATAAAAAAAATACAGTGTGTTAAATTAAACCTTTGCTGACGTATTTATTCAATTTAGCAGGGTAAATATATGAATATTCATTATTTAATGTTATGTTTTAAAATATATGCTCAGTATATGCTATTTGTGTTATATTGTCCTGGCATTAATAATTAAAAACGAACATAAAATAGTTTTAAAAAACTAGTCAACACTGCTGAGATGTAGTTTACATCATTGCACCTTCCCTGAACTGCCATTAGTGACATCCTCAAGATTAATGATTAAATTTAAATAAAAAATGAAAGGAATTAAAAAGATATTAATTTAATAAGGTTTATATCTTAAATTGAGAAATAAAGTGTTGATATTTACTTGTTTAATATGTTAACGGGGTATCTAGATCACTTAATGAAATTTGATTTCTCATACAATATAAAAAAGGCATTTGCCTTTTCAAATTTCAAATACAGCTTCTCACAATAAATTTGGTACCTCTCTCTTAGTTTTTACTCTTTTGGAAACTTGTGGAAACTTAATGGTAGATTATTTTTTCTTATGCTGTTGGAACAAAAAGGAAGCACTACAGTAACATTTGCTATCACCTCCAGTTTTACCTCGGTTTACCCTGCTATTCCTGACTGTCTTAATGTCCTAAGTCACGTCTAATTTTCATTCCACTGGAAAAAAACATATTGTACCGCACTACCCTTTAAACAAATTAGACCATTTTTTTACGTCAAATTAAAAATTCTGTTAAACTATAAGGTCCGTTCAGTGGTTTTCCGGCATTTCAAAAAAACTAAAATGAAACATAAATACTCAATGTCTCAGGTAGAATAAAGAAATATTCTAATTTTATAAAAATGCGACAACACGTTCACAGATCACCACATTGTGTGCATTAATGAAGCCCTTGTCTGCATAGCATCATTTATTGCATCTATTAATTTGAATTATAAACTTGTATCTGCAGATTATTCAATTATCATTAGGGAGCTCATTAGCATTCAGGTACAGGACAGCCCTTGAAACCCTGACCGAGGCAAACAGCTCTCTCTGCTGGTCATTGGCTTGCACTTCACCTTGAACACTTACAGGCTGAGAGTGATCTACACTCCAATTCAATGCATTCTGTTTTATACTCATCAAAATGAAATACATTTTTTGAAACACAAAAGGCTTGCACTGATGTAGCCTGGTGCGAGTAACGCAGTAGCTGATGCTAGCCGCACTGAGATTGTTTGTCTGTGCGGCACGTGCTGTCTGTCTGCTGTAGCGTGGTGCCCAAGCATTCTTTTTCATTTGCTTGTTTTCCAGATGTCGTGTCCTCCACATCACCCCGTCCTCGTCCTGCTCGGCTACCCCTCCCTCCCTCTCTCTCCCTCTGCCTGCAGCAGCGTCAGAGACCCTAACCGCATCAGGCGAGATAGCAGATTGGAAGTACAAGAGCGATCCATCCATCAAAAGAGAGAGAGAGTTGGGAAGGAAGGGAAGGCGGGGGGCATGAGAGAGAGGGAGAAAGCAAGGGAGGAAGTGAAAGAGAAAGATAATCGGAGGGATCTCAGCTAAACTGCAGATTATTAGAACTAAGCGTCTAACATGTCTAGACCCTGTCTCGTTGTGCTATTCCTTACTGAGCCAATAAACTAGGGCTAAACAACAGCAATGTAGACCTGATATAAGACTGTTGTTATGGCAACCTCTGTGCAATGCGGTGACATCATCAGGGGTCTGACTTAAGTAAACTGTTCTAATCTTTGAAATACAATAGACAATGAACACATTCAAAGCAAAGAACTCTGGGCAACAATCACAGCCAAGATGTATGCAAATAACCCTTTTGTTCTTACTATGCTAGGACATGCCCTCATGCCCTCATATTAAGACATGAGCCATCTAGCAGGGTTATGCACCATTCGGAAATTAATTGAAAATTATATGAACTTCATGAATTTGAACTGGATTTGAAGTGAGGGAACACTCAGAACTGCACTTAAAATTTAAATGTAAGGAAGTAGAAATAAAATAAATAATTCAAAGAAAGCCACATAACTGTAATTGGCACTATAAAATAAAAGGTTTTTATAGTCAAGAGAGACCGACCGATATAAAAACAGATACAGACAGACAGACATATAGATAGACAGATAGACAGACAGACAGACAGACAGATAGATACAGACAGACAGACATATAAATAGACCGATACATACAGACAGACAGACAGATACAGACAGACAGACAGACATATAGATGGACAAATACAGACAGACAGACATACAGAGAGATGATAGATAGATAGATAGATAGATAGATAGATAGATAGATAGATAGATAGATAGATAGATAGACAGACAGACAGACAGACAGACAGACAGACAGACAGACAGACAGACAGACAGGCAGACAGGCAGACAGACAGACAGACAGACAGACAGACAGACAGACAGACAGACAGGACGGACGGACAGACAGACATATAGATGGACAAATACAGACAGACATTGACAGACAGACAGACAGACATAGATAGACAGATACAGTCAGGACGGACGGACAGACGGACAGACATACAAATAGACCGATGCATACATACAGACAGACAGACAGATAGACACAGACAGACAGACATACAGATGGACAAATACAGCCAGACAGACATATAGATGGACAAATACAGACAGACATTGACAGACAGACAGACATATAGATAGACAAATACAGACAGACATAGACAGACAGACAGACAGACATAGATAGACAGATACAGTCAGGACGGACGGACAGACGGACAGACATACAAATAGACCGATGCATACATACAGACAGACAGACAGATAGACACAGACAGACAGACATACAGATGGACAAATACAGCCAGACAGACATATAGATGGACAAATACAGACAGACAAACAGATAGACATATAGATGGACAAATTCAGACAGACATAGACAGACATATACAGTCAGGACGGACAGACAGACATTTAAATAGACCGATGCATACATACAGACAGACAGACAGATAGACACAGACAGACAGACAGACATATAGATGGACAAATACAGACAGACAGACAGACAGACAGACATAGATAGACAGATACAGACAGACAGACAAACAAACAGACAGACCGACCGATACAGACAGACAGACAGACATATAGATAGATACAGACAGACAGACAGACGGACGGACAGACAGATAAAGACAGACAGACAGATGGATAGACAGACGTACAGATAGACAGACGGATAGATAGATAGATGGATAGATAGATGGATAGATGGATAGGATGAGGGTGAAAGAATGCTTCATTTCCTAAAATGTGTTGAATTTCTTGGATTTGCAAGTCAATAATAAATATCCTTTTCTGTCATTCCAGTTCAATTTCCTGTGATCTGTGCCAATTCTATTCAAATTCACACTGATGAATTACAAGGGAGTCAATTTTGAATTCATCTAGTCTGCTGGTTTCACTCACAGGTCATGTTTGCGTAAACACCTGTTGCAGCAGGGCATATGGGCAAAGGAGGAGAGGACCTGAAGGACAGCTGTCTTGTCTGGCCTGCAGCGGGCAGCGGCTCTATGATGGATAGAGTTAAAACAGGTGTGCCATGGGAGATCTTCACAGTGCGGCGTTCTCTCCACTCCCCTTCACTCCTACCCCATGATTCATGCAGCAAGGCAGAGAGATGCTCCGTAATAGGAAACATACCGCATGTTTCGGTATGCATGGCATGTGCAAATAGTTTGGGTCATACTTGGGTTGCCCTGTCACTACCTCAGTTCTCAGCAGCTCTTCATCTCTTTATCGCTATGATATAACGCTTCACTTCCCCCTGCGTATCTCTGGCACCCCTGCGCTGAATCTGTGTATTGCAGCTCTCGCCTCCCCTTCATTCTTAATGTGTTTGTGGCTCTCTCTCATTCTCTCTCCAACACACTCTCCATCTCCATTTCTAATTCCCTTGCTCTATCTCTTCCACCTTCTCTTTTCTCGCTGATGAATCACCTTCCCCTCCCGTTGAACTCGACTGAATCCGAGGGAAGCAGTAAAGTAGCATCGATCAGCCCCACAAGCCACAGCAGAGACACGGAAACAACAAACCGCGCTCCCGGCTGTGCACCAACGCAAGCACGCACGCACACATGCATGCATGTGTTTTGGAGTGTCTCACACACTCGTGTGTGTTTTTTTACCAGGCACAGGGGAATAAGAAAGGTCGCAAATCTCTTTGGCCCCAGTGTGTGATTTGCATGTCGTATGCAAATGAATGCATCATTACATGACTATTCCGTTTCTTTCAGTGCACCGGTACACAGAAGAAAAGGTGCACGTTCGTGTACACATGTGCAGAATATGTGCATTCAGCACATAAGGGAATCATAAATCAGTTCACATTCTTTTGGCCTATAAAATCGAGAACAGGAGAAAAAGCACATGGCTGAATTGCTGGCACTTGCAAAACACATGAAAGGTGCATCATCATTTTAACTTGCATAGAAGTGATCAATCAGTAATGCAGGTAGAAGTGAGAAAAATACACCTTTTGTAAAGGTGTAAAAGGCCAGTCTGTGAGTATTGAAAGCAGTGGTCAACAGTAAAGACCAGTTGGGCCGGTAGTTCCAATTTTTACTTGCTCCACCATTATTTTCACTGCCAAAAAATAAAAATAATAAAATACAAAAACAAAAAAACTTAAGGCTCCACAATATATCGCATGCGATATTTAATGCACATCTTGTCAGCAAATGTTTAACAGAGAAATTTTACACTTTTATCCACTAAATTAGCTCATTTCAAATTTGATGCCTGCTTACAGCTCTCAAAAAGTTGGCAGGGGGGCAACAAAGGGCTGCAAAAGCAAGAAAGGTTGAAAGATTCAGTTGGGAGAACATCTAGCAACTAATTATGTTAACTGACATCAGGTCTGTAACATGATTAGCTATAAAAGGGATGTCTTAGAGAGGCAGAGTCTCTCAGAAGTATAGATGGGCAGAGGCTCTCCAATCTGTGAAAGAGTGCGTAAAAAGATTGTGAAATACTTTAAAAACAATGCTGATAGGCTTTGTAAATCTCATCATCTACAGTGTATAACATCATCAAAAGATTCAGAGAAATCTCTGTGCGTAAGGGACAAGGCCAAAGACCTTTGTTGGATGCACGTGGTCTTCGGGCCCTCAGACGACACTGCATCGCTCATCGGTATAATTCTGTCATTGACATTACTAAATAGGCCCAAGAATATTTCCAGAAACCAATGTCGGTAAACACAATCCGGCATGCCATCTGCAGATACCAACTAAAGCTCTATCATGCAAAAAGGAAGCCATATGTGAACATAGCCCTGAAGCGCCGTCGTGTCCTGTGGGCCAAGGCCCATTTAAAATGACTGTTTCAAAGTGGAAAAGTGTTCTATGGTCAGACGAGTCCAAATTTGACATTCTTGTTGGAAATCACAGTTGGAAATCTTGTTGGAAATCACAATGTCCTTCGGGCTAAAGAGAAGGGAGACCTTCCAGTGTGTCATCAGCGTTCAGTTCAAAAGCCAGCATATCTGATGGCATGGGGGTGCATAAGTGCATACGGTATGGGCAGCTTTGCATGTTTTGCAAGGCACTATGAATGCTGAAAGGTATTTAAAGGTTTTAGAGACACATATTCTCCCCTCCAGACAACGTGTATTTCAGCAGGAATGCAAAACCACATACTGCACTTATTACAACAGCATGACTTCCTAGTAGAAGAGTCCGGGTGCTGAATTGGCCTGGCTGCAGTCCAGATCTTTCACCTATAGAGAACATTTGGTGCATCATTAAACAAAAAATACATCAAAGACGACCACAAACTCTTCAGCAGCTGGAAACTTATATCAGGCAAGAATGGGACCAAATTCCAACACCAAAACTCCAGAAACTCATATCCTCGATGCCCAGACATCTTCAAACTGTTTTGAAAAGAAGAGGCGATGCTACACCATAGTAAACATACCCCCGTCCCAACTATTTTGGACCTGTTGCAGGCATCAAATTTGAAATGAGCTCATTTTGTGCATAAAATTGTAAAATTTCTCAGTTTAAACATTTGTTATCTATGTTCTATTGTGAATAAAATATTGTCTCATGTGATTTGAAAGTCTTTTAGTTTTAATTTTATTCAAATTTAAAAAAAACGTCCCAACATTTCTGGAATTCAGGTTGTAGGGTAGAAAGGGGCTAAAGGCACCCCAGAGGTAAAAGGCGCCTTTGATATTATTTTCATCTAAACCACTAGATGGCACAAAAATGTGGCGTACCACTTTGCAAAACATTCGTTCCCCTTCAGGAACTCGAGCTGCGTCCGAAAATGCTTAGGGAACGCCTTCAGCGTGACCGTGCTCTGAATCATCTGTACAATCAGTCCAATGGAAGGGCGAGGCGTCACGGGCGGGTTATGTCACGACCAGGAAGCTTTAAAAGCACGTGAGGTGGAGCTGGCTTCAGCTTTCTGTCATTCAGCAAGCTCTCTGTGTGTCTGTCAGTCCGATATTTGTTTTGTAAGTCTTATTTGGTGTTGTTTGTCCTAAGCACAATCACTTGAAATAAGCTCACAAAGTGTGCAAGCACTTGGGCGAGAGCAGATCGCATTACAGGCTCTATGTTCCTCCCTGCAGCGTTATATCACTGCTGGGGATACACACAGTCCGTGTGTGATCTGCTTGAGAGCAGAGCACGCATAGTCAGCTCTCGAGGGAGCTGACTGCCCACTTTGTGAGCATTGTCACTGCGTCTGCTTGCTCTCGGAAGGCTCTCTTTGAGGAGTGAGCTTTCACTAGCGTTCCTCGCGGTGCCGGTCCCGCTTTTGCCGAAGAACGAGAAAAAAGGCGGAGCGGCGGCTGCGCTCGTGGGAATCGCACATGGATCAGGTGGAGGGAATGAAGACGGGCGAGCCCCTATCTTCTTCCTTTCCCATCAGAACCAGCGCCCGCTCGCTGTGTTCGGAAGCACGCCCCGTGGTTTCTTCCCCCCAGGCTCGACGCTCCGCTTGTCTTTCTCCGAGGAGGTGGACGTGAAGGACGTCAATGAGCTTTGTAAAAAAAAAAAACAAAGCTCATTGCCCAGTGCCCTCGGAAGATCGGTCTGCCAACCCTGCCAGTGTTCCAGGGTGCAGCGGTCTCCAGCGAGCGCTTCTCTCAGTTACATCTGCCCGGAAACGTAGCGGAACTGAGAGGCTCGCCACCCCTTCGGGGGTCTCTAGAGCAGCTAGTTCGGCCATATCCTGCCGGTGTGCCGTTCCAGGACACCGAGCTAGCAGCTCTAAGCACACCAGAGGCCAGTCTCGAGAGACTGGTTCCCTTAGTAGACTATTTGGCTGCATGGAAACTACTGCCAAATGTGTCTCCATGGGTCCTGCATACTGTAGTAAGAGGCTACAGAATCCAGTTTGGTTCTCCTCCGCCTCAATTCAACGGGGTGAATCCCACTCAGGTGGGCCCTGAGCAGGCTCTGGTAATGGAACGAGAAGTAGAGTACTCTCTTGTGGAAAGAGGCCATCGAGGTGGTCCATCCTCACGGAAGAGAGTCCGGGTTCTACAGCCGGTACCTCATAGTTCCCAAGAAGGATGGAGGATTGCGTCCCATTTGAGATCTGCATCAGTTGAACCGCTCAGTCAGCAGACTGAAGTTCAAGATGCTCAAAACTTTAACAGGTAAGTATCTCAGATCAAGTCCGAGGACTGGTTTGTCACGTTAGATCTAAAAGACGCATACTTCCACGTCTCCATCCTTCCCACTCTCAGGAAGTCCCTGAGGTTTGCTTTTGTGGGCAAAGCTTACCAATAATGGATTCTTCCCGTTGGCCTTGCACTCTCACCCCGCACTTTTACATCAACGATTGGTTGAGTCTAGCTCAATCGGAGCAGCTAGCGATTCGACATCGAGGTGTCATTCTCGCGCACTTGAAAGAGCTGGGGTTGAGACTGAACGCCAAAAAAAGTGTGCTTTCTCCAGTACAGAGAACCACTTATCTAGGCGTAGTGTGGGATCTGACCACGATGCAGGCATGCATTCCCCTGCTCGGATTGTGTCGATCCTCACGTCAGTCAAGAGAGTGAAAGAAGGCCAGTCACTCACTGTCAAGCAGTTTCAGAGACTGCTGGGTCTGAGGGCAGCTGTGTCCAATGTGATACTTTTTGGCCTGCTGTACATGAGACCCCTACAGTGGTGGCTCAAGACCAAGGGGTTCTCCCAGAGGGGAAAACCACTCCGCACTTTCAAGGTCAAGAGACGATGCATACGTGCCTTAGACATGTGGAGGAAACCTTGGTTCTTGTCAGGGCCCGGTGTTGGGAGTTCCTTATCGTAACACTAGTGACGGACGTGTTCCTCACCGGTTGGGGTGCGGTCATGAGTGGCCACCCTGCCCGCGATCTGTGGAGTGGCCGCCATCTGACATGGCATATCAATTGGCTGGAGATGCTGGCCGTGTTTCGAGCACTCAAACACTTCCTCCCAGACCTAAGAGATCACCACGTGTTCTCCACGTGCCTACCACGTTCCTGTCAGTGGTCAGTCAGTGGGTAGACACCCCCTAGTTACAGGTTTCCTCTGCGGTGCGCTGAGGCTGAGGCCGCCGGTACGTTCACGTGTCCCCACATGGGACCTGGCTGTGGTACTAGAGGCTCTTTGCAAGGGTCCCTTTGAGCCCATTGAGGAGATATCTGACAGACTCCTCATCATTAAGACTGCCTTCCTTCTGGCTATTTCCTCTCTAAAGAGAGTTGGTGATCTAATATGTAAAAGTATGTATTTGGGGTAAAAAGCGTCCCTGCTGTTGGGGCTAAAGGCGCAAAGTAATTAACATGATAATTAATAGATCACTGACTTTTCCATTTGTTCACATGACATGGTTAGATTCAGATGGTAAATATCATATTATGTTGTTATAAATATCATATATATTATGTATGTGTCCATATTAGAGATAATCACCATGTTTAGAATGAAACCATCATATTTAAAAACATGATATTAATCATATCATATAATCAAATATCATTTGTTGTTACTACTCTAAATATATTTTCAGTTATTATTGGATCTCCTTCAATACTTTCAGAAACTTTACTTATTAAAATTATTTTATTTCTGTATTTTAAATATATTTTTATATTAACATTTTAATGACAGTAGGCCTATATTTATTGAACAAAAATTTATTTTAATTTTTATTTTCAAATTAAGCAGAAAACAGCATGGCTACAATATATTATGCATACAGTACACAGATGCACACTGTCAGTATGCACAGAATACTAACATACTATGTTTCTCAAAATAAACAGAGCTTGATCATGGAATACTGTATCCCACAATGCAGTGCATATCCATCTCCAATGCAAGACGAAGCTTAATATGAGTTGATTGATTCTTTATTAGAGAACGCACTGTATTTTCAAATGCAATAAATAAAAAAATACAAATAAAAGATAAATGTAAAAATTAAATAAAAACAGAGCTCATTGCATGAAATTTTGCATCCCATATTGCAATGCACTTTCATCTCCAGTGTGATGAACGAGCTGTATTCAACGTGGCAAGGTTACGTGACAACAAAATATTAGAAACATTTAGCATAGAAAACAACACACAATAACATTTACAAGATCAAAGAACATAGCTAGAACACAGCTCTGTCCCGAAAATCCTCTAGGGCCGGCCCAGGACCTGCGGGCCATCCTTATTTTTGAGCCCTAAAAAAGTGTCACATTTTCAAAGCCGAAGCCGAACGTGACCACATCAGGTTGAGGGCATAAAATGCCTCTTAAATGTAACTAATTACCACAACCTTTCTCCTGACCTCATTCTTGCATGTAATGAATCACCATGTGGCAATGAAGAAACCCTTGACCATAAATAAGTGGACTAACAGGAAACAAATGTATCAACAACAAAGCCAGAGGCCTGGCATTTCACTGACATCGACTTCTATTTCCCTTCTCCATTAGGGCACAACCGCTCTGTCTCGGACGGGTGGCGTTCTCCCTCTCACCTCTCTTGTTTTGTTCCTAATGTACTGGCAAAGGTAGACTCCATTAGTCCCTGCATGCACCAAACACATTTATGTCCCCCCTCTCATTTCCTCCTTTTCATTGCACCATGATACATCAGCATGCTCATAGCAGTGGGGGGGGGGGGGGGGGGGGGGGGGGTCTTGTGAACTTGGTACTTGCTTGTTGAGGGTGAGTGCCACCTTGTGGCCGGTTGGCGTCGGGACAGACAAGACAGCCTGTCATTGTCTGCAGTTCAAACAGCCCCTCAAGTAATAGATAAAACAAACAGGTGCGTTTTATCAAGAGACAAAATCACACAAACCAGTTAAGCGCCCTGGAGAGGAGTCCAAAAACTCTCTTCTCAGTACAAGCTCTGTGAGTCATCAGCGTGTGCAAATGAAGGAAACTGTTTGTTTTCATGTGTGCGTGCCATCACAGGTGTGAGTGAACGTGCTCATTATTGCCAATTCCTGTAGGCCTACTTTTAGAAAACAAGCTCTGCGTGCTCACATAGGGGAGTTATGTTTGCGTGAGGTGCAGGGGCGACAGGGGACATTGACGGATCGTGTCAGACGGTGGAATTGCAGGTTGTTGCGTCCCTCCTGTCACCAGGCTCATCTGTCTGGGAGGTGGCCATACCTGCGAGGCACCGCACGCTCCTCCTCCTGCTGAGGGATCACACGGGAACGGCTGCCAGATGAAGCCGCCCGGTCTTGCTCACCTGCTCCCCCGCGACTCTGTATGTTTTTCAGTCATTATAGTCACGGGGCCGTGATGAATTGGGGAGAAGCCGCACAAACCAGAGGAGGTATTTGTCAGCTATGTGTGAGGTCAACATGTGAGTTGCAACAAAAGTCAAATTGGCAATGTCTACTGAAACTTCAGTGGTGGCCTTCAAAGGCACTCGGAATACTTTCTACTAGCATACTGTGCAATACTATTTAAAAAATAATGTGAAACAGTATGCAATGATAACATTTCAAACCATTACACTGCTGTCATTACATGCTTGTTTAATGCATGGGGAAGCTCAAGTTTTCTGGAAAATTTAATATTATTTGCATTTTCAATCTAACTTTGTGTAAAAATGTTGCAACTTCAGGCATTACCATTAAAAGAGTCAAGGGATTAAAAAAATTTACAAACTAGCAGTTCATTCATCATCCTGGAAATAAAGTCAAGTTAAGGCAAATGTAATTGGACTTCTTTGTAACTTATGAAAAAATGCACATACGGTGCACAGTATGCACACTGCATACTTCAGATCAGTAATAAGTGTGTCCTTAAACTTCTTATGCTATATTAAACGTGTGTGCATGCATTTCTGCACAGCTATTTTCAGAATCGCATACTACTTACGATTGGTGCAGTATGTAGCAAGTATGCTAATTTTTTATAAAAACATAGCATATCCATGAATATACTACTTTTGCAAAGAAGAGCAGTATAAAACAGAACGCATAGAATTTTGGATTTCATAATGCAACGCACTTGACTTGACCATTCATCTCAAGTGTGATTAATGAATTGGAAGTAGCTTAATATGAGCTGTGATCTATAGACTCATTATTTGATCGGACTGGCAAATATTCACATTTTAGACAACACTGGATTAAAAAAATAAAACATTAAATGATAAAAAAAAGATTTTCAAAATAAATTGAACTAAAATTAAACCAAATAACCACACTAAATTAATCCTGAAATATACTCAAAAATTAATTAATGAATAATAAATAAATAAATAAAATTAATTAAGATAAATTAAACTAAAATTACACTAAAATCCAAACTGGTTTAATGTTTAACTGAATGTATTGATATATAGATAAATAAACAGATTATTAAATTAATGTTAATTATCTATCAATTTATTTACCAATAAACAGATATATACATAATTAAAAAAATATTTACAAAATAAAATTAGAATAAATAACCAAACTAAATTAAATTTGTAATGCACTGATAGATTAATAAATACATACATAAATGAATAAATACATTTCCAATACAAATTAAAGTGAAATTAAAGTAAATAACCAAACTGAATTAAACATACAATGTACTGACAAATAAATAAATAAATAAATGATAATTATCTATCAATCTATTCATCTATCAAATATTTTTTAAATAAATAAATTGTGATTAAGCTAAATTACCAAACTGAAATAAGCATGCAATATATTGATAGACAATAAAATAAATACAATTTTCCAAAACAAATTCAGCTGAAGAACCAAGCTGAATTAATCATGTAATGTGCATATAAATAAATAAATAAAATTAACCAAACTCATTTAAACAAGCTGTATGTTTAGGTGACAATACACAAGTGACAAACATAGTCGGGTGATGTAACAACATTACATTTATAACTTATATATTATTTGCCTATACTGCTTCACTGAATATTTTTATAGTACACAGTATACAATGTATACAGTACAGTATTCAATCAGCAGTAATTTAGTTTTCCATTCTGAAAACAGCCACAGTCAGATTCTCAGGCAATTACTCTTCTGACTCTATCTATCTATCGCCCCTGCAGGTGAACAGTGGCTGTCAGCTCTCACAAATCTCTAGCCAGCACCAATCTTAGCGGCTGCATTTGTAATTCTTTGCCTTACAACACCACAACTACATCCAATCCAATACCTCAGAACATTTCAGACCATTAATCTCAAAGTCTTCCACACCACCACAACCATCCCGTCTGCAAATCCAATCAAAGCAAGTCACAACTCCAGGAGATTACGACCATTAAATTTTAAGTGTAGAAATTTGCAGAGAACTGAATGCTTGGTGTGGCCCAGCCCCCACTGCCAGCGCTCCGGCGGGTTTGAGGATGCTTTATGGTGGGCAATTCAGCTGCAGCTGCTAACTGCACCATCTCAGGAATGACCGCGCTCGGAATCAAGTGCAATAAAGCAGACTGGAAGAGGAGGGGGAGTGGAACAGAAAGAGGAAACAAAAGAGAGCTAGTTCGTCTGGACGACCATTTAGGGGGAAAGGGTCACTGCCCTCGCTTTTTTACCCAAACGGTGAAGACAGAATGCCACACACATTCACACAAACCTCCGAGCAAAAGTCTCACACCACGAGCCATCGGAAGTTTGCTGTTTGTTTTCACAGGAATGGCTAAGAAGGGCACAGACCTACGTTTTCCACTTGCTCACATTGTACATACAAACTTTACAGTCTAACACGACCTCTCGCAGGTCTCTCTCCAACAGGCTTAGTGGTCTGGGCCTCAGGAAATCCCCTCCAAAAGGAGAGCGAGCTGTTATTTATGTCTCCTGCCCTAAAAAGAGTGCTTTATAGCCCGCGTCAAATAAGAGCAAAGGGGAAAGGGGAGCGTGAGGATGAGCTACTGAAACACAGCGTTAGAAAATGCAAGCGTGAGAATATATTCATCAGAACCAAGTCACATTAATGTCTCATAGGTTTATATTTTTGCATTGCTTCAAAAACTACAACAGTAAAGTCACATATCTTGCTATAGCTTTTATTTGTTGCTATTAACTGTTGTTTTTGATATTATTAATAACTAATCCTTCTTTTCAAACCATTAAATACTTGTAAACATGAAGTTTCTTCAGAATTGGATGTCATGGAATTGAGTTATTAACTCTATAATTAGGACAATTCCCACCAGTTTGACCCATTATTGACAGGGTAATAAGTCGATCACACTGACTTGAAGGTTTGCTATATTTTAGGACCTTAATGAGAACAAAACTTGTGTGTTTTGGGCCAGTAAAATACTGTCACTTGCCCTATTGGGCCAGTGCCATGTATTTTTATGTCTTGCAAACTTAATTAGGCTTTCTGGGACATTTGGTTATCTGATTAACAAAGATAAGGTTGTTGAAATTGTAAGATTGGCTAGGGACAAAACTGACAAACCAATCAGTAATGTTTTGTGATATAAGCCATTTTTTTCCAGCTAAAGTGTCTATTAATTAATGAAGACAAAAGTTAGCATTTGTTGAAAATGTGTTGCAATTTGTAAAAATGTATATTATTATTTTTTTTAATAAATATCAAATAATAAATATAAAAAGTAAAAATAAACAAGAATAATTTTAAATAAAAACTGAAATTATACATACATATAGAAAAAATATAAACTGTTCATTTTTTTTTTATGAATACTTTTTGACATTTATAATGTAATAAAAATCTATTGAAATTATATTAAAAAAGAAATGCTGTTCTTTGTCAAAGAATACTGAAAACAAAAAGATCAGTTTCCACAAAAATATTCAGCAGCACAACTAAAAAAAATTGAAAAATTAAGAAGAAATGTTTCTAAAAGTACTACACTCATTGGACACTTTATTAGGTACACCTTGCTAGTACCGGGTTGGACCCCCTTTTGCCTTCAGAACTGCCTTAATTCTTCTGGCATAGATTCAACAAGGTGTTGGAAACATTCCTCAGAGATTTTGGTCCATATTGACATGATAGCATCACGCAGTTGCTGCAGATTTGTTGGCTGCACATCCATGATGCAAATCTCCCGTTCCACCACATCCCAAAGGTGCTCTATTGGATTGGGATCTGGTGACTGTGGAGGCCATTTGAGTAAAGTGTACTCATTGTCATGTTCAAGAAACCAGTCTGAGATGATTTGAGCTTTGTTACATGGTGCATTATCCTGCTGGAAGTAGCCATCAGAAGATGGGTACACTGTATTCATAAAGGGATGGACATGGTCAGCAACAATACTCAGGTAGGCTGTGGCGTTTAAACGATGCTCAATTGGTACTAAGGGGTACTAATATCCCCCACACCATTACACAACCAGCCTGAACCGTTGATACAAGGCAGGATGGATCCATGCTTTCATGTTCTTTACTCCAAATTCTGACCCTACCATCTGAATGTCGCAGCAGAAATCAAGATTCATCAGACCAGGCAGCGTTTTTCCAATTTTCTATTGTCCAATTTTGGTGAACCTGTGCGAATTGTAGCCTCCGTTTCCTGTTCTTAGCTGACAGGAGCGGCACCCGGTGTGGTCCTCTGCTGCTGTAGTCCATCTGCTTCATGGTTTGAAGTGTTGTGCGTTCAGAGATGGTCTTCTGCATACCTTGGTTGTAACGAGTGGTTATTTGAGTTACTGTTGCCTTTCTATCATCTCTAACCAGTCTGCTCATTCTCCTCTGACCTCTGACATCAACAAGGCATTTTCGTCCACACAACTGTCGATCACTGGATATTTTCTCTTTTTCGGACCATTCTCTGTAAACCCTAGAGATGGTTGTGCGTGAAAATCCCTGTAGACCAGCCCGTCTGGCACAACATCCATTCCACGTTCAAAGTCACTTAAATCCCCTTTCTTCCCCATTCTGATGCTCGGTTTGAACTTCAGCAAGTCGTCTTCACCACATCTAGATGCCTAAATGCATTGAGTTTCTGCCATGTGATTGGCTGATTAGCAATTTGTGTTACCAAGCAACTGAACAGGTGTACCTAATAAAGTGGCAGGTGAGTGTATATCAGCATATTAGAATGATTTCTGAAGGATCATGTGACACTTAAGACTGGAGTAATGATGCTGAAAATTCAGCTTTGCCATCACAGGAATAAATTACACTTTACATTATATTCAAATAGAAAACAGTCATTTTAAACTGTAATAATATTACACAATATCTTACTGTATTTTTGATTAAATAAATACAGCCTTGGTAAGCATAAGAAACTTATTTTTAAAAACGATTAATGACGATTTTAATGACTTTTACACAGTAGTGTGTAATATTTAAAATCTAAAAGTAAACATAAGATTAAAAATGTACATGATTTGGGTCCAGTAAAAACCTTTGCAGGGCCAATAGAAATTTGGACTACTGGTCCAAGAGGGCACAAGCAGAAAATATAGCTGCGAGCAGCGATGACGGGCCCAAGCCGTCAGCATACGCCACCCCGGTGGCATCGATAAAACGGTGCCCAGCGAGCACAAGCATCACAGTAACCCTCTGGCAGTTTGGTTTTAAGGGATACGGCAATTAAAGGGTTAATCCAAACCATCAACTCAGTGAAACACACACACACACAGAACATATAAAACTTTAAATTCTGTGAAAATATATTTTTCATTGGTAGTTGATGTTAGTTAATGCATTTACTAATGCTAACAAATGAGAAATTATTATAGTTACCAAAGGTTTTAATGATTTATAAGCTTTTTTTAATGATTTATTTTTCCATTAACTAACATGAATAATTTTTTCTAACACAAATTAATAAAGTAAAAAATATATTGTTAATATTTAATGTTATTTGTGAATTAACCAATGTTAAAAAACAACATTATTTAACTGTTGTTAATTTACATCATTAATAAATATATACCATTTAATGTTTATCAAAATCAATTCCAAAATGTGTTAATATATTATTACATTTTAAAGTTTTATTTTTTGAACATGACTATTTTTCTAATATTAAAAATATTTTGTTCATTGTTAGTTCATTGTAAGTTCATACTATCAATGAAGAATTAACATGCTGTAAAAAATACATTTTTCATTGTTAGTTCATGTTAATTAATGCATTCCCTACTGTTAACAAATGAGACTTAATTATAAAGTGTTATCAAAACCTTTAATGCTTTATAAGCATTTTTTAAGGATTTTATTGAGAAGTTTAAACAGACCCTCTCTCTCTCTCTCTCTCTCTCTCTCTCTCTCTCTCTCTCTCTCTCTCTCCCTCCACACTCACTGAACTCACACAGTCAGTCACCCACCCAGTCACCTACCGCACACATTAGAAGCACAGAGACAGGAGAACTCTGATAAGTTTGAAAATGTTCTCCTCTGTATAGTGTATTGTAAATTCATGGAATTAATAACATATCCTCAGACTGTATTGTTCTGTGTATGTAATTTTTTATGAAGTGTTTTGAAGCTGCTCTTAAAAGATAAAAAAAAAGAAAAGTGTTATTTTTTACTGTGACTTTAATAAATTGCCATTAAATCACCGTTCAAGATATCCTAAATCCGTCCGCAATGTAGTATCTTCAGTATCTTGGAAGCATGTGAAAAAATGTTTGGTGTGAATTGTTGGTTTCTGCTTGGGAGGAGTATGAATTTGTTTACAGCCCGTTTAAAAAAAAAAAAAAACACATAAAAAAAAAAATAGCCGATTTCCTGTTGGTCGTAGCTAATGACTGTAAATTAGAAAGTTGTCCGGATTAATAAGAACAATTTATGTACCGAGTTTGGTGTCTGTAGCTATCATTATATATATATAATCATTAATAATTATATACCATTTAATGTTGATGAATATTAATTCCAAAATGTGTTTATATATTATTACATTTTAAAGTTAATCTTTTGAACATGATTATTTTTCTAACATTAAAAAGATTAATAAATGCTTTAAAAAAAAAGTTCTTTGTTAGTTCATACTATCATGGAAGAATTAACATGCTGTAAAAATATATTTTTCATTGTTAGTTCACGTTAATTAATGCATTTCCTAATGTTAAGAATTGAGACCTTATTATAAAGTGTTATCAAAATCTTTAATGATTTATAAGCATTTTTTAAAGATTTTAAAAAAACAGACCCTCTCTCTCTCTTTCTCTCTCTCACCCACTGCCTCAATCCACACAGTCACTCACACAGTCACTCACAGCCCACCCCACCCCCACCCCTCACTCAGCTGCAGGCTGACAGGACCTCTCACTCAGAAGCATTATATCAACTCTCTGATAGTTTTTAAATTTTCTCCTAAGCATAGTGTATTGTAAATTCATGAAATTAATCACATATTCTCAGACTGTATTGTTCTGTGTATGTAATTTTTTATGAAGTGTTTGGAAGCTGCTCTTAAAAGATAAAAAAAAATAAAAATTATCTTTTTTACTGTAACTTTAATAAATTGCCATTAAATCATCGTTCAAGATATCCTAAATCCGTCCGCAATTTAGCATCTTCAGTATTTTGGCATCATGATAAAAAATGTTTCGTGTGATTTCCGTGTTTCTGCTTGGAGGAGTATTAATTTGTTTACAGCCCGTTTTAAAAAAAAACCCACATTAAAATAAATATAGCCGACTTCCTGTTGGTCGTAGCTAATGACTGTAAATTAGAAAGTTGTCCGGATTAATAAGAACAATTTATGTACCAAGTTTGGTGTCTGTAGCTAAAACTAACCCCCCCATTTTTGACAAAAGGTGGCGCTAAAGAGTGCCTCTTCCACGCCCGTTTATGAGCTTTTTCCAGTGTCTAACTATCATTAATACTCATATGTGTGTTGAGTTTCATGACATTCTAAACATGTTATCTGCCTCAAAATCACCAGAAACGAATTTTCAACTTTGACACGTTGCCATGGCAACATAAGTTTAGATATCAATATTGCCTTCACAGTTTTACATCGGCCGTGTTTTGACATTATTCTGGTGAAGTTTGAAGCAAATCGAGTAAAAATAAGATGCTGAATTCAAAGCATTTTGAAAACGACACACTTCCTGCAGCCAGTTGGTGGCGCTATAACTTTCAGTCATTATAGTCACATCTATCCGATCGGCATCATACAACGAACAAATCACTGAAGTTTGATCAACATCATACAATGTATGTGGACGTTATTAGGCATTTCCTGGGTCTCATTTTTCGCCATAACTTCATCGCCTCGCCACGGGCAAACCGTTCGACATATCAAAAATATCTTCGCAATTTAGCGTCCCCAATGTCTTGAGATCATGTTCACCGAGTTTGGTGGCAATCGTATGGAAATCCTCAGAGGAGTATATCAAATTCCAGAGCATGCGCTTTTTAAACAGCCCTGAATAGCCGACTTCCTGTTGGGCGGAGCCTATGACATGCTGCGCGGAAGTTGTTCAGCTCAATGAGTTCTATATGTGTACCGAGTTTCATATAAATACGTGCAAGTATGTGTGAGCTATACATCAAGTTTTCTGACAATTTTCCAGGGGGCGCCGTAGAGCCCCTGTGCCACGCCCGGGTCCCAGCCTCAGCGGCGTCCTAATGGCCGCAGGTTCCAATGTGCGTGCCAATTTTCGAGAGTTTTCGGGCACGTTAAGGCCCCCAAAAGTGCCCGGATGATTGAAATAAAAAATAAAAAAAAAAAAAAAAAAATATAGCTGCGAGCAGCGATGACGGGCCCAAGCCGTCAGCATACGCCACCCCGGTGGCATCGATAAAACGGTGCCCAGCGAGCACAAGCATCACAGTAACCCTCTGGCAGTTTGGTTTTAAGGGATACGGCAATTAAAGGGTTAATCCAAACCATCAACTCTGTGAAACACACACACACAGAACAACATATAAAACTTTAAATTCTGTGAAAATATATTTTTCATTGGTAGTTCATGTTAGTTAATGCATTTACTAATGCTAAAAAATGAGAAATTATTATAGTTACCAAAGGTTTTAATGATTTATAAGCATTTTTTAATGATTTATTTTTCCATTAACTAACGTGAATAATTTTTTCTAACACAAATGAATAAAGTAAAAAATATATTGTTAATATTTAATGTTATTTGTGAATTAACCAATGTTAAAAACAACATTATTTAACTGTTGTTAATTTACATCATTAATAAATATATACCATTTAATGTTGATCAAAATCAATTCCAAAATGTGTTAATATATTATTACATTTTAAAGTTTTATCTTTTGAACATGACTATTTTTCTAATATTAAAAATATTTTGTTCATTGTTAGTTCATTGTAAGTTCATACTATCAATGAAGAATTAACATGCTGTAAAAAATATATTTTTCATTGTTAGTTCATGTTAATTAATGCATTCCCTACTGTTAACAAATGAGACTTCATTATAAAGTGTTATCAAAACCTTTAATGCTTTATAAGCAGTTTTTTAAGGATTTTATTGAGAAGTTTAAACAGACCCTCTCTCTCTCTCTCTCTCTCTCTCTCTCTCTCTCTCTCTCTCCCCTCCACACTCACTGAACTCACAGTCAGTCACTCACCCAGTCACCCACCGCACACATTAGAAGCAGTGACAGGAGATCTCTGATAAGTTTAAAAATGTTCTCCTCTGCATAGTGTATTGTAAATGCATGAAATTAATCACATATCCTCAGACGGTCTTGTTCTGTGTATGTAATTTTTTATGAAGTGTTTGGAAGCTGCTCTTAAAAGATTAAAAAAAAAAAAAAGTGTTCTTTTTTACTGTAACTTTAATAAATTGCCATTAAATCACCATTCAAGATATCCTAAATCGGTCCGCAATGTAGCATCTTCAGTATCTTGGAAGCATGTGAAAAAATGTTTGGTGTGAATTTTTGGTTTCTGCTTGGAGGAGTATGAATTTGTTTACAGCCCGTTAAAAAAAAAAAAAAACATTAAAAAAAAATAGCCGATTTCCTGTTGGTCGTAGCTAATGACTGTAAATTAGAAAGTTGTCCGGATTAATAAGAACAATTTATGTACCGAGTTTGGTGTCTGTAGCTATCATTATATATATATATAATCATTAATAATTATATACCATTTAATGTTGATCAATATTAATTCCAAAATGTGTTTATATATTATTACATTTTAAAGTTTATCTTTTGAACATGATTATTTTTCTAACATTAAAAAGATTAATAAATGCTTTTAAAAAAAAATTGTTCTTTGTTAGTTCATACTATCCTGGAAGAATTAACATGCTGTAAAAATATATTTTTCATTGTTAGTTCACGTTAATTAATGCATTTCCTAATGTTAAGAATTGAGACCTTATTATAAAGTGTTATCAAAATCTTTAATGATTTATAAGCATTTTTAAAAGATTTTAAAAAACAGACCCTCTCTCTCTTTCTCTCTCTCTTTCTCTCTCTCACCCACTGCCTCAATCCACACAGTCACTCACCCCCACCCCCACCCCTCACTCAGAAGCAGTGAAACAACTCTCTGATAGTTTTAAAATTTTCTCCTCTGCATAGTGTATTGTAAATTCATGAATTAATAACATATCCTCAGACTGTATTGTTCTGTGTATGTAATTTTTTATGAAGTGTTTTGAAGCTGCTCTTAAAAGATAAAAAAAAAGAAAAGTGTTATTTTTTACTGTGACTTTAATAAATTGCCATTAAATCACCATTCAAGATATCCTAAATCCGTCCGCAATGTAGTATCTTCAGTATCTTGGAAGCATGTGAAAAAATGTTTGGTGTGAATTGTTGGTTTCTGCTTGGGAGGAGTATGAATTTGTTTACAGCCCGTTTAAAAAAAAAAAAAAAACACATAAAAAAAAAAATAGCCGATTTCCTGTTGGTCGTAGCTAATGACTGTAAATTAGAAAGTTGTCCGGATTAATAAGAACAATTTATGTACCGAGTTTGGTGTCTGTAGCTATCATTATATATATATAATCATATACCATTTAATGTTGATGAATATTAATTCCAAAATGTGTTAATATATTATTACATTTTAAAGTTAATCTTTTGAACATGATTATTTTTCTAACATTAAAAAGATTAATAAATGCTTTAAAAAAATTGTTCTTTGTTAGTTCATACTATCATGGAAGAATTAACATGCTGTAAAAATATATTTTTCATTGTTAGTTCACGTTAATTAATGCATTTCCTAATGTTAAGAATTGAGACCTTATTATAAAGTGTTATCAAAATCTTTAATGATTTATAAGCATTTTTTAAAGATTTAAAAAAAACAGAACCTCTCTCTCTCTTTCTCTCTCTCACCCACTGGCTCAATCCACACAGTCACTCACAGTCACTCACAGCCCACCCCACCCCCACCCCTCACTCAGATGCAGGCTGGCAGGGATCTCTCACTCAGAAGCATTATATCAACTCTCTGATAGTTTTTAAATTTTCTCCTAAGCATAGTGTATTGTAAATTCATGAAATTAATCACATATCCTCAGACTGTATTGTTCTGTGTATGTAATTTTTTATGAAGTGTTTGGAAGCTGCTCTTAAAAGATAAAAAAAAATAAAAATTATCTTTTTTACTGTAACTTTAATAAATTGCCATTAAATCATCGTTCAAGATATCCTAAATCCGTCCGCAATTTAGCATCGTCAGTATTTTGGCATCATGATAAAAAATGTTTGGTGTGATTTCCGTGTTTCTGCTTGGAGGAGTATTAATTTGTTTACAGCCCGTTTTAAAAAAAAACCCACATTAAAATAAATATAGCCGACTTCCTGTTGGTCGTAGCTAATGACTGTAAATTAGAAAGTTGTCCGGATTAATAAGAACAATTTATGTACCAAGTTTGGTGTCTGTAGCTAAAACTAACCCCCCCATTTTTGACAAAAGGTGGCGCTATAGAGTGCCTCTTCCACGCCCGTTTATGAGCTTTTTCCAGTGTCTAACTATCATTAATACTGATATGTGTGTTGAGTTTCATGACATTCTAAACATGTTATCTGCCTCAAAATCACCAGAAACGAATTTTCAACTTTGACACGTTGCCATGGTAACATAATTTTAGATATCAATATTCCCTTCACAGTTTTACATCGGCCGTGTTTTGACATTATTCTGGTGAAGTTTGAAGCAAATCGAGTAAAAATAAGATGCTGAATTCAAATCATTTTGAAAACGACACACTTCCTGCAGCCAGTTGGTGGCGCTATAACTTTCAGTCATAATAGTCACATCTATCCGATCGGCATCACACAACGAACAAATCAATGAAGTTTGATCTACATCATACAATGTATGTGGACGTTATTAGGCATTTCCTGTGTCTCATTTTTCGCCATAACTTCATCGCCTCGCCACGGGCAAACCGTTCGACATATCAAAAATATCTTCGCAATTTAGCGTCCCCAATGTCTTGAGATCATGTTCACCGAGTTTGGTGGCAATCGTATGGAAATCCTCAGAGGAGTATATCAAATTCCAGAGCATGCGCTTTTTAAACAGCCCTGAATAGCCGACTTCCTGTTGGGCGGAGCCTATGACATGCTGCGCGGAAGTTGTTCGGCTCAATGAGTTCTATATGTGTACCGAGTTTCATATGAATACGTGCAAGTATGTGTGAGCTATACATCAAGCTTTCTGACAATTTTCCAGGGGGCGCCGTAGAGCCCCTGTGCCACGCCCGGGTCCCAGCCTCAGCGGCGTCCTAATGGCCGCAGGTTCCAACGTGCGTGCCAATTTTCGAGAGTTTTCGGGCACGTTAAGGCCCCCAAAAGTGCCCGGATGATTGAAATAAAAAAAAAAAAAAAAAAAAAAAAAAAAAAAAAATAAATATAGCTGCGAGCAGCGATGACGGGCCCAAGCCGTCAGCATACGCCACCCCGGTGGCATCGATAAAACGGTGCCCAGCGAGCACAAGCATCACAGTAACCCTCTGGCAGTTTGGTTTTAAGGGATACGGCAATTAAAGGGTTAATCCAAACCATCAACTCTGTGAAACACACACACACAGAACAACATATAAAACTTTAAATTCTATGAAAATATATTTTTCATTGGTAGTTGATGTTAGTTAATGCATTTACTAATGCTAACAAATGAGAAATTATTATAGTTACCAAAGGTTTTAATGATTTATAAGCATTTTTTAATGATTTATTTTTCCATTAACTAAAATGAATAATTTTTTCTAACACAAATGAATAAAGTAAAAAATATATTGTTAATATTTAATGTTATTTGTGAATTAACCAATGTTAAAAAACAACATTATTTAACTGTTGTTAATTTACATCATTAATAAATATATACCATTTAATGTTGAAATCAATGTTTTAATGTTTAAAATCAATTCCAAAATGTGTTAATATATTAAATTTTAAAGTTTTATCTTTTGAACATGACTATTTTTCTAATATTAAAAATATTTTGTTCATTGTTAGTTCATTGTAAGTTCATACTATCAATGAAGAATTAACATGCTTTAAAAAATATATTTTTCATTGTTAGTTCATATTAATTAATGCATTCCCTACTGTTAACAAATGAGACTTAATTATAAAGTGTTATCAAAACCTTTAATGCTTTATAAGCATTTTTTAAGGATTTTATTGAGAAGTTTAAACAGACCCTCTCTCTCTCTCCCTCTCTCTCTCCCCCTCCACACTCACTGAACTCACACAGTCAGTCACTCACCCAGTCACCTACCGCACACATTAGAAGCACAGTGACAGGATATCTCTGATAAGTTTTAAAATTTTCTTCTCGCCATAGTGTACTGTAAATTCATGGAATTAATCACATATCCTCAGACTGTCTTGTTCTGTGTTTGGTGTGAATTTGTGGTTTCTGCTTGGAGGTGTATGAATTTGTTTACAGCCCGTTTTGAAAAAAAAAAACACATAAAAAAAAAAAAGCCGACTTCCTGTTGGTCGTAGCTAATGTCTGTAAATTAGAAAGTTGTCCGGCTTAATGTGAACAATTTATGTACCAAGTTTGGTGTCTGTAGCTATCATTATATATATATAATCATTAATAATTATATTCCATTTAATGTTTATCAAAATCAATTCCAAAATGTGTTAATATATTATTAAATTTTAAAGTTTTATCTGTTGAACATGACTATTTTTCTAATATTAAAAATATTATGTCCATTGTTAGTTCATTGTAAGTTCATACTATCAATGAAGAATTAACATGCTGTAAAAAATATATTTTTCATTGTTAGTTCATGTTAATTAATGCATTCCCTACTGTTAACAAATGAGACTTAATTATAAAGTGTTATCAAAACCTTTAATGCTTTATAAGCATTTTTTAAGGATTTTATTGAGAAGTTTAAACAGTCTCTCTCTCTCTCTCTCTCTCTCCCCCTCCACACTCACTGAACTCACACAGTCAGTCACCCACCCAGTCACCTACCGCACACATTAGAAGCAGTGACAGGAGATCTCTAAGTTTTAAATTTTCTCCTAAGCATAGTGTATTGTAAATTCATGAAATTAAGCACATATCCTCAGACTGTATTGTTCTGTGTATGTAATTTTTTATGAAGTGTTTGGAAGCTGCTCTTAAAAGATAAAAAAAAAAGTTTTCTCTTTTTACTGTAACTTTAATAAATTGCCATTAAAACACCGTTCAAGATATCCTAAATCCGTCCGCAATTTAGCATCATCAGTATTTTGGCATCATGAGAAAAAATGTTTGGTGTGATTTACGTGTTTCTGTTTGGAGGAGTATGAATTTGTTTACAGCCCGTTTTAAAAAAAAACCCACATTAAAATAAATATAGCAGACTTCCTGTTGGTCGTAGCTAATGACTGTAAATTAGAAAATTGTCCGGATTAATAAGAACAATTTATGTACCGAGTTTGGTGTCTGTAGCTATCATTATATATATATAATCATTAATAATTATATACCATTTAATGTTGATCAATATTAATTCCAAAATGTGTTTATATATTATTACATTTTATAGTTTATCTTTTGAACATGACTATTTTTCTAACATTAAAAAGATTAATAAATGCTTTTAAAAAAAATGTTCATTGTAAGTTCATACTATCAATGAAGAATTAACATGCTGTAAAAATATATTTTTCATTGTTAGTTCACGTTAATTAATGCATTTCCTAATGTTAAGAAATGAGACCTTATTATAAAGTGTTATCAAAATCTTTAATTATTTATAAGCATTTTTTTAAGATTTTAAAAAACAGACCCTCTCTCTCTCTTTCTCTCTCTCACCCAGCTCCTCAATCCACACAGTCACTCACACAGTCACTCACACGCCACCCCACCCCCTCACTCAGATGCAGACTGACAACTCTCTGATAGTTTTAAAATTTTCTCCTCTGCATAGTGTATTGTAAATTCATGAAATTAATCACATATCGTCAGACTGTATTGTTCTGTGTATGTAATTTTTTATGAAGTGTTTGGAAGCTGCTCTTAAAAGATAAAAAAAAAAAAAGAATTCTCTTTTTTACTGTAACTTTAATAAATTGCCATTAAATCATCGTTCAAGATATCCTAAATCCGTCCGCAATTTAGCATCTTCAGTATTTTGGCATCATGATAAAAAATGTTTGGTGTGATTTCCGTGTTTCTGTTTGGAGGAGTATTAATTTGTTTACAGCCCGTTTTTAAAAAAAACCCACATTAAAATAAATATAGCCGACTTCCTGTTGGTCGTAGCTAATGACTGTAAATTAGAAAATTGTCCGGATTAATAAGAACAATTTATGTACCGAGTTTGGTGTCTGTAGCTAAAACTAACCCCCTCATTTTTGACAAAAGGTGGCGCTATAGAGTGTCTCTTCCACGCCCGTTTATGAGCTTTTTCCAGTGTCTAACTATCATTAATACTGATATGTGTGTTGAGTTTCATGACATTCTAAACATGTTATCTGCCTCAAAATCACCAGAAACGAATTTTCAACTTTGACACGTTGCCATGGCAACATAATTTTAGATATCAATATTCCCTTCACAGTTTTACATCGGCCGTGTTTTGACATTATTCTGGTGAAGTTTGAAGCAAATCGAGGTAAAAGAAGATGCTGAATTCAAAGCATTTTGAAAACGACACACTTCCTGCAGCCAGTTGGTGGCGCTATAACTTTCAGTCATAATAGTCACATCTATCCGATCGGCATCATACAACGAACAAATCACTGAAGTTTGATATACATCATACAATGTATGTGGACGTTATTAGGCATTTCCTGGGTCTCATTTTTCGCCATAACTTCATCGCCTCGCCACGGGCAAACCGTTCGACATATCAAAAATATCTTCGCAATTTAGCGTCCCCAATGTCTTGAGATCATGTTCACCTAGTTTGGTGGCAATCGTATGGAAATCCTCAGAGGAGTATATCAAATTCCAGAGCATGCGCTTTTTAAACAGCCCTGAATAGCCGACTTCCTGTTGGGCGGAGCCTATGACATGCTGCGCGGAAGTTGTTCGGCTCAATGAGTTCTATATGTGTACCGAGTTTCATATGAATACGTGCAAGTATGTGTGAGCTATACATCAAGCTTTCTGACAATTTTCCAGGGGGCGCCGTAGAGCCCCTGTGCCACGCCCGGGTCCCAGCCTCAGCGGCGTCCTAATGGCCGCAGGTTCCAACGTGCGTGCCAATTTTCGAGAGTTTTCGGGCACGTTAAGGCCCCCAAAAGTGCCCGGATGATTGAAATAAAAAAAAAAAAAAAAAAAAAAAAAAAAAATATAGCTGCGAGCAGCGATGACGGGCCCAAGCCGTCAGCATACGCCATCCCGGTGGCATCGATAAAACGGTGCCCAGCGAGCACACACATTACAGTAACCCTCTGGCAGTTTGGTTTTAAGGGATACGGCAATTAAAGGGTTATTCCAAACCATCAACTCTGTGAAACACACACACACAGAACAACATATAAAACTTTAAATTCTGTGAAAATATATTTTTCATTGGTAGTTGATGTTAGTTAATGCATTTACTAATGCTAACAAATGAGAAATTATTATAGTTACCAAAGGTTTTAATGATTTATAAGCATTTTTTAATGATTTATTTTTCCATTAACTAACATGAATAATTTATTCTAACACAAATGAATAAAGTAAAACATATATTGTTAATATTTAATGTTATTTGTGAATTAACCAATGTTAAAAACAACATTATTTAACTGTTGTTAATTTACATCATTAATAAATATATACCATTTAATGTTTATCAAAATCAATTCCAAAATGTGTTAATATATTATTACATTTTAAAGTTTTATCTTTTGAACATGACTATTTTTCTAATATTAAAAATATTTTGTTCATTGTAAGTTCATACTATCAATGAAGAATTAACATGCTGTAAAAAATATATTTTTCATTGTTAGTTCATGTTAATTAATGCATTCCCTACTGTTAACAAAAGAGACTTAATTATAAAGTGTTATCAAAACCTTTAATGCTTTATAAGCATTTTTTAAGGATTTTATTGAGAAGTTTAAACAGACCCTCTCTCTCTCTCTCTCTCTCTCTCTCTCCCCCTCCACACTCACTGAACTCACACAGTCAGTCACCCACCGCACACATTAGAAGCACAGAGACAGGAGAACTCTGATAGTTTTAATTTTCTGCTCTCCATAGTGTATTGTAAATTCATGAAATTAATCACATATCTCAGACTGTCTTGTTCTGTGTATGTAATTTTTTATGAAGTGTTTGGAAGCTGCTCTTTAAAGATAAAAAAAAAAAGTGTTCTTTTTTACTGTAACTTTAATAAATTGCCATTAAATCACCGTTCAAGATATCCTAAATCAGTCCGCAATGTAGCATCTTCAGTATCTTGGAAGCATGTGAAAAAATGTTTGGTGTGAATTTTTGGTTTCTGCTTGAAGGAGTATGAATTTGTTTACAGCCCGTTTAAAAAAAAAAAAAACACATAAAAAAAAAAAATAGCCGATTTCCTGTTGGTCGTAGCTAATGACTGTAAATTAGAAAGTTGTCCGGATTAATAAGAACAATTTATGTACCGAGTTTGGTGTCTGTAGCTATCATTATATATATATATATATATATATATATATATATATATATATATATATATATATATATATATATATATAATCATTAATAATTATATACCATTTAATGTTGATCAATATTAATTCCAAAATGTGTTTATATATTATTACATTTTAAAGTTTATCTTTTGAACATGACTAATTTTCTAACATTAAAAAGATTAATAAATGCTTTAAAAAAATTGTTTTTTGTTAGTTCATACTATCATGGAAGAATTAACATGCTGTAAAAATATATTTTTCATTGTTAGTTCACGTTAATTAATGCATTTCATAATGTTAAGAATTGAGACCTTATTATAAAGTGTTATCAAAATCTTTAATGATTTATAAGCATTTTTTAAAGATTTAAAAAAACAGACCCTCTCTCTCTCTTTCTCTCTCTCACCCACTGGCTCAATCCACACAGTCACTCACACAGTCACTCACACCCCACCCCACCCCCACCCCTCACTCAGCTGCAGGCTGACAGGGATCTCTCACTCAGAAGCAGTCTAAGTCTAACTCTCTGATAGTTTTCAAATTTTCTCCTCTGCATAGTGTATTGTAAATTCATAAAATTAATCACATATCCTCAGACTGTATTGTTCTGTGTATGTAATTTTTTATGAAGTGTTTGGAAGCTGCTCTTAAAAGATAAAAAAAAAAAAGAAATGATCTTTTTTACTGTAACTTTAATAAATTGCCATTAAATCATCGTTCAAGATATCCTAAATCCGTCCGCAATTTAGCATCTTCAGTATTTTGGCATCATGATAAAAAATGTTTGGTGTGATTTCCGTGTTTCTGCTTGGAGGAGTATTAATTTGTTTACAGCCCGTTTTTAAAAAAAACCCACATTAAAATAAATATAGCCGACTTCCTGTTGGTCGTAGCTAATGACTGTAAATTAGAAAGTTGTCCGGATTAATTAGAACAATTTATGTACCGAGTTTGGGGTCTGTAGCTAAAACTAACCCCCTCATTTTTGACAAAAGGTGGCGCTATAGAGTGCCTCTTCCACGCCCGTATATGAGCTTTTTCCAGTGTCTAACTATCATTAATACTCATATGTGTGTTGAGTTTCATGACATTCTAAACATGTTATCTGCCTCAAAATCACCAGAAACGAATTTTCAACTTTGACACGTTGCCATGGCAACATAATTTTAGATATCAATCTTCCCTTCACAGTTTTACATCGGCCGTGTTTTGACATTATTCTGGTGAAGTTTGAAGCAAATCGAGTAAAAATAAGATGCTGAATTCAAAGCATTTTGAAAACGACACACTTCCTGCAGCCAGTTGGTGGCGCTATAACTTTCAGTCATAATAGTCACATCTATCCGATCGGCATCATACAAAGAACAAATCACTGAAGTTTGATCTACATCATACAATGTATGTGGACGTTATTAGGCATTTCCTGGGTCTCATTTTTCGCCATAACTTCATCGCCTCGCCACGGGCAAACCGTTCGACATATCAAAAATATCTTCGCAATTTAGCGTCCCCAATGTCCTGAGATCATGTTCACCGAGTTTGGTGGCAATCGTATGGAAATCCTCAGAGGAGTATATCAAATTCCAGAGCATGCGCTTTTTAAACAGCCCTGAATAGCCGACTTCCTGTTGGGCGGAGCCTAAGACATGCTGCGTGAAAGTTGTTCAGCTCAATGAGTTCTATATGTGTACCGAGTTTCATATGAATACGTGCAAGTATGTGTGAGCTATACATCAAGTTTTCTGACAATTTTCCAGGGGGCGCCGTAGAGCCCCTGTGCCACGCCCGGGTCCCAGCCTCAGCGGCGTCCTAATGGCCGCAGGTTCCAATGTGCGTGCCAATTTTCGAGAGTTTTCGGGCACGTTAAGGCCCCCAAAAGTGCCCGGATGATTGAAATAAAAAAAAAAAAAAAAAAAAAAAAAAATAATAATCCTTAGAAGAACAATAGGGCCCTGCGCCTTACTGGCTTGGGCCCTAAATATAGCTGCAAGCAGCGATGACGGGCCCAAGCCGTCAGCATACGCCACCCCGGTGGCATCGATAAAACAGTGCCCAGCGAGCAAACGCATCACAGTAACCCTCTGGCAGTTTGGTTTTAAGGGATACGGCAATTAAAGGGTTAATCCAAACCATCAACTCTGTGAAACACACACACACACAGAACAACATATAAAACTTTAAATTCTGTGAAAATATATTTTTCATTGGTAGTTCATGTTAGTCAATGCATTTACTAATGCTAACAAATGAGAAATTATTATAGTTACCAAAGCTTTTAATGATTTATAAGCATTTTTTAATGATTTATTTTTCCATTAACTAACATGAATAATTTTTTCTAACACAAATGAATAAAGTAAAAAATATATTGTTAATATTTAATGTTATTTGTGAATTAACCAATGTTAAAAAACAACATTATTTAACTGTTGTTAATTTACATCATTAATAAATATATACCATTTAATGTTTATCAAAATCAATTCCAAAATGTGTTAATATATTATTACATTTTAATGTTTTATCTTTTGAACATGACTATTTTTCTAATATTACAAATATTTTGTTCATTGTTAGTTCATTGTAAGTTCATACTATCAATGAAGAATTAACATGCTGTAAAAAATATATTTTTCATTGTTAGTTCATGTTAATTAATGCATTCCCTACTGTTAACAAATGAGACTTAATTATAAAGTGTTATCAAAACCTTTAATGCTTTATAAGCATTTTTTAAGGATTTTATTGAGAAGTTTAAACAGACCCTCTCTCTCTCTCTCTCCCCCTCCACACTCACTGAACTCACACAGTCAGTCACCCACCCAGTCACCTACCGCACACATTAGAAGCACAGTGACAGGATATCTCTGATAAGTTTTAAAATTTTCTTCTCGCCATAGTGTACTGTAAATTCATGGAATTAATCACATATCCTCAGACTGTCTTGTTCTGTGTATGTAATTTTTTATGAAGTGTTTGGAAGCTGCTCTTAAAAGAAAAAAAAAAAAAGTTTTCTCTTTTTTACTGTAACTTTAATAAGTTGCCATTAAAACACTGTTCAAGATATCCTAAATCCATCCACAATTTAGCATCTTCAGTATTTTGGCATCATGAGAAAAAATGTTTGGTGTGATTTCTGTGTTTCTGCTTGAAGGAGTATGAATTTGTTTACAGCCTGTTTAAAAAAAAAACCACATTAAAATAAATATAGCCGACTTCCTGTTGGTCGTAGCTAATGACTGTAAATTAGAAAGTTGTCCGGCTTAATAAGAACAATTTATGTACCGAGTTTGGTGTCTGTAGCTATCAATATATATATATATATATAAACATTAATAATTATATACCATTTAATGTTGATCAATATTAATTCCAAAATGTGTTAATATATTATTAAATTTTAAAGTTTATCTTTTGAACATGACTATTTTTCTAACATTAAAAAGATTAATAAATGCTTTAAAAAAAATAGTTCTTTGTTAGTTCATACTATCATGGAAGAATTAACATGCTGTAAAAATATATTTTTCATTGTTAGTTCAGTTAATTAATGCATTTCCTAATGTTAAGAAATGAGACCTTATTATAAAGTGTTATAAAAATCTTTAATGATTTATAAGCATTTTTTTAAGATTTTAAAAAACAGACCCTCTCTCTCTCTTTCTCTCTCTCACCCACTGCCTCAATCCACACAGTCACTGACAGCCCACCCCACCCCCACCCCCACCCCTCACTCAGATGCAGGCTGGCAAGAGCTCTCACTCAGCAGTCTAACAGCTTTCTGATAGTTTTAAAATTTTCTCCTAAGCATAGTGTATTGTAAATTCATGAAATTAATCACATATCCTCAGACTGTATTGTTCTGTGTATGTAATTTTTTATGAAGTGTTTGGAAGCTGCTCTTAAAAGATAAAAAAAAAAAAGTTTTCTCTTTTTTCTGTAACTTTAATAAATTGCCATTAAAACACCGTTCAAGATATCCTAAATCCGTCCGCAATTTAGCATCTTCAGTATTTTGGCATCATGATAAAAAATGTTTGGTGTGATTTCCGTGTTTCTGTTTGGAGGAGTATGAATTTGTTTACAGCCCGTTTAAAAAAACAAAAAACCCACATTAAAATAAATATAGCCGACTTCCTGTTGGTCGTAGCTAATGACTGTAAATTAGAAAGTTGTCCGGATTAATAAGAACAATTTATGTACCGAGTTTGGTGTCTGTAGCTATCATTATATATATATATATAATCATTAATAATTATATACCATTTAATGTTGTTCAATATTAATTCCAAAATGTGTTAATATATTATTAAATTTTAAAGTTTATCTTTTAAACATGACTATTTTTCTAACATTAAAAAGATTAATAAATGCTTTTAAAAAAAATGTTCTTTGTTAGTTCATACTATCATGGAAGAATTAACATGCTGTAAAAATATATTTTTCATTGTTAGTTCACGTTAAATAATGCATTTCCTAATGTTAAGAAATGAGACCTTATTATAAAGTGTCATCAAA
This sequence comes from Barbus barbus, assembly GCF_936440315.1. Classification (NCBI taxonomy): domain Eukaryota; kingdom Metazoa; phylum Chordata; class Actinopteri; order Cypriniformes; family Cyprinidae; genus Barbus; species Barbus barbus. Next base: position 21,287,746 of record NC_136719.1, read on the forward strand.
ATCTTTAATGATTTATAAGCATTTTTTTTAAGATTTTAAAAAACAGACCCTCTCTCTCTTTCTCTCTCTCACCCACTGCCTCAATCCACACAGTCACTCACACAGTCACTCACAGCCCACCCCACCCCACCCCCACCCCTCACTCAGATGCAGGCTGGCAGGGATCTCTCACTCAGAAGCAGTCTTAACAGCTCTCTGATAGTTTTTTAATTTTCTCCTAAGCATAGTGCATTGTAAATTCATGAAATTAATCACATATCCTCAGACTGTATTGTTCTGTGTATGTAATTTTTTATGAAGTGTTTGGAAGCTGCTCTTAAAAGAAAAAAAAAAAAAAATAATTCTCTTTTTTACTGTAACTTTAATAAATTGCCATTAAATCATCTTTCAAGATATCCTAAATCCGTCCGCAATTTAGCATCTTCAGTATTTTGGCATCATGAGAAAAAATGTTTGGTGTGATTTCCGTGTTTCTGCTTGGAGGAGTATTAATTTGTTTACAGCCTGTTTTTAAAAAAAACCCACATTAAAATAAATATAGCCGACTTCCTGTTGGTCGTAGCTAATGACTGTAAATTAGAAAGTTGTCCGGATTAATAAGAACAATTTATGTACCGAGTTTGGTGTCTGTAGCTAAAACTAACCCCCCCATTTTTGACAAAAGGTGGCGCTATAGAGTGCCTCTTCCACGCCCGTTTATGAGCTTTTTCCAGTGTCTAACTATCATTAATACTCATATGTGTGTTGAGTTTCATGACATTCTAAACATGTTATCTGCCTCAAAATCACCAGAAACGAATTTTCAACTTTGACACGTTGCCATGGCAACATACTTTTAGATATCAATATTCCCTTCACAGTTTTACATCGGCCGTGTTTTGACATTATTCTGGTGAAGTTTGAAGCAAATCGAGTAAAAATAAGATGCTGAATTCAAAGCATTTTGAAAATGACACACTTCCTGCAGCCAGTTGGTGGCGCTATAACTTTCAGTCATAATAGTCACATCTATCCGATCGGCATCATACAACGAACAAACCACTGGAGTTTGATCTACATCATACAATGTATGTGGACGTTATTAGGCATTTCCTGGGTCTCATTTTTCGCCATAACTTCATCGCCTCGCCACGGGCAAACCGTTCGACATATCAAAAATATCTTCGCAATTTAGCGTCCCCAATGTCTTGAGATCATGTTCACCGAGTTTGGTGGCAATCGTATGGAAATCCTCAGAGGAGTATATCAAATTCCAGAGCATGCGCTTTTTAAACAGCCCTGAATAGCCGACTTCCTGTTGGGCGGAGCCTAAGACATGCTGCGCGGAAGTTGTTCGGCTCAATGAGTTCTATATGTGTACCGAGTTTCATATGAATACGTGCAAGTATGTGTGAGCTATACATCAAGTTTTCTGACAATTTTCCAGGGGGCGCCGTAGAGCCCCTGTGCCACGCCCGGGTCCCAGCCTCAGCGGCGTCCTAATGGCCGCAGGTTCCAATGTGCGTGCCAATTTTCGAGAGTTTTCGGGCACGTTAAGGCCCCCAAAAGTGCCCGGATGATTGAAATAAAAAAAAAAAAAAAAAAAAAAAAAAAAAATAAAAAATAAATATAGCTGCGAGCAGCGATGACGGGCCCAAGCCGTCAGCATACGCCACCCCGGTGGCATCGATAAAACGGTGCCCAGCGAGCACAAGCATCACAGTAACCCTCTGGCAGTTTGGTTTTAAGGGATACGGCAATTAAAGGGTTAATCCAAACCATCAACTCAGTGAAACACACACACACAGAACAACATATAAAACTTTAAATTCTGTGAAAATATATTTTTCATTGGTAGTTGATGTTAGTTAATGCATTTACTAATGCTAACAAATGAGAAATTATTATAGTTACCAAAGGTTTTAATGATTTATAAGCTTTTTTTAATGATTTATTTTTCCATTAACTAACATGAATAATTTTTTCTAACACAAATTAATAAAGTAAAAAATATATTGTTAATATTTAATGTTATTTGTGAATTAACCAATGTTAAAAAACAACATTATTTAACTGTTGTTAATTTACATAATTAATAAATATATACCATTTAATGTTTATCAAAATCAATTCCAAAATGTGTTAATATATTATTACATTTTAAAGTTTTATTTTTTGAACATGACTATTTTTCTAATATTAAAAATATTTTGTTCATTGTTAGTTCATTGTAAGTTCATACTATCAATGAAGAATTAACATGCTGTAAAAAATACATTTTTCATTGTTAGTTCATGTTAATTAATGCATTCCCTACTGTTAACAAATGAGACTTAATTATAAAGTGTTATCAAAACCTTTAATGCTTTATAAGCATTTTTTAAGGATTTTATTGAGAAGTTTAAACAGACCCTCTCTCTCTCTCTCTCTCTCTCTCCCTCCACACTCACTGAACTCACACACAGTCAGTCACCCACCCAGTCACCTACCGCACACATTAGAAGCACAGAGACAGGAGAACTCTGATAAGTTTGAAAATGTTCTCCTCTGTATAGTGTATTGTAAATTCATGGAATTAATAACATATCCTCAGACTGTATTGTTCTGTGTATGTAATTTTTTATGAAGTGTTTTGAAGCTGCTCTTAAAAGATAAAAAAAAAGAAAAGTGTTATTTTTTACTGTGACTTTAATAAATTGCCATTAAATCACCGTTCAAGATATCCTAAATCCGTCCGCAATGTAGTATCTTCAGTATCTTGGAAGCATGTGAAAAAATGTTTGGTGTGAATTGTTGGTTTCTGCTTGGGAGGAGTATGAATTTGTTTACAGCCCGTTTAAAAAAAAAAAAAAACACATAAAAAAAAAAATAGCCGATTTCCTGTTGGTCGTAGCTAATGACTGTAAATTAGAAAGTTGTCCGGATTAATAAGAACAATTTATGTACCGAGTTTGGTGTCTGTAGCTATCATTATATATATATAATCATTAATAATTATATACCATTTAATGTTGATGAATATTAATTCCAAAATGTGTTTATATATTATTACATTTTAAAGTTAATCTTTTGAACATGATTATTTTTCTAACATTAAAAAGATTAATAAATGCTTTAAAAAAAAAAGTTCTTTGTTAGTTCATACTATCATGGAAGAATTAACATGCTGTAAAAATATATTTTTCATTGTTAGTTCACGTTAATTAATGCATTTCCTAATGTTAAGAATTGAGACCTTATTATAAAGTGTTATCAAAATCTTTAATGATTTATAAGCATTTTTTAAAGATTTTAAAAAAACAGACCCTCTCTCTCTCTTTCTCTCTCTCACCCACTGCCTCAATCCACACAGTCACTCACACAGTCACTCACAGCCCACCCCACCCCCACCCCTCACTCAGCTGCAGGCTGACAGGACCTCTCACTCAGAAGCATTATATCAACTCTCTGATAGTTTTTAAATTTTCTTCTCACCATAGTCTATTGTAAATTCATGAAATTAATCACATATCCTCAGACTGTATTGTTCTGTGTATGTAATTTTTTATGAAGTGTTTGGAAGCTGCTCTTAAAAGATAAAAAAAAAAAAGTTTTCTCTTTTTTACTGTAACTTTAATAAATTGCCATTAAATCATCGTTCAAGATATCCTAAATCCGTCCGCAATTTAGCATCTTCAGTATTTTGGCGTCATGAGAAAAAATGTTTGGTGTGATTTACGTGTTTCTGTTTGGAGGAGTATGAATTTGTTTACAGCCCGTTTTTTTAAAAAACCCACATTAAAATAAATATAGCCGACGTCCTGTTGGTCGTAGCTAATGATTGTAAATTAGAAAGTTGTCCGGATTAATAAGAACAATTTATGTACCGAGTTTGGTATCTGTAGCTAAAACTAACCCCCCCATTTTTGACAAAAGGTGGCGCTATAGAGTGCCTCTTCCACGCCCGTTTATGAGCTTTTTCCAGTGTCTAACTATCATTAATACTCATATGTGTGTTGAGTTTCATGACATTCTAAACATGTTATCTGCCTCAAAATCACCAGAAACGAATTTTCAACTTTGACACGTTGCCATGGTAACATAATTTTAGATATCAATATTCCCTTCACAGTTTTACATCGGCCATGTTTTGACATTATTCTGGTGAAGTTTGAAGCAAATCGAGTAAAAAGAAGATGCTGAATTCAAAGCATTTTGAAAACGACACACTTCCTGCAGCCAGTTGGTGGCGCTATAACTTTCAGTCATAATAGTCACATCTATCCGATCGGCATCATACAACGAACAAATCACTGAAGTTTGATCTACATCATACAATGTATGTGGACGTTATTAGGCATTTCCTGGGTCTCATTTTTCGCCATAACTTCATCGCCTCGCCACGGGCAAACCGTTCGACATATCAAAAATATCTTCGCAATTTAGCGTCCCCAATGTCTTGAGATCATGTTCACCGAGTTTGGTGGCAATCGTATGGAAATCCTCAGAGGAGTATATCAAATTCCAGAGCATGCGCTTTTTAAACAGCCCTGAATAGCCGACTTCCTGTTGGGCGGAGCCTAAAACATGCAGCGTGAAAGTTGTTCAGCTCAATGAGTTCTATATGTGTACCGAGTTTCATATGAATACGTGCAAGTATGTGTGAGCTATACATCAAGCTTTCTGACAATTTTGCAGGGGGCGCCGTAGAGCCCCTGTGCCACGCCCGGGTCCCAGCCTCAGCGGCGTCCTAATGGCCGCAGGTTCCAATGTGTGTGCCAATTTTCAAGAGTTTTCGGGCACGTTAAGGCCCCCAAAAGTACCCGGATAGTCGAAATAAAAAATAATAAAAAAAAAAAAAAAAAAAAAAAAAAAAAAAAAAAATAATAATCCTTAGAAGAACAATAGGGCCCTGCGCCTTACTGGCTTGGGCCCTAAATATAGCTGCGAGCAGCGATGACGGGCCCAAGCCGCCAGTGCATATGCCACCCCGGTGGCATCGATAAAACGGTGCCCAGCGAGCACACACAATACAGTAACCCTCTGGCAGTTTGGTTTTAAGGGATACGGCAATTAAAGGGTTAATCCAAACCATCAACTCTGTGAAACACAACACACAGAACAACATATAAAACTTTAAATTCTGTGAAAATATATTTTTCATTGGTAGTTGATGTTAGTTAATGCATTTACTAATGCTAACAAATGAGAAATTATTATAGTTACCAAAGCTTTTAATGATTTATAAGCATTTTTTTTATGATTTATTTTTCCATTAACTAACATGAATAATTTTTACTAACACAAATAAAGTAAAAAATATATTGTTAATATTTAATGTTATTTGTGAATTAACCAATGTTAAAAAACAACATTATTTAACTGTTGTTAGTTAACATCAACAATAATTATATACCATTTAATGGTGATCAATATTAATTCCAAAATGAGTTAATATATTATTACATTTTAAAGTTTTATCTTTTGAGCATGACTATTTTTCTAATATTAAAAATATTATGTTCATTGTTAGCTCATTGTAAGTTCATACTATCAATGAAGAATTAACATGCTGTAAAAAATATATTTTTCATTGTTAGTTCATATTAATTAATGCATTCCCTACTGTTAACAATTGAGACTTAATTATAAAGTGTTATCAAAACCTTTAATGCTTTATAAGCATTTTTTAAGGATTTTATTGAGAAGTTTAAACAGACCCTCTCTCTCTCTCTCTCTCTTTCTTTCTCTCTCTCTCCCCCTCCACACTCACTGAACTCACACAGTCACTCACACCCCACCCCTCACTCAGAAGCAGTGACAGGGAGCTCTCACTCAGCAGCAGCTCTGATAGTTTTTTAATTTTCTCCTCTGCATAGTGTATTGTAAATTCATGAAATTAATCACATATCCTCAGACTGTATTGTTCTGTGTATGTAATTTTTTATGAAGTGTTTGGAAGCTGCTCTTAAAAAAAAAAAAAAAAAAAAAGAATTCTCTTTTTTACTGTAACTTTAATAAATTGCCATTAAATCATCGTTCAAGATATCCTAAATCCGTCCGCAATTTAGCATCTTCAGTATTTTGGCATCACTAGAAAAAATGTTTTGGTGTGATTTCTGTGTTTCTGTTTGGAGGAGTATGAATTTGTTTACAGCTCGTTTTAAAAAAAAACCCACATTAAAATAAATATAGCCGACTTCCTGTTGGTCGTAGCTAATGACTGTAAATTAGAAAGTTGTCCGGATTAATAAGAACAATTTATGTACCGAGTTTGGTGTCTGTAGCGATCATTATATATATATAATCATTAATAATTATATACCATTTAATGTTGATCAATATTAATTCCAAAATGTGTTAATATATTATTAAATTTTAAAGTTTATCTTTTGAACATGACTATTTTTCTAACATTAAAAAGATTAATAAATGCTTTAAAAAAAATTTTTCTTTGTTAGTTCATACTATCATGGAAGAATTAACATCCTGTAAAAATATATTTTTCATTGTTAGTTCATGTTAATGCATTTCCTAATGTTAAGAAATGAGACCTTATTATAAAGTGTTATCAAAATCTTTAATGATTTATAAGCATTTTTTAAAGATTTTAAAAAACAGACCCTCTCTCTCTTTTTCTCTCTCTCTCACCCACTGCCTCAATCCACACAGTCACTCACACAGTCACTCACACCCCACCCCACCCCCACCCCTCACTCAGAAGCAGTGGCAGGAGCTCTCACTCAGAAGCAGGCTGATAGTTTTTAAATTTTCTCCTAAGCATAGTGTATTGTAAATTCATGAAATTAATCACATATCCTCAGACTGTATTGTTCTGTGTATGTAATTTTTTATGAAGTGTTTGGAAGCTGCTCTTAAAAGATAAAAAAAAAAAAAAAATTATCTTTTTTACTGTAACTTTAATAAATTTCCATTAAATCATCGTTCAAGATATCCTAAATCCGACCGCAATTTAGCATCTTCAGTATTTTGGCATCATGAGAAAAAATGTTTGGTGTGATTTCCGTGTTTCTGCTTGGAGGAGTATTAATTTGTTTACAGCCCGTTTAAAAAAAAACCCCACATTAAAATAAATATAGCCGATTTCCTGTTGGTCGTAGCTAATGACTGTAAATTAGAAAGTTGTCCGGATTAATAAGAACAATTTATGTACCGAGTTTGGTGTCTGTAGCTATCATTATATATATATAATCATTAATAATTATATACCATTTAATGTTGATGAATATTAATTCCAAAATGTGTTTATATATTATTACATTTTAAAGTTAATCTTTTGAACATGATTATTTTTCTAACATTAAAAAGATTAATAAATGCTTTAAAAAAAAAGTTATTTGTTAGTTCATACTATCATGGAAGAATTAACATGCTGTAAAAATATATTTTTCATTGTTAGTTCACGTTAATTAATGCATTTCCTAATGTTAAGAATTGAGACCTTATTATAAAGTGTTATCAAAATCTTTAATGATTTATAAGCATTTTTTAAAGATTTAAAAAAAACAGACCCTCTCTCTCTCTTTCTCTCTCTCACCCACTGCCTCAATCCACACAGTCACTCACACAGTCACTCACACCCCACCCCACCCCTCACTCAGCTGCAGGCTGACAGGACCTCTCACTCAGAAGCATTATATCAACTCTCTGATAGTTTTTAAATTTTCTCCTAAGCATAGTGTATTGTAAATTCATGAAATTAATCACATATCCTCAGACTGTATTGTTCTGTGTATGTAATTTTTTATGAAGTGTTTGGAAGCTGCTCTTAAAAGATAAAAAAAAAAAAAAATTATCTTTTTTACTGTAACTTTAATAAATTGCCATTAAATCATCGTTCAAGATATCCTAAATCCGTCCGCAATTTAGCATCTTCAGTATTTTGGCATCATGATAAAAAATGTTTTGTGTGATTTCCGTGTTTCTGCTTGGAGGAGTATTAATTTGTTTACAGCCCGTTTTTAAAAAAAACCCACATTAAAATAAATATAGCCGACTTCCTGTTGGTCGTAGCTAATGACTGTAAATTAGAAAGTTGTCCGGATTAATAAGAACAATTTATGTACCAAGTTTGGTGTCTGTAGCTAAAACTAACCCCCCCATTTTTGACAAAAGGTGGCGCTATAGAGTGCCTCTTCCACGCCCGTTTATGAGCTTTTTCCAGTGTCTAACTATCATTAATACTGATATGTGTGTTGAGTTTCATGACATTCTAAACATGTTATCTGCCTCAAAATCACCAGAAACGAATTTTCAACTTTGACACGTTGCCATGGCAACATAAGTTTAGATATCAATATTCCCTCCACAGTTTTACATCGGCCGTGTTTTGACATTATTCTGGTGAAGTTTGAAGCAAATCGAGTAAAAATAAGATGCTGAATTCAAAGCATTTTGAAAACGACACACTTCCTGCAGCCAGTTGGTGGCGCTATAACTTTCAGTCATAATAGTCACATCTATCCGATCGGCATCATACAACGAACAAATCACTGAAGTTTGATCTGCATCATACAATGTATGTGGACGTTATTACGCATTTCCTGGGTCTCATTTTTCGCCATAACTTCATCGCCTCGCCACGGGCAAACCGTTCGACATATCAAAAATATCTTCGCAATTTAGCGTCCCCAATGTCTTGAGATCATGTTCACCGAGTTTGGTGGCAATCGTATGGAAATCCTCAGAGGAGTATATCAAATTCCAGAGCATGCGCTTTTTAAACAGCCCTGAATAGCCGACTTCCTGTTGGGCGGAGCCTAAAACATGCAGCATGAAAGTTGTTCAGCTCAATGAGTTCTATATGTGTACCGAGTTTCATATGAATACGTGCAAGTATGTGTGAGCTATACATCAAGCTTTCTGACAATTTTGCAGGGGGCGCCGTAGAGCCCCTGTGCCACGCCCGGGTCCCAGCCTCAGCGGCGTCCTAATGGCCGCAGGTTCCAATGTGTGTGCCAATTTTCAAGAGTTTTCGGGCACGTTAAGGCCCCCAAAAGTACCCGGATAGTCGAAATAAAAAATAATAAAAAAAAAAAAAAAAAAAAAAAAAAAAAAAAAAAATAATAATAAATATAGCTGCAAGCAGCGATGACGGGCCCAAGCCGTCAGCATACGCCACCCCGGTGGCATCGATAAAACGGTGCCCAGCGAGCACAAGCATCACAGTAACCCTCTGGCAGTTTGGTTTTATGGGATACGGCAATTAAAAGGTTAATCCAAACCATCAACTCTGTGAAACACACACACACAGAACAACATAGAAAACTTTAAATTCTGTGAAAATATATTTTTCATTGGTAGTTCATGTTAGTTAATGCATTTACTAATGCTAACAAATGAGAAATTATTATAGTTACCAAAGGTTTTAATGATTTATAAGCATTTTTTAATTATTTATTTTTCCATTAACTAACATGAATAATTTTTTCTAACACAAATGAATAAAGTAAAAAATATATTGTTAATATTTAATGTTATTTTATAACTGACAACCAATAAAAGTCCCAAATTCAGTATCTCAGAAAATTAGAATATTGTGTATTTGTTCAATATTGAAGACCCCTGGTGCCACACTCTAATCAGCTAATTAATTCAAAACACCTGCAAAAGCCTTTAAATGGTCTCTCAGTCTATTTCTGTAGGCTACACAATCATGGGGAAGACTGCTGACTTGACAGTTGTCCAAAAGACGATCATTGACACCTTGCACAAGGAGGGCAAGACACAAAAGGTCATTGCTAAAGAGGCTGGTTGTTCACAGAGCTCTGTGTCCAAGCATATTAATAGAGGGGCGAAGGGAAGGACCAGATGTGGTAGAAAAAAGTGTACAAGCAATAGGGATAACCGCACCCTGGAGAGGATTGTGAAAAAAAAAAACATTAAAAAATGTGGGGGCGATTCACAAAGAGTGGACTGCAGCTGGAGTCAGTGCTTCAAGAACCACCGCACAGACGTATGCAAGACATGGGTTTCAGCTGTCGCATTCCTTGTGTCAAGCCACTCTTGAAGAAGAGACAGCGTCAGAAGCGTCTCGACTGGACTGCTGCTGAGTGGTCCAAAGTTATGTTCTCTGATGAAAGTAAATTTTGCATTTCCTTTGGAAATCAAGGTCCCAGAGTCTGGAGGAAGAGAGGAGAGGCACATAATCCATGTTGCTTGAGGTCCAGTGTAACGTTTCCACAGTTATTGATGGTTTGGGGTGCCATGTCATCTGCTGGTGTTGGTCTATTGTGTTTTCTGAGGTCCAAGGTCAACGCAGCCATCTACCAGGAAGTTTTAGAGCACTTCATGCTTCCTGCTGCTGACCAACTTTATGGAGATGCAGATTTCATTTTCCAACAAGACTTGGCACCTGCACACACTGCCAAAGCTACCAGTACCTGGTTTAAGGACCATGGTCTCCCTGTTCTTGATTGGCCAGCAAACTCGCCTGACCTTAACCCCATAGAAAACCTATGGGGTATTGTGAAGAGGAAGATGCAATACGCCAGACCCAACAATTCAGAAGAGCTGAAGGCCACTATCAGAGCAACATGGGCTCTCATAACACCTGAGCAGTGCCACAGACTGATCGACTCCATGCCACGCCGCATTGCTGCAGTAATCCAGGCCAAAGGAGCCCCAACTAAATATTGAGTGCTGTACATGCTCCTACTTTTCATGTTCATACTTTTCAGTTGGCCAACATTTATAAAAATCATTTTTTTTGCATTGGTCTTAATTGATATTCTAATTTTCTGAGATACTGAATTTGGGACTTTCATTAGTTGTCAGTTATAATCATCAAAATTAAAGGAAATAAACATTTGAAATATATCAGTCTGTGTGTAATGAATGAATCTAATATACAAGTTTCACTTTTTGAATGGTATTACTTTATTTTTTTCAACTTTTTCATGATATTCTAATTTTATGACCAGCACCTGTATACGCTCTCAAAACTGACACATTCTCTGCCTCAACTCTCCAGCAGACAAAATGGCCGTGCCACCAATCAACACTCTATTGTTTAGTTCCATGTGTCAGACCTTTGATGAGTCATGAATCCACATATACACCTTAACACACCTCTACTCACAAATACACATCCCTTTTATTTCAAACACATCATATAACCTTAAAACACATCCCTTAAAACATATTCTACTGTTTCAAACACATAATTTTTATGGCTTTAAATTTGCATATAAAAACAAGCAAATAAAATATACAACATCAGTTTAAAAAAATTCTGAGCTTTCACTAACAACAATTTCTTTTTACATTATTTCTGCAAAAAATCTATACATTTCTTACAAATTGTCATTTTGTTCACTACATCCTCAATAAGTTAAAGTATAATAATACCATTTCTTTACATTTGTCTCTAAATTTTGACATGCATTCTACCTGCAACAACACAAAACATATAATTGAATTAAAAATTGCTAACTTTCTACAGAAAAATTACATTATTAAATGCATTACACCAATGTACACCAAAAGTAATGTTTGCTGTTCAAAATGCCTTTACTAATCAAAATACATTTACAGTCTAAGATTATGATTTTACGATCCAATACTCTAATTTATCATAACCGTAAATAATAGGTGATTTTGAGGCAGATAACATGTTTAGAATGTCATGAAACGGTGTCTTTGTGAGTAGGGGTGTTAAGGTGTATATGTGGATTCATGAGTCATCAAAGGTCTGACACATGGAACTAAACAAAGTGTTGATTGTGGCATAGACATTCTGTCTCCTGGAGGGTTGGGGCAGAGAATGTGTCAGTTTTGAAAGGGTATTGGTAGTTTTTAATGTTTAAAATCAGGTAGTATAAATATAGTATTAAAAGGATGTATTTTGCAGAAATGCTAGTATTTTGATGGAAGTTAAAGAGAAATGTCCTTAATGAAGAAATATTGTTTTTCATGTTTTGTATGGTTTTAGAGATAATCATTATAGGTATATGTATTTAGACTCGTAAATATTAGAGTTTTTATGTGTGTAGTTTGTCTCAGCTGTAAATAATAAAACAATATCAACTATGATAAATTAGAAGGGAAATAAAAGGGATGTGTATTTGTGAGTAGAGGTGTGTTAAGGTGTATATGTGGATTCATGACTCATCAAAGGTCTGACACATGGAACTAAACAATAGAGTGTTGATTGGTGGCACGGTCATTTTGTCTCCTGGAGAGTTGAGGCAGAGAATGTGTCAGTTTTGAGAGGGTATGGGTAGCGTGTACAAAAATATAGGGGGGGGGGATACAGTTGTGATGCATAGAATTGTATCAGTGTTAATTCTGTTTACTAGTTAGTAGAGGCAAAAGAGGCAACAAAATGAGAACAAAACAGTTTGATATCAGTGTTTTTAGCCACAAGAGGTTATGTGAACTTGTGTAAATTAAGTAGAATACACATTATATCATTAATCACAGTGGTCATACTATGGATTACACAAGTTTAAAATGAACAATGTTGTTAGTGAATTTTTTTGAGTACAATGTAACAGTAGGTTTGAAATGATTATTATGGTTGATGTGTTGTAGACTTATTTTGATTGAGGGATTCAATGTTGTTTCAAGACAGTGAATACAATTTTATGTAGGAGGAAGTTTTGAATAGGTTGATATTATTGTTTAATGTGTTGTTTTAAAACAACAATGTTGGGTGATTAGATTTGTAGTTAAAAGTTTTTTTTTATTTATTTGTTACGATTTTGTAAACTTAGGTTGTGCGTTCAATTGTTTTTTTTTTTAAGTTGTATTTTAGAGAATTTGTAGTAATGATGTTGTGCAATGTTTTCATAGAATATTATAGTGTAATTTTTATAGGTTTATTTTTGTTGGTTTGAGCAATGTGGTTTAGTTAGAGGGGGGGGGGGGGGTGTGTTGGCTAAGGAATTAAGGGTGTTTCTCAGTGTTTAGGCATTTTTTGATCTGCTTAATTTGATTTGCTGTAAGGCTCTAGGGGCAGGGCCTGATTGTATTCAGTGAGGTAAAGTGGTGGACGTGTGGTTATTGAAACTCCAGTATAGTGGTCTGAATATTGAGGGGTGAAGATTTTGCAAAAACTTAACTTGCATTAAGATTATTTGGAGAAAACGCAGAGGTAAGATCCAAGGTGTGTTCTATCTGTTTATGCCATTGAATGTAGGCTATATATTGTGAGGTTATATGTTATCATTGAATGTATGATATATGGTATGGAAGTTTGCTTATGAAGATGTTACAGAGGTAGATTTGTATTTGCTTTGTGTTTGTCACAGTTGTGTAGATATCCATTTTATAAAGACAGATTTTCATGGACGTAAGATTTTTATTATACTTAATGAAATGACATTTGTATTTTTGTGAAATAGATATTGTATAGATTCAAATTGTGCTGTGGAAAGGAGATGGTAAAGCTGATTGGTTAAGTGGTCATAGGTTAAAAATGAGGGCATTAAAATATCTTAGGTGTCTTGTAAAATAAGTTAAAATAAATTTGTTTGTTGAGAGTGATTTGCAATTTTAAATATATGATACGTCAGTAATAATCCTATTGTAAAGAATTAAATAGGGCTGATTAAAAAAGTTTTTTGATGTCATGTAATTCCAACACAATTCATTATTCTTTGTTCGTGTTGGAAGTACATGACTATTAAAGTTGGTTGTTAAATTTGTAGTGGGTAGTTTTGAGTTTAAGTCTTATTGTCTGTGTTTTCAGTCCTTAGAAAGAGTTGCGGGTGTTGCGTTTTAAGTTATGTGACATTGAAAACAATTTGTTGTGTGTGTTATTTTTGTATTTATTTAGTTATTTTTGTGGTGCAGAGTAGGGTTTTCATCTAGTTAGTGATTATAGGAAGAATAGTGTAACTATGCCAGGCACTAACAAATAGTTGTGCTATTGTCATTGTTTGCAATGCAAGCAACTGGAATGTCTATTTAATTTACACTACCATTTATAAGTTTGGGGTTGTTTAGATTTGAAAAATATTTTTTTGTAAGGCATTATGCTCACCAAGCTTGCATGTATTTGATTCAAATAGAAGCAGTAATATTACAACATATTAATAGAATGTACATTTGCTATTTTAATATGTAGTCCATTTAAATATATTTTAAAATGTATGCTATTCATGTGATGTCAAAATTGAATTTTCAGGAGTCATTACAGTGTTTTGTAACAATATAAATGTTTCAGTGGTATTTTTAAGTATTTTTATTTGTCTTTGTTGAAAGAAAAGTACTAATGTATTTTAAATTGCTTGAAAATGGCTCAAACTTTTGAATGGCTGTGTATAATATAATTAAATATTTAAAGCAAACACTTAGGGATAGGAATGCGATTGATAGTTTAAGAAAATGTGTTGCACTGAAAATACTGCTGTAGTTTTAGAATATGTTATGTGAATTTGTTGTATGGCATTGATTTGTAATATTTTAATAATTATAATATATATGTAGAATTTTTGTTATAAAAATGTTTTGTAACATGACATGTCTTTAATGGTAGTTTTGAGCAATGTTGTACCTTTGTTCAGTTTAAGTTTTCTATTTGGTTATCGTGTATTTTTATGAATAATACATATGTTATTGGTGTAAGAATTGTAATTGTTTAGCTGAAGTAGCTGTTTAGTGGATGGTTTAAATAGGTGTGATGAAGGGGTGTGGCTGTTGAAATTGTTACTGGAAGGATTACTGTTTTGTGATAAAAGAGGTGAATTTACAAGCAGGTCAGAGTTACAAAAAAGAAGAAAAGAAATATGTCAGCTGTGTTTGTGAATATTGTACATTTATTTACAAACCAGTATTTGTAAATACTGGTTGCATAGCTTCTAGTTTGTAGTGGACGGTAAATAGTGGAAAATGTATTGAATACGTGTTATGTGTTTCAATCGGAAACATTTGTTAGTGTTTAATGTGTAGTTAGCTGACATTGAACTTTACAATTAATTGTGGTTAACACTGAGGTGCAGAGCAGAGTTTGTTGTTAGGTTGTTAGGGACTACATGAATGAAAAATACAGTATACTACGTTTAAGTGCTAGCAACTGAAAGTTTTTCCAATATAAAGAAGTATGCAAATGTTTGTTTTTAGTAAGCTCCTTAAAATATTTCTAAAAGAAGTCTCTTATGCTCAGTAATGCTGCATTTATTTGACCTGAAATACAGTAATATTGTGTAGAATGATTGCAATTGTAAAGGTTTCATGTAGTTTTTGTTCTATTGTAATATATTTTATAATGTAATGCAATTAATATCTGTCAGTGTACTTTGTGTGATGGTATTGTGATTTAATTTTTTTGTCTTTAGATGCCTAAACTGAAGAGATTTCGGATGCGGCGTAAGCCATTGAGCAACAAGAGTAAGACCGATGTTTCTAATTCTGATGCTTGTATTTGTCCAGATGTGGTGGGCATTGTAGCAGGTAATGAGGTTAGATTGAAGTCTGCAGAGGTGGATGAGGAGTTTGTGGGAGTAGCCTGCAGTGTAGTTTCAGTTGTTAAGCACAAGATACATAATGTGTGTACTTGGCCAAAATCTGACCTTCATGATATTCGTAGTGAGGGGAATAAACTGGTCAATGATGTGCTTAGCTGTAAAAAAATGACAGAGAGTTATGGAGACAGTCGCTTTTCTCACTGGTTTGGTGGGCAATATGTTGTTTTCAATAAAACATGCCAAGTAACAATAGAGCAATCAGTAAATGGAGGAAAGTGTGACTTGTATGAGAAATTACAGGAGATTTTGTTTAGTCATGAATGTTGTTTGGTCAACATAAAAGGAGACACATGTGCTATTGTGAGACATAATGATTTTTATGTCGTTGTTGACTGTAATGTTCGAAACGCAAGTGGTTTGGGATCAGACATTGGAACATCAGTTATTGTTTTCAACACAAATTGGCAAGACCTATTTTTGCACATTGATAATTTAATGAGAAGTCTGAGCGCTGAAAACTTTAGTATGTGTGGCATCAGTGTAAACGTAACCTCATTAGATATGCCACAAATTGGCAATGGTGATACTGTTGGAGAAATAGATGTGTGTACAGCAAATGAGAGTGAAGATATATTAGCATCTAAATTAAATCAAGCAGAAAGTATTACTTGTGTTCGTGGATCATTTCATCAGGGTGACCGTAAGTTCAAATGGCCAGGAAAACAGTGTGTTGCAATTAGTTTGTCTGCTATGGCAATGCATAATGTACATAGTGTGTTCTCATGGGAAAATATAGATCTAGATAACGTTGTAAATACTGGTGATAGTTTATATAGTACTTTGCGTCAAAGTGGTTTAATAAGCGATTCAAAGGACAAGTTGTTGTGCATTCAAGATCTTCCTAAAGAATACGTGTTGTGTAAAAATGCATTCAAATTTGAATATGGCGATTTTGTTTCTGGACATGTAGATGTGGTTGATGGAGAATTTATTAGATCTGGTGCATGTGTGACATTAGTCGATGGTTTGCAAACAATGTTTGCAAAATATGACACATGCTTTTTTACCTTGAATAGTAGTACCTGTGCTATTATTAAGCAAAATGATCGGTTTGCTGTGGTTGATTCTCATGCACGTAGCAGTACTGGCATGGTTGATGGTAATGGCTTCAGTGTGGTTCTATATTTTAATTCATTGAGCTGTGTTTTGAGGCACATCCAAAATTTGGCTTCCTGTTTTGGAGGAAACGTGAAGGTCTTTGAAATATGTGGTGTTTGTGTTCTACTAAAAAGCCAAAAAATATCTAGTAGTCACTCAGAAAACATAAATTATGAAACTCAAAAAAAGAGCTGTGTGCGTAAGAAAAGGACACATCAAAGTACAAATGTGAGTGTGGAAGAAGAGACAGAAAGTGTGGTTATTAAGAAAGAAAAACTATCTTTAGAGGAAAAGACTGAAATACCTGAAACTATTTCCAAAACTGATGCAAGTTCAGATGTACTTTGTTTAGGTAATGAGAGTAAAATAATTTTTAATTTCAGTCCCCTGTGTACTGAAGTAAAACAAAACTTGAGTAGTAAACTTCACATAGAGTTTAATGGTGAAAATGTACTTTTTCCAACAAACAGCAGAACAATGGGCCCTCCTTGTAAAACAGTTAATATTGAAGGTGATGGAAATTGTTTTTTTAGGGCAGTGGCACAAGGAATAAGTGGTTCACAAAAAGCTCATCGGGCAGTTAGACTTGCAATTGTGAAACATATGGAATTGCATAGTGTACAATATAGGAATCTGTTAAGATGCCAGTATTCATCTATGGAAGATTATTTATCTAGATCCAAAATGAAGTTTGTAGGGTCATGGGCCACAGAAGTAGAGATTCAAGCGATGGCTAATTATCTAGGGGTGGATATTTATACATATCATAATGAGAAATGGTTAAAGTACAGTTGTATGTATGAAAGAACGTGCAATCAAGGTATATATCTACAGCACTGTAATGAAAATCACTATGAAGTTGTTATTTGTGTGAAACAACCTAATAGCCAGATGTGTTATAAGCTGTGTCAGAATGAACAGCGCAATGATGGAAAACATATGTGTACAAGACAGAAAGTAAAGATACAAAACAAAATTTATGTGAATCATGAGGAGCAAGATTCTGTTGCTGGAGATACAAATAAGGATGTATCAGATAAGAGGAGCGCATATTTGAAAAGGTATTATTTATTAAAAAGAGTAAAAAATAAAGTTCTAGTGCGCACAAATTTGCATAAAGACTATTTCAATCAACGTGTTTTGGAGAAGTATCATTGCAATGGAGAGTTTCAAAAACATATGAAAAATGTTAATAGGACAAGATATCATAGCAATATTTTATATAAAGAGTCTTTAAAAGAAGCAAGTAAGAAAAAATATGTCGAAAACCAGCAACATAAATGTAAAGTGAATGAGTACAGTCGGTTGAAATATGAAAAAAATGAGCAATTCAGATGTAAACTAATTGAGTACAACAAGGTGAAATACCGTAACAATGAGCAATATAAACGTAAAGTTAATAACTACAACAAAATGAAATATCGTGACAATGAGCAATATAAACGCAGAGTAAATGAGTACAACAAAGTGAAATATCGTGACAATGAGCAATATAAACGCAGAGTAAGTGAGTACAACAAAGTGAAATATCGTGACAATGAGCAATATAAACGCAGAGTAAATGAGTACAACAAAGTGAAATATCGTGACAATGAGCAATATAAACGCAGAGTAAATGAGTACAACAAAGTGAAATATCGTGACAATGAGCAATATAAACGCAGAGTAAATGAGTACAACAAAGTGAAATATCGTGACAATGAGCAATATAAACGCAGAGTAAATGAGTACAACAAAGTGAAATATCGTGACAATGAGCAATATAAACGCAGAGTAAATGAGTACAACAAAGTGAAATATCGTGACAATGAGCAATATAAACGCAGAGTAAATGAGTACAACAAAGTGAAATATCGTGACAATGAGCAATATAAACGCAGAGTAAATGAGTACAACAAAGTGAAATATCGTGACAATGAGAAATATAAGAATAGAGTGAAGAAATACAGTACACTGAAATACTATGACAATGAAATGCATAGAAATGCTGTAAAACAAAGCAGTAAGTTAAAATATCATAATAGTCCGTTACATAAAGAAAATGTAAAAAGAATTAACAAGATGAGAAGACAACAATTAAAACAAAATCAACAGGTTTGTGATTTTGTTAAAAAGCAGTTTATAGATAAAGTTAGTTTTGGCCCAGAATTTGTTTGTTCTGTTTGCCACCGATTGTTATTTAAACAACAAGTATTATGCTGTAAAACAGAAAATTATAATAAAGATTCAGCAATGTTATTTGTGGCTAATAAATGTATTACAGATAATTTTTTGCATAAGTGTGGTGATAATTGTGTTATTCCCTGTGAAATGGCAGATTCATGTAAAGGTCAGCGTTGGATTTGCTTTACTTGTCATTCTAAATTGAAAAAAAGTGAAATGCCAGCTGAAAGCGCTGTTAACAATCTAGAACTACAACCCATACCTAAAGAACTGCGTTGTCTCAATAGTTTAGAGCAACATTTGATATCATTGCATATTCCATTCATGAAAATGTTAGCTCTACCAAAAGGTGGGCAAAATGGAGTTCATGGTCCTATTACTTGTGTACCAGCTAATGTTAAAGACACAACAAATGTTTTGCCAAGAACAGAAACTGAAGGGTCTTTAATATGTGTAAAGTTAAAGCGGAAGTTGACATATAAAGGTCATTATAAGTATCAGTATGTAGATACAACAAATATTAAACATGCATTGTGTTACTTAAAAAAATCTAACAAATACTATACAGATATTGTTTTTAATGATGATTGGTTAAATGAGTTTATTAGACAAGATAATGATGACGATACAAATCACATTGCGGAGACTGAATTGGAAAACATAAATGTTGATGAGGGGTTACATGATAGGCAACAGCACTGTGTGTTTATGGATACGTGTCTGCAACCTGTAGACATTGGGCAAGAAGTACTCGATCAGTATTTTGATGGTATTTTGAGCCTTGCCCCTGCTGAAGGGAATAATCCAGTGAAAATGCTTGCTGATGAGACAAATGAAGCTAAATGTTTTCCTGTTTTATTTCCTAATGGTTCTTCAACTTATCGTGACAAAAGAGCACAGAGATTAACATTGTCACGATATTTTAATAATCGAATTTTGCATGCAGATTGTAGATTTGCGCAAAATATTGAATATATTTTTTATGCACAGTATCTATCAGAAATTGAAAAGGTATTGTCTAATGTATCTATTGCTTTAAGAAAAGGGCAAGGATCTAGTAAGTCCATTCCCAGTGAAATGTTTAAAGACACTGAGTCTTTGAGGCAAGTGCTTAATTTTGATGAAGGCTATAGATTTTTGAAGCCCATTCGTGGCACTCCAGCATTTTGGCAAGGTGTGCAAAAAGATTTGTTTGCCATGGTCAGACAGCTGGGTATCCCCACTTGGTTTTGCTCGTTCTCATCTGCTGATATGAGATGGACAAATATAATGACAACTATTTTAAAAAACCAAGGCAGAAACGAAACATTAGAACAATTAGAATGGGCTGAAAAATGTGAGCTTTTGCGTCATAATCCTGTTACTGCAGCGCGCATGTTTGATTTTAGGTGGCATTGTTTTTTGAAAGAGGTGCTTATGTCTCCTGTTCAGCCCATAGGGGAAATTGTGGATTACTTTTATAGGGTGGAATTTCAACAACGTGGTTCTCCCCATGTCCATTGTTTGTTCTGGATAAAAAATGCTCCACAAATAGGTAAGAATTCTGATGAAGAAGTTGTCAAATTTATAGATAAATATGTTACATGCGAGGTGTCCAGTGAAGATGATGATTTGCAGAGTATTGTTACGTCCGTGCAGTGTCACAGTAAACATCATTCTAAAACATGTAAAAAGAAAAGCACAGTTTGTCGTTTTAATTTTCCTAAACCACCATCAATGCGAACATTCATATGTCACAGAAAAGTAGAAGATGAGGAAAACCTGTCCAATAAAGATAATTGTCAAAGTGAAAGTAAAAGTACAAATGTAAATGATAACACACTGGTAGAATATGCTCGAAACATAATGACGGCAGTTAAGAAAGCTGTTTCAGAAGAGCAGTTTAATTCTCTAGAAAGTTTGTTTAATAGTGTTGGAATAAATCAGGAATTATTTGAAATGGCATATAGATGCATTAATAATAGCACACACATTGTCTTGAAACGACAATTGCATGAAGTATGGGTTAATCAATATAACAAGTTTAGCCTTAAGTGCTGGAATGCTAATATGGACATTCAGTATGTAACAGATGCTTATGCCTGCATTGTTTACATAATTTCATATATTTCAAAGTCTGAACGGGAAATGGGTTTATTGTTAGCTAATGCACAGCGAGAATCAGCAACTCAGGGTAATGTAGATGCAAGACAGGCTTTGAGGAAATTAGGTAGTGTGTACTTACATAATCGTGAGGTTAGTGCACAAGAAGCAGTTTATAGGTTAACAAATATGCATTTAAAAGAGTGTTCGAGACATGTTCAATTTATTCCTACAGGTGAAGATACTGTACGTATGAGTTTGCCTCTGAGTGTTATACAAAACAAGTTAGAATCTCAGAATCTGAAAATTGAAGAGATGTGGATGACAAGTTTTGTTGATCGCTATAAGAACAGGCCAAATCAGAGCATTTTTGATGATATGTGTTTGGCCACATTTGCGTCTGAATATCGCGTTGTATACAAAGGTCAGTCTTGCACTAATAAAATTAGGTTGGAAAACAATTTGGGTTTTATTGTAAAAAGAACTCGTACTCAGCCTGCTGTTGTGCGATTTGCTCGATTTTCAGTAACAAAGAATCCTGAAAAATTTTATCTCAGTGTATTACAATTGTTTCTTCCTTATCGTATAGATAAGCAGTTAAAACCAGACCAGTATAGTATTTATGAACAATTTTATAAGGAAGGTAATGTTTGTTTTAGTGATGGATCTGTTCACTTGGTTAAAAATATAGTGGATATGAATAGAGCACTTTTTGAAAAGGATGCAGATGTTTTAGATACTGCACAAACGGCTGTTGATGATGAGGGCATATTAGAAGACGCATGGTGTGCACTTTGTCCTGAACAACAATTAGACCGTATGGAATGTAAACAGATTAGACATGAGATTGGCCAGCAAAGCGAAGAATATGAAAGTTCTATACCAGATTTAGCAACTGATAATGCACCGGTGTCTCATATAGACAAAAAGGACAATTGTCTGAGTCGCTCAGATGGGTTAAGCTTAATTCGCTCTTTAAACAAAACCCAGATTTCTGTTTTCTATAAAATTAGACAGTGGTGTTTAAGTAAAATTAGAGGTGAAAACCCTAAACCATTTCATGTTTTTGTTACTGGTGGAGCAGGAACTGGCAAAAGCCATTTAATTAAAGCAATAAAATATGAAGCAACAAGATTATTGTCGCAAATTGCTCTACACCCAGATGACATGTGTGTTGTATTAACTGCTCCTACAGGTATCGCAGCATATAATTTGCAAGCTTCAACAATTCATAATACATTTTGTATTGGCACAGATGTGAAGTTGCCATACACACCTTTGGGAGAAGAGAAGTTAAATTCTTTGCGGGCGAAATTCCATGGCCTTCAGATTTTAATTATAGATGAGATCTCAATGGTAGATCATAAACTGTTGGCATACATTCATGGAAGATTACGTCAAATTAAACAAACTGGAGACTTTTCTCCTTTCGGTAATGTTTGTGTTATAGCAGTTGGGGATTTTTTCCAATTGCCACCCGTGAAGGGGAAACCATTATATACGGAAGTACCAGGACTCGGACTGTGGAGTAATTGTTTTAGTGTTGTGGAATTAACACAGGTAGTAAGGCAAAAAGACAGTAAATTTGCTGAATTATTAAACCGTTTAAGGAAACGAAGTAAAAAATCTCCACTGAGCAAAGAAGATTTGGAGATGTTAGCAAAATGTGATACAAGTGAGGATGATAATGATAATGATGCTTTACACATTTTTGCTACTAACGATGAAGTGCATGAGCACAACCTAAAGCAGTTAATTAATATCTGCTCAGAGGTTGAAACCATAGAGGCAGAAGATTTTGCCCGTAGTAAGAAGTCTGGCAAAGTAGAGTTAATTGCTGGTCATCATGTAAAGGTTTACAACACGTGCTTGCCAGCAAAGTTGCTTTTAGGCATAAATGCACGTGTCATGTTAATTAAAAATATTGATGTCAATGATGGCTTAGTAAATGGGGTTTGTGGCACAGTGACACACATTGTGCGTGTCGATAAAAATAAATTACCCAAAGCTGTGTACGTCCATTTTGATGATAGTCATGTAGGGTTTAAAAGACGTAAACAATGTTTGGCTGAGCCAGAAAAATTGTTTAACTCAACTCCTATTCACGTAGAAGAGGAAAATGCATGCAGGAATGGTGGTTTTCGCCGACAGTTTCCTTTGAAATTGGCTTGGGCATGCACAGTCCATAAAGTACAGGGTTTAACTGTGGATTGTGCTGTTGTTAGTTTAAAAAAAGTTTTTGCCAATGGCCAGGCTTATGTTGCATTGAGTAGAGTAAGAAGTTTGTCTGGTTTGACTATTAAAGATTTTAAAGAAAAAAGTATTTATTGTAATGAAAAGGTTTTTGAGGCTGTACAAGAAATGCCATGTTTTATGGTACATGATGAGTTATATTTGACAGCACAACAGAATTCTTTTTCACTGTTTTTGCTGAATGTACAGAGTTTGCATTGTCATAAACAAGATTTGAATGTTTGTGTTCAACAGTTCAAACCGGCATGTATTGCTTTAACTGAAACATGGCTGCCTGAATCCTATCTGTCTGAAAATGTGCACTTAGAAAACTACACATTTGTGGGTCTTTCTCGTTGTGCAGCATACACAAGCAATTTTCCCCCTTTCAAGGATTTGAAAGCACAACAACATGGTGGAGTTGGGTTATATACAGCATGTGGTGTAATAAATACTACTATAACAGTCCCAAATCTTAATTTGGAATGCATGTTAACACACTTCATTGAAAAGGACATATTGCTTGGTGTTATTTACAGACCTCCAACATATCCATTGTCTGTTTTTAAACAAAACTTAGACAAGTTGATTCATTTGGTATCAACAATTTGCAATAAAGTTGTGCTTGTAGGTGATTTTAATATTGATGCATTAAAGTCCCAATCCCTCTGTTCTTTCATGGCAAACAAGGGATATATTCAACATGTTAAAGAACCAACAACTGAGAAAGGAACCTTAATTGATCATGTGTATGTAAAAAACATTGAAAACTTTTCAGTGTACACAAACGTTGTGCCAGTTTACTTTAGCACACACGAGGCTGTTTTTTGTTCTTTTGAAGACATACACATTTGAATTTGTTGAAAAACTTGTTAAATGATAATGGCTTATGGGTTAAATGACAATTTAGACTGGTTATTTAATTTAATTAGTTGTTGATTAATTCATGATTTGATTAAATGTACTTCTGGTTATTTGGTGAAAGAAACAAGGACCATGTTGAAAGAGCTTATCTCTTATATTCTGGATCCTTGTTAAGCCAGTATCAGAATTTGAAAAAGAAAAACATTGTTCTGTTCATTGTAATATGAATGTCTAAAATTGTCATTGGTGAAAGAAAAAAAAAACGTGATGAAAGAGCTTATCTCCTATCTTCTGGATCCTTGTTAAGCCAGTATCAGAATTAAAATAATAATAATAATTCATATAAAAAACACACTACTTTGTTCATTGTATTATAAATGTCCATATTACTGCATAAGAACATTACTGGGTTGCTATTTAATTCTTATGTGCTCCTTTTGATCGATTAAATGTAGTTCTGGTTACTTGGTGAAAGAAACAAGGACCATGTTGAAAGAGCTTATCTCTTATCTTCTGGATCCTTGTTAAGCCAGTATCAGAATAAAAAATAAAAATAAAATATATATATATATATATAAACATACTGCTTTGTTCATTGTATTATAAATGTCCATATTATTACATGAGAACATTACTAGGTTAATTTTATTCTGATGTGCTCCTCTTTATCAGTTAAATGTAGTTCTGGTTACTTGGTGAAGGAAACAAGGACCATGTTGAAAGAGCTCATCTCTTATCTTCTGGATCCTTGTTAAGCCAGTATCGGAATAAAAAAAAACTAAAAAACTAAATATAAAAAAACATACTGCTTTGTTCATTGTATCATAAAATGTCCATATTACTTCATGAGAACATTACTGGGTTAATTTCAATCTTATGTGCTCCTCTTTATCAGTTAAATGTAGTTCTGGTTACTTGGTGAAAGAAACAAGGACCATGTTGAAAGAGCTTATCTCTTATCTTCTGGATCCTTGTTAAGCCAGTATCGGAATTTGAAAAAGAAAAACATTGCTCTGTTCATTGTAATATGAATATCCATAATTTATACATACACAAAAAGCCTACTGTTTTGCATTTAAAATAAACAACTTCTTAATAAATATGATATTTTCTTTTTAAAATACATTACTAAGACAACAACAAAAAAAGGTTTTGTTTTTCTTGCATTGCAACAGCATGTGTTAAAAATAAATAAACATAAAACATAAATAAAGTAACACTCATAACAGCAATAACAGGTAAAAATTGTTGAATATATTGTATGAAATGGACTTTTAAAATTAGGCATAAATGCATTTTAATAAAGTCAATGCATAATTGTGATAAAGCAATATGGTTATTGTGATTCTTAAATCAAAAGGTTGTATTTTAATATATGTTAATGCAAATTTATATATAGCTTGCCAGCCATTTTTGACGTCATTTTGATTCACAATAAATGCAAAATAATGTGTTTATAAATGAACATGCTGTTGCTAATACAAGTTTTTGCTTTTCCTATAATCTAAATAATAACAAAAAGCAAAAATACACTGGTAATGGTACTCCAGGTTACTCACCTGGATGGGGTTCAAGTCCCTGCGGTGTACTTGCTTGTTATGATTAGTTATACTGCTACTACAATATCAAATTTTACACACAACTAAATGCTACTAAAATATCACTTTGAGCATGTCTTGTTTATATTTGTTAAATTACTCTAATATATTTTAATTCAATATTATTTTTGTTTCAAATTTTGTGTTTTAAGGGCATTTCAGGTTGATGAAAAATATTTACCTTTACATTTTGCACCTTTCATTACCACATAAGATAAAATACAAAAAGAAGTTGGTGTATTTTATGCAGAACTGCTTTATCTAAGCCAAACATACATATAAAGCATCTCATAACCATGTACTTTACTTACATCTGATCAAATGCACAAGATTGCCTGAGATATTATGAATAACAGCTACGCTAATTATTATTGCCTATTGCTTTTCTATTTCTACCTCAGGATACCAATTCTGAGCTAACTTGAGATTATTTGAGCTCCAGTTTGGACCCAGGCTATATATGTATATATTATCAAAGAATACTTACAATCAATGTAATTTATTTAAACTTACAATTAGTATCAGTTTCTTAGCACAGTCAATCCTAAATAGAGAGAAAGCATTTTGTTACCCATAACATCACAATTAAATAAAATTAACAAAACTGAACAGGACTGCTATTATTGTTATTATATTGTTCAGCACATACACACACAGACACACACACACAAACAAACACAGAAACACAGATTTATAATTTGTCATTTCATCTGAACATCAAAATTTCTGCTTTAGTCAGTTAATTGCTCTAATTATACGTTTTTTTGAGTTTTTTCAATAAATGAGGAATTTATGAACACATCAATGTTTTTACATTTTACATTTTGAAGCAGAAACAACATTAGATCCTTAGGGTAAGATGTGTCACTCAAACTAGCACTAAATGCCCAAAGTCACTTGTTGTTATTAATATTTTTATAACTTCTTGTTATTAACAATATTTTATTTCCATAGGTTAACTGAGGGATATCATTGTCAAAGTTCACTTTGCATGCATACTATTGCTGTTATGACATATAGTATTTTCACTTACAATATGGACAATAAATATTAAAATATTCATATGCCTATATATAATTCATAAATTTTGTTTTCCTTTCAGATGATTTTCATTTACAAAAATTTGACTTTGTTATTATATTTTTTTTTGTATTTTTCTGAATAAATTATGGGTCACAAAATTATTTCTCTGTATTCTCCTTTGACTGTAATCAGTCAATACACACACTCACACACACAAACAGAAACAAATACACACACCGTGAGAGAGACAGAGAGAAAGATCACTGAATTCAATAATGAAATGCCTTTAACTGAAAATTGAGTGTTTAATTTTGCCATTTTACATTATTGACACATTATTTTCCTATTTTGATATTGGAAACTTGCTTTGACACATTATAAAGTTTTAACATCTGTATTGTTAAAAGCGCCATATAAATAAAGGTGACTTGACTTGACAACTTAAAAACATTATAAATACATAAATAAAAAATGTAAGAAATACAATATTGCACTGAAATATAGCACATTCATTTCACAGTCATTCAACCTCTATGACCAAATAATCCCATTTTAATCTAATTTATTCAGTGCATTTAGAACATATGCAACAATTCCTGATTTGCTTAGTTGTTATTATTTTAAATCACGTCAACACAATTCAAAATATCTAAAAATACCTGTTCAAAATAACTGTGTGCAAATTACCATCCTCAAAGTCTTGGTATCCTATTGATATAGTGAGTACCACATGAATCCCAACATGAATGTGTAAAATTCAGAGCGTAATTTTTCACCAAAAAAAATCACATTCAAACCCTAATAATTACTGTTTTCTTGGTTATCACACAAACAGAGGCAAAAGATTCAACAAAATAACTCTAATGCCAAAGTAGTGTTTATCTAATATATTTATCTAATACCTGAATATATGTCCACATCCAATGGCAAATAAAAGTAATTATGTCTGAGAACACTTTTCTCAGCAACAAAATATTAGAGGACTCTAATTAAAAATTGGCATATACCACTATCTAGTGGTTATACTAAGTATTAGATTATAGTTTATTTACTACTCTGAAGAAAATACTACTCTGCATACTTTTAACTTACAAATATTCTTTTACTTGAAAAACATATAAAATGTGTTTTTTTCCCCTAGTATTTATATTGTTTAATATAGAAATACAGTACATGACATATAAGGCAAGGCAAGGCAAGGCAAGTTTATTTATATAGCACATTTCATACACAGTGGTAATTCAAAGTGCTTTACATAAAAGAAAGTGAAATAGACATTAAAAATCAATAAAAACATGGAAATAAAAATAATAAAAACAAGGAAGTTTAAAATGATATAGAAATTGATTTAAAATAAATTTAAAGAAAATGATTATACATAAAATTCATTGCAGTCAGTTCGGATATAATCTATTGTTTAGAATATCTGAAACGTCCTGGAGAAAAAAAAAATGTTTTGTTTATTGTATTATAAATGTAAATATTACTACATGAGAAAATTACTTAGTATATCATTCTTATATCCTATTGTGCTCCTCTTTATCATTTAAATTTAATTGTGGTTACTTGATGTTTAAAACAAGAACCATGTTGAAAGGGATTATCCAATCTCTTACCTTGTGGATATACTTTAATTTATATAAATATATTAGTATATTTAAAAATAGTATTTAGTTTTTAGTGATATTTTAGTGGATTTTTATATTTAAAAATAATAATCTCCTTTTCTGAAGAACAGTGCTCAGTTTAACTGTTCAGAACAATCAAGAGACTCATGAACAACCATCACAAAAAAAAAAACACAGTATATCATCCAGTCGTAGATCATCCAGGTAACCACACACAGTATCAAGAACCAAGAGTTCCCAAACTTTAGAATGGGGTTATTTTAATAATTTCAGCTATTTTTTTATTTTTTTTTGTCTTGTGGAATAAATGTAAACACCTTTCATGTAAAATATCTTATTCAGGACAGTACTAAATAAAAAAATAGCATGCCTTTTGTATGATCACTCTTATTTTGTTAGAATTATTCACATTTTCACAGATTCACAGATTCTACAAGGGGTTCCCAAACGTTTGCATAAAACTGTATATAGTATTTATTAATATTCAAAACTTAAACATTATTAAAAATTTAAAGTTTGATCTGTTAACATTAGTGAATGCCCTGTGAATTAACAAACATTTTGATTAACATCAACAAACATTAATAAATGCTGTGAAAACATTTTTCATTGGTAGTTCATGTTAGTCAATGCATTTACTAATGTTAACAAATGAGACATTATTATAGTTACCAAAGATTTTAATGATTTATAACCTTTTTGTAACGATTTATTTTTCAATGAACTAACATTAATAATTTTTACTAACACAAATAAATAAAGTAAAAATTTATAGTTCATACTTAATGTTATTTGTGAATTAACCACTGTTAAAAACTATATTATTTAACTGTTGTTAGTTAACATCAACAATAATTATATACCATTTATTAATAGTAATTAATATTAAGTCCAAAATGAATTAATACATTATTAAAATTGAAAGTTGTATCTTTTGAACATGCCTATTTTTCTAACATTAAAAAGATTAATGAATGCTGTAAAAAAATAAAATTGTTCATTGTTAGTTCATACTATCATTGAAGAATTAACATGCTGTAAAAATATATTTTTCATTGTTAGTTAATGATAGGTAATGCATTTCCTAATGTTAACAAATGAGACCTTATTATGAAGTGTTATCAAAATCTTTAATGATTTATAAGCATTTTTTAAAGATTTAAAAAAACAGACCCTCTCTCTCTTTCTCTCTCTCACCCAGCTCCTCAACTCACACAGTCACTCACACCCCACCCCACCCCCACCCCTCACTCAGAAGCAGTGACAGGGAGCTCTCATACAGAGCAGTCTAACAACTCTCTGATAGTTTTTAAATTTTCTCCTCAGCATAGTGTATTGTAAATTCATGAAATTAATCTCATATCCTCAGACTGTATTGTTCTGTGTATGTAATTTTTTATGAAGTGTTTGGAAGCTGCTCTTAAAAGATAAAAAAAAAAAAATGTTTTCTCTTTTTTACTGTAACTTTAATAAATTGCCATTAAATCATCGTTCAAGATATCCTAAATCCGTCCGCAATTTAGCATCTTCAGTATTTTGGCATCATGATAAAAAATGTTTGGTGTGATTTCCGTGTTTCTGCTTGGAGGAGTATTAATTTGTTTACAGCCCATTTTTAAAAAAACCCCACATTAAAATAAATATAGCCGACTTCCTGTTGGTCGTAGCTAATGACTGTAAATTAGAAAGTTGTCCGGATTAATAAGAACAATTTATGTACCGAGTTTGGTGTCTGTAGCTAAAACTAACCCCCCCATTTTTGACAAAAGGTGGCGCTATAGAGTGCCTCTTCCACGCCTGTTTATGAGCTTTTTCCAGTGTCTAACTATCATTAATACTCATATGTGTGTTGAGTTTCATGACATTCTAAACATGTTATCTGCCTCAAAATCACCAGAAACGAATTTTCAACTTTGACACGTTGCCATGGTAACATAATTTTAGATATCAATATTCCCTTCACAGTTTTACATCGGCCGTGTTTTGACATTATTCTGGTGAAGTTTGAAGCAAATCGAGTAAAAAGAAGATGCTGAATTCAAAGCATTTTGAAAACGACACACTTCCTGCAGCCAGTTGGTGGCGCTATAACTTTCAGTCATAATAGTCACATCTATCCGATCGGCATCACACAACGAACAAACCACTGAAGCTTGATCTACATCATACAATGTATGTGGACGTTATTAGGCATTTCCTGGGTCTCATTTTTCGCCATAACTTCATCGCCTCGCCACGGGCAAACCGTTCGACATATCAAAAATATCTTCGCAATTTAGCGTCCCCAATGTCTTGAGATCATGTTCACCGAGTTTGGTGGCAATCGTATGGAAATCCTCAGAGGAGTATATCAAATTCCAGAGCATGCGCTTTTTAAACAGCCCTGAATAGCCGACTTCCTGTTGGGCGGAGCCTAAGACATGCTGCGTGAAAGTTGTTCAGCTCAATGAGTTCTATATGTGTACCGAGTTTCATATGAATACGTGCAAGTATGTGTGAGCTATACATCAAGCTTTCTGACAATTTTGCAGGGGGCGCCGTAGAGCCCCTGTGCCACGCCCGGGTCCCAGCCTCAGCGGCGTCCTAATGGCCGCAGGTTCCAACGTGCGTGCCAATTTTCAAGAGTTTTCGGGCACGTTAAGGCCCCCAAAAGTACCCGGATAGTCGAAATAAAAAATAATAAAAAAAAAAAAAAAAAAAAAAAAAAAAAAAAAAAAAAAATATAGCTGCGAGCAGCGATGACGGGCCCAAGCCGTCAGCATACGCCACCCCGGTGGCATCGATAAAACGGTGCCCAGCGAGCACAAGCATCACAGTAACCCTCTGGCAGTTTGGTTTTAAGGGATATGGCAATTAAAGGGTTAATCCAAACCATCAACTCTGTGAAACACACACACACAGAACAACATATAAAACTTTAAATTCTATGAAAATATATTTTTCATTGGTAGTTGATGTTAGTTAATGCATTTACTAATGCTAACAAATGAGAAATTATTATAGTTACCAAAGGTTTTAATGATTTATAAGCATTTTTTAATGATTTATTTTTCCATTAACTAAAATGAATAATTTTTTCTAACACAAATGAATAAAGTAAAAAATATATTGTTAATATTTAATGTTATTTGTGAATTAACCAATGTTAAAAAACAACATTATTTAACTGTTGTTAATTTACATCATTAATAAATATATACCATTTAATGTTGAAATCAATGTTTTAATGTTTAAAATCAATTCCAAAATGTGTTAATATATTAAATTTTAAAGTTTTATCTTTTGAACATGACTATTTTTCTAATATTAAAAATATTATGTTCATTGTTAGCTCATTGTAAGTTCATACTATCAATGAAGAATTAACATGCTTTAAAAAATATATTTTTCATTGTTAGTTCATGTTAATTAATGCATTCCCTACTGTTAACAAATGAGACTCAATTATAAAGTGTTATCAAAACCTTTAATGCTTTAAGCATTTTTTAAGGATTTTATTGAGAAGTTTAAACAGACTCTCTCTCTCTCTCTCTCTCTCTCTCTCTCTCTCTCTCTCTCTCTCTCTCTCTCTCCCCCTCCACACTCACTGAACTCACACAGTCAGTCACTCACCCAGTCACCTACCGCACACATTAGAAGCACAGTGACAGGATATCTCTGATAAGTTTTAAAATTTTCTTCTCGCCATAGTGTACTGTAAATTCATGGAATTAATCACATATCCTCAGACTGTCTTGTTCTGTGTTTGGTGTGAATTTGTGGTTTCTGCTTGGAGGTGTATGAATTTGTTTACAGCCCGTTTTGAAAAAAAAAAACACATAAAAAAAAAAAAGCCGACTTCCTGTTGGTCGTAGCTAATGTCTGTAAATTAGAAAGTTGTCCGGCTTAATGTGAACAATTTATGTACCAAGTTTGGTGTCTGTAGCTATCATTATATATATATAATCATTAATAATTATATTCCATTTAATGTTGATCAATATTAATTCCAAAATGTGTTAATATATTATTAAATTTTAAAGTTTCTCTTTTGAACATGACTATTTTTCTAACATTAAAAATATTTTGTTCATTGTTAGTTCATTGTAAGTTCATACTATCAATGAAGAATTAACATGCTGTAAAAAATTATATTTTTCATTGTTAGTTCATGTTAATTAATGCATTCCCTACTGTTAACAATTGAGACTTAATTATAAAGTGTTATGAAAACCTTTAATGCTTTATAAGCATTTTTTAAAGATTTAAAAAAAACAGACCCTCTCTCTCTTTCTCTCTCTCACCCAGCTCCTCAATCCACACAGTCACTCACACAGTCACTCACACCCCACCCCCACCCCCTCACTCAGCTGCAGGCTGACAGGGAACTCTCACTCATAGAAGCATTGTAACAACTGTCTGATAGTTTTTAAATTTTCTCCTCTGCATAGTGTATTGTAAATTCATGAAATTAATCACATATCCTCAGACTGTATTGTTCTGTGTATGTAATTTTTTATGAAGTGTTTGGAAGCTGCTCTTAAAAGATAAAAAAAAAAAAAAAATCTCTTTTTTACTGTAACTTTAATAAATTGCCATTAAATCATCGTTCAAGATATCCTAAATCCGTCCGCAATTTAGCATCTTCAGTATTTTGGCATCATGAGAAAAAATGTTTGGTGTGATTTACGTGTTTCTGCTTTGAGGAGTATGAATTTGTTTACAGCCCGTTTTAAAAAAAAACCCACATTAAAATAAATATAGCCGACGTCCTGTTGGTCGTAGCTAATGACTGTAAATTAGAAAGTTGTCCGGATTAATAAGAACAATTTATGTACCGAGTTTGGTGTCTGTAGCTAAAACTAACCCCCCCATTTTTGACAAAAGGTGGCGCTATAGAGTGCCTCTTCCACGCCCGTTTATGAGGTTTTTCCAGTGTCTAACTATCATTAAAATGGATATGTGTGTTGAGTTTCATGACATTCTAAACATGTTATCTGCCTCAAAATCACCAGAAACGAATTTTCAACTTTGACACGTTGCCATGGCAACATAATTTTAGATATCAATATTCCCTTCACAGTTTTACATCGGCCGTGTTTTGACATTATTCTGGTGAAGTTTGAAGCAAATCGAGTAAAAATAAGATGCTGAATTCAAATAATTTTGAAAACGACACACTTCCTGCAGCCAGTTGGTGGCGCTATAACTTTCAGTCATAATAGTCACATCTATCCGATCGGCATCATACAACGAACAAACCACTGGAGTTTGATCAACATCATACAATGTATGTGGACGTTATTAGGCATTTCCTGGGTCTCATTTTTCGCCATAACTTCATCGCCTCGCCACGGGCAAACCGTTCGACATATCAAAAATATCTTCGCAATTTAGCGTCCCCAATGTCTTGAGATCATGTTCACCGAGTTTGGTGGCAATCGTATGGAAATCCTCAGAGGAGTATATCAAATTCCAGAGCATGCGCTTTTTAAACAGCCCTGAATAGCCGACTTCCTGTTGGGCGGAGCCTATGACATGCTGCGCGGAAGTTGTTCGGCTCAATGAGTTCTATATGTGTACCGAGTTTCATATGAATACGTGCAAGTATGTGTGAGCTATACATCAAGCTTTCTGACAATTTTCCAGGGGGCGCCGTAGAGCCCCTGTGCCACGCCCGGGTCCCAGCCTCAGCGGCGTCCTAATGGCCGCAGGTTCCAACGTGCGTGCCAATTTTCGAGAGTTTTCGGGCACGTTAAGGCCCCCAAAAGTGCCCGGATGATTGAAATAAAAAATAAAAAAAAAAAAAAAAAAAAAAAAAAATAATAATCCTTAGAAGAACAATAGGGCCCTGCGCCTTACTGGCTTGGGCCCTAATAATAATAATCCTTAGGGGAACAATAGGGCCCTGCGCCTTACTGGCTTGGGCCCTAAATATAGCTGCAAGCAGCAATGACGGGCCCAAGCCGTCAGCATACGCCACCCCGGTGGCATCGATAAAACGGTGCCCAGCGAGCACACACATCACAGTAACCCTCTGGCAGTTTGGTTTTAAGGGATACGGCAATTAAAGAGTTAATCCAAACCATCAACTCTGTGAAACACACACACACACAGAACAACATATAAAACTTTAAATTCTGTGAAAATATATTTTTCATTGGTAGTTCATGTTAGTTAATGCATTTACTAATGCTAACAAATGAGAAATTATTATAGTTACCAAAAGGTTTTAATGATTTATAAGAATTTTTTAATGATTTATTTTTCCATTAACTAACATGAATAATTTTTTCTAACACAAATGAATAAAGTAAAAAATATATTGTTAATATTTAATGTTATTTGTGAATTAACCAATGTTAAAAAACATTATTTAACTGTTGTTAGTTAACATCATTAATAAATATATACCATTTAATGTTGATCAAAATCAATTCCAAAATGTGTTAATATATTTTTAAATTTTAAAGTTTTATTTTTTGAACATGACTATTTTTCTAATATTAAAAATATTTTGTTCATTGCTAGTTCATTGTAAGTTCATACTATCAATGAAGAATTAACATGCTGTAAAAAATATATTTTTCATTGTTAGTTCACGTTAATTAATGCATTTCCTAATGTTAAGAAATGAGACCTTATTATAAAGTGTTATCAAAATCTTTAATGATTTATAAGCATTTTTTTAAGATTTTAAAAAACAGACCCTCTCTCTCTCTTTCTCTCTCTCACCCACTGGCTCAATCCACACAGTCACTCACACAGTCACTCACAGCCCACCCCACCCCTCACTCAGATGCAGTGACAGGAGCTCTCACTCAGATGCATTGAAACAGCTCTCTGATAGTTTTTAAATTTTCTCCTCTGCATAGTGTATTGCAAATTCATGAAATTAATCACATATCCTCAGACTGTATTGTTCTGTGTATGTAATTTTTTATGAAGTGGTTGGAAGCTGTTCTTAAAAGATAAAAAAAAAAAAAAAAGTTTTCTCTTTTTTACTGTAACTTTAATAAATTGCCATTAAATCATCGTTCAAGATATCCTAAATCCGTCCGCAATTTAGCATCTTCAGTATTTTGGCATCATGAGAAAAAATGTTTGGTGTGATTTCCGTGTTTTTGCTTTGAGGAGTATGAATTTGTTTACAGCCCTTTAAAAAAAAAAAAAAAAAAAAACATTAAAAAAAAATAGCCGATTTCCTGTTGGTCGTAGCTAATGACTGTAAATTAGAAAGTTGTCCGGCTTAATATGAACAATTTATGTACCGAGTTTGGTGTCTGTAGCTATCATTATATATATAATCATTAATAATTATATACCATTTAATGTTGATCAATATTAATTCCAAAATGTGTTAATATATTATTAAATTTTAAAGTTTATCTTTTGAACATGATTATTTTTCTAACATTAAAAAGATTAATAAATGCTTTTAAAAAAATTGTTCTTTGTTAGTTCATACTATCATGGAAGAATTAACATGCTGTAAAAATATATTTTTCATTGTTAGTTCACGTTAATTAATGCATTTCTTAATGTTAAGAATTGAGACCTTATTATAAAGTGTTATCAAAATCTTTAATGATTTATAAGCATTTTTTAAAGATTTAAAAAAACAGACCCTCTCTCTCTCTCTTTCTCTCTCTCACCCACTGGCTCAATCCACACAGTCACTCACAGCCCACCCCACCCCCACCCCTCACTCAGATGCAGTGACAGGAGCTCTCACTCAGAAGCAGTATATCAACTCTCTGATAGTTTTTTAATTTTCTCCTCTGCATAGTGTATTGTAAATTCATGAAATTAATCACATATCCTCACACTGTATTGTTCTGTGTATGTAATTTTTTATGAAGTGTTTGGAAGCTGCTCTTAAAAGATAAAAAAAAAAAAAAATCTATTTTTTACTGTAACTTTAATAAATTGCCATTAAATCATCGTTCAAGATATCCTAAATCCGTCCGCAATTTAGCATCTTCAGTATTTTGGCATCATGATAAAAAATGTTTGGTGTGATTTCCGTGTTTCTGCTTGGAGGAGTATTAATTTGTTTACAGCCCGTTTTTTTAAAAAACCCACATTAAAATAAATATAGCCGACTTCCTGTTGGTCGTAGCTAATGACTGTAAATTAGAAAGTTGTCCGGATTAATAAGAACAATTTATGTACCGAGTTTGGTGTCTGTAGCTAAAACTAACCCCCCCATTTTTGACAAAAGGTGGCGCTATAGAGTGCCTCTTCCACGCCCGTTTATGAGCTTTTTCCAGTGTCTAACTATCATTAATACTGATATGTGTGTTGAGTTTCATGACATTCTAAACATGTTATCTGCCTCAAAATCACCAGAAACGAATTTTCAACTTTGACACGTTGCCATGGTAACATAATTTTAGATATCAATATTCCTTTCACAGTTTTACATCGGCCGTGTTTTGACATTATTCTGGTGAAGTTTGAAGCAAATCGAGTAAAAATAAGATGCTGAATTCAAAGCATTTTGAAAACGACACACTTCCTGCAGCCAGTTGGTGGCGCTATAACTTTCAGTCATAATAGTCACATCTATCCGATCGGCATCATACAACGAACAAATCACTGAAGTTTGATCTACATCATACAATGTATGTGGACGTTATTAGGCATTTCCTGGGTCTCATTTTTCGCCATAACTTCATCGCCTCGCCACGGGCAAACCGTTCGACATATCAAAAATATCTTCGCAATTTAGCGTCCCCAATGTCTTGAGATCATGTTCACCGAGTTTGGTGGCAATCGTATGGAAATCCTCAGAGGAGTATATCAAATTCCAGAGCATGCGCTTTTTAAACAGCCCTGAATAGCCGACTTCCTGTTGGGCGGAGCCTAAAACATGCAGCGTGAAAGTTGTTCAGCTCAATGAGTTCTATATGTGTACCAAGTTTCATATGAATACGTGCAAGTATGTGTGAGCTATACATCAAGCTTTCTGACAATTTTGCAGGGGGCGCCGTAGAGCCCCTGTGCCACGCCCGGGTCCCAGCCTCAGCGGCGTCCTAATGGCCGCAGGTTCCAACGTGCGTGCCAATTTTCAAGAGTTTTCGGGCACGTTAAGGCCCCCAAAAGTACCCGGATAGTCGAAATAAAAAATAATAAAAAAAAAAAAAAAAAAAAAAAAAAAAAATAATAATCCTTAGGGGAACAATAGGGCCCTGCGCCTTACTGGCTTGGGCCCTAAATATAGCTGCAAGCAGCGATGACGGGCCCAAGCCGTCAGCATACGCCACCCCGGTGGCATCGATAAAACGGTGCCCAGCAAGCACACGCATTACAGTAACCCTCTGGCAGTTTGGTTTTAAGGGATACGGCAATTAAAGGGTTAATCCAAACCATCAACTCTGTGAAACACACACACACAGAACAACATATAAAACTTTAAATTCTGTGAAAATATATTTTCATTGGTAGTTCATGTTAGTTAATGCATTTACTAATGCTAACAAATGAGAAATTATTATAGTTACCAAAGATTTTAATGATTTATAAGCATTTTTAATGATTTATTCTTCCATTAACTAACATGAATAATTTTTTCTAACACAAATGAATAAAGTAAAAAATATATTGTTAATATTTAATGTTATTTGTGAATTAACCAATGTTAAAAAAGAACATTATTTAACTGTTGTTAATTTACATCATTAATAAATATATACAATTTAATGTTTATCAAAATCAATTCCAAAATGTGTTAATATATTATTAAATTTTAAAGTTTTATCTTTTGAACATGACTATTTTTCTAACATTAAAAATATTTTGTTCATTGTTAGTTCATTGTAAGTTCATACTATCAATGAAGAATTAACATGCTGTAAAAAATATATTTTTCATTGTTAGTTCATGTTAATTAATGCATTCCCTACTGTTAACAAATGAGACTTAATTATAAAGTGTTATCAAAATCTTTAATGCTTTATAAGCATTTTTTAAGGATTTTATTGAGAAGTTTAAACAGACCCTCTCTCTCTCTCCCTCTCTCTCTCTATCTATCTCTCTCTCTCTCCCCCTCCACATTCACTGAACTCACACAGTCAGTCACTCATCCAGTCACCTACCGCACACATTAGAAGCACAGAGACAGGAGAACTCTGATAAGTTTGAAAATTTTCTCCTCTGCATAGTGTATTGTAAATTCATGAAATTAATCACATATCCTCAGACTGTATTGTTCTGTGTATGTAATTTTTTATGAAGTGTTTGGAAGCTGCTCTTAAAAGATAAAAAAAAAAGTTTTCTCTTTTTTCTGTAACTTTAATAAATTGCCATTAAATCATCATTCAAGATATCCTAAATCCGTCCGCAATTTAGCATCTTCAGTATTTTGGCATCATAAGAAAAAATGTTTGGTGTGATTTACGTGTTTCTGTTTGGAGGAGTATGAATTTGTTTACAGCTCGTTTTAAAAAAAAAACCCACATTAAAATAAATATAGCCGACTTCCTGTTGGTCGTAGCTAATGACTGCAAATTAGAAAGTTGTCCGGATTAATAAGAACAATTTATGTACCGAGTTTGGTGTCTGTAGCTATCATTATATATATATAATCATTAATAATTATATACCATTTAATGTTGATCAATATTAATTCCAAAATGTGTTAATATATTATTAAATTTTAAAGTTTATCTTTTGAACATGACTATTTTTCTAACATTAAAAAGATTAATAAATGCTTTAAAAAAAATTGTTCTTTGTTAGTTCATACTATCATGGAAGAATTAACATGCTGTAAAAATATATTTTTCATTGTTAGTTCACGTTAATTATTGCATTTCCTAATGTTAAGAAATGAGACCTTATTATAAAGTGTTATCAAAATCTTTAATGATTTATAAGCATTTTTTAAAGATTTTAAAAAACAGACCCTCTCTCTCTCTTTCTCTCTCTCACCCAGCTCCTCAACTCACACAGTCACTCACACAGTCACTCACAGTCCACCCCACCCCCACCCCTCACTCAGAGGCAGACTGGCAGGAGCTCTCACTCAGCAGTTTAATAACTCTCTGATAGTTTTTTAATTTTCTGCTCTCCATAGTGTATTGTAAATTCATGAAATTAATCACATATCCTCAGACTGTATTGTTATGTGCATGTAATTTTTTATGAAGTGTTTGGAAGCTGCTCTTAAAAGATAAAAAAAAAAAAAAAATCTATTTTTTACTGTAACTTTAATAAATTGCCATTAAATCATCGTTCAAGATATCCTAAATCTGTCCGCAATTTAGCATCTTCAGTATTTTGGCATCATGAGAAAAAATGTTGGGTGTGATTTACGTGTTTCTGTTTGGAGGAGTATGAATTTGTTTACAGCCTGTTTTTAAAAAAAACCCACATTAAAATAAATATAGCCGACTTCCTGTTGGTCGTAGCTAATGACTGTAAATTAGAAAGTTGTCCGGATTAATAAGAACAATTTATGTACCGAGTTTGGTGTCTGTAGCTAAAACTAACCCCCCCATTTTTGACAAAAGGTGGCGCTATAGAGTGCCTCTTCCACGCCCGTTTATGAGCTTTTTCCAGTGTCTAACTATCATTAAAATGGATATGTGTGTTGAGTTTCATGACATTCTAAACATGTTATCTGCCTCAAAATCACCAGAAACGAATTTTCAACTTTGACACGTTGCCATGGCAACATAATTTTAGATATCAATATTCCCTTCACCGTTTTACGTCGGCCGTGTTTTGACATTATTCTGGTGAAGTTTGAAGCAAATCGAGTAAAAATAAGATGCTGAATTCAAAGCATTTTGAAAATGACACACTTCCTGCAGCCAGTTGGTGGCGCTATAACTTTCAGTCATAATAGTCACATCTATCCGATCGGCATCATACAACGAACAAATCACTGAAGTTGTATCTACATCATACAATGTATGTGGACGTTATTAGGCATTTCCTGGGTCTCATTTTTCGCCATAACTTCATCGCCTCGCCACGGGCAAACCGTTCGACATATCAAAAATATCTTCGCAATTTAGCGTCCCCAATGTCTTGAGATCATGTTCACCGAGTTTGGTGGCAATCGTATGGAAATCCTCAGAGGAGTATATCAAATTCCAGAGCATGTGCTTTTTAAACAGCCCAGAATAGCCGACTTCCTGTTGGGCGGAGCCTATGACATGCTGCGCGGAAGTTGTTCGGCTCAATGAGTTCTATATGTGTACCGAGTTTCATATGAATACGTGCAAGTATGTGTGAGCTATACATCGTGTTTTCTGACAATTTTCCAGGGGGCGCCGTAGAGCCCCTGTGCCACGCCCGGGTCCCAGCCTCAGCGGCGTCCTAATGGCCGCAGGTTCCAACGTGCGTGCCAATTTTCGAGAGTTTTCGGGCACGTTAAGGCCCCCAAAAGTGCCCGGATGATTGAAATAAAAAAAAAAAAAAAAAAAAATAATAATAATCCTTAGAAGAACAATAGGGCCCTGCGCCTTACTGGCTTGGGCCCTAAATATAGCTGCGAGCAGCGATGACGGGCCCAAGCCGTCAGCATACGCCACCCCGGTGGCATCGATAAAACGGTGCCCAGCGAGCACAAGCATCACAGTAACCCTCTGGCAGTTTGGTTTTAAGGGATACGGCAATTAAAGGGTTAATCCAAACCATCAACTCTGTGAAACACACACACACAGAACATATAAAACTTTAAATTCTGTGAAAATATATTTTTCATTGGTAGTTGAAGTTAGTTAATGCATTTACTAATGCTAACAAATGAGAAATTATTATAGTTACCAAAGCTTTTAATGATTTATAAGCATTTTTTAATTATTTATTTTTCCATTAACTAACATGAATAATTTTTTCTAACACAAATTAATAAAGTAAAAAATATATTGTTAATATTTAATGTTATTTGTGAATTAACCAATGTTAAAAAACAACATTATTTAACTGTTGTTAATTTACATCATTAATAAATATATACCATTTAATGTTGATCAAAATCAATTCCAAAATGTGTTAATATATTATTAAATTTTAAAGTTTTATCTTTTGAACATGACTATTTTTCTAATATAAAAAATATTTTGTTCATTGTTAGTTCATTGTAAGTTCATACTATCAATGAAGAATTAACATACTGTAAAATATATATTTCATTGTTAGTTCATGTTAATTAATGCATTCCCTACTGTTAACAAATGAGACTTAATTATAAAGTGTTATCAAAACCTTTAATGCTTTATAAGCATTTTTTAAGGATTTTATTGAGAAGTTTAAACAGACCCTCTCTCTCTCTCCCTCTCTCTCTCCCCCTCCACACTCACTGAACTCACACAGTCAGTCACCCACCCAGTCACCTACCGCAAACATTAGAAGCACAGAGACAGGAGAACTCTGATAGTTTTTAAATTTTCTCCTCCGCATAGTGTATTGTAAATTCATGAAATTAATCACATATCCTCAGACTGTATTGTTCTGAGTATGTAATTTTTTATGAAGTGTTTGGAAGCTGCTCTTAAAAGAAAAAAAAGAAAAGAAAAGTTTTCTCTTTTTTACTGTAACTTTAATAAATTGCCATTAAATCATCGTTCAAGATATCCTAAATCCGTCCGCAATTTAGCATCTTCAGTATTTTGGCATCATAAGAAAAAATGTTTGGTGTGATTTACGTGTTTCTGTTTGGAGGAGTATGAATTTGTTTACAGCCTGTTTAAAAACAAAACCCACATTAAAATAAATATAGCCGACTTCCTGTTGGTCGTAGCTAATGACTGTAAATTAGAAAGTTGTCCGGATTAATAAGAACAATTTATGTACCGAGTTTGGTGTCTGTAGCTATCATTATATATATATAAACATTAATAATTATATACCATTTAATGTTGATCAATATTAATTCCAAAATGTGTTAATATATTATTACATTTTAAAGTTTATCTTTTGAACATGACTATTTTTCTAACATTAAAAAGATTAATAAATGCTTTAAAAAAATTGTTCTTTGTTAGTTCATACTATCATGGAAGAATTAACATGCTGTAAAAATATATTTTTCATTGTTAGTTCACGTTAATTAATGCATTTCCTAATGTTAAGAATTGAGACCTTATTATAAAGTGTTATCAAAATCTTTTAAAGATTTTAAAAAACAGACCCTCTCTCTCTTTCTCTCTCTCACCCACTGCCTCAATCCACACAGTCACTCACACAGTCACTCACACCCCACCCCACCCCACCCCCACCCCTCACTCAGCTGCAGACTGGCAGGGAGCTCTCACTCAGCAGTCTAAGAGCTCTCTGATAGTTTTTAAATTTTCTCCTAAGCATAGTGTATTGTAAATTCATGAAATTAATCACATATCCTCAGACTGTATTGTTCTGTGTATGTAATTTTTTATGAAGTGTTTGGAAGCTGCTCTTAAAAGATAAAAAAAAAAAAAAAATTATATTTTTTACTGTAACTTTAATAAATTGCCATTAAATCATCGTTCAAGATATCCTAAATCCGTCCGCAATTTAGCATCTTCAGTATTTTGGCATCATGATAAAAAATGTTTGGTGTGATTTCCGTGTTTCTGCTTGGAGGAGTATTAATTTGTTTACAGCCCGTTTTTAAAAAAAACCCACATTAAAATAAATATAGCCGACTTCCTGTTGGTCGTAGCTAATGACTGTAAATTAGAAAGTTGTCCGGATTAATTAGAACAATTTATGTACCGAGTTTGGTGTCTGTAGCTAAAACTAACCCCCTCATTTTTGACAAAAGGTGGCGCTATAGAGTGTCTCTTCCACGCCCGTTTATGAGCTTTTTCCAGTGTCTAACTATCATTAATACTGATATGTGTGTTGAGTTTCATGACATTCTAAACATGTTATCTGCCTCAAAATCACCAGAAACGAATTTTCAACTTTGACACGTTGCCATGGCAACATAATTTTAGATATCAATATTCCCTTCACAGTTTTACATCGGCCGTGTTTTGACATTATTCTGGTGAAGTTTGAAGCAAATCGAGGTAAAAGAAGATGCTGAATTCAAAGCATTTTGAAAACGACACACTTCCTGCAGCCAGTTGGTGGCGCTATAACTTTCAGTCATAATAGTCACATCTATCCGATCGGCATCATACAACGAACAAATCACTGAAGTTTGATCTACATCATACAATGTATGTGGACGTTATTAGGCATTTCCTGGGTCTCATTTTTCGCCATAACTTCATCGCCTCGCCACGGGCAAACCGTTCGACATATCAAAAATATCTTCGCAATTTAGCGTCCCCAATGTCTTGAGATCATGTTCACCTAGTTTGGTGGCAATCGTATGGAAATCCTCAGAGGAGTATATCAAATTCCAGAGCATGCGCTTTTTAAACAGCCCTGAATAGCCGACTTCCTGTTGGGCGGAGCCTAAGACATGCTGTGCGGAAGTTGTTCAGCTCAATGAGTTCTATATGTGTACCGAGTTTCATATGAATACGTGCAAGTATGTGTGAGCTATACATCAAGTTTTCTGACAATTTTCCAGGGGGCGCCGTAGAGCCCCTGTGCCACGCCCGGGTCCCAGCCTCAGCGGCGTCCTAATGGCCGCAGGTTCCAATGTGCGTGCCAATTTTCGAGAGTTTTCGGGCACGTTAAGGCCCCCAAAAGTGCCCGGATGATTGAAATAAAAAAAAAAAAAAAAAAAAAAAAAAAAAAAAAAAAAAAAATAAAAAAATAAAAAATATAGCTGCGAGCAGCGATGACGGGCCCAAGCCGTCAGCATACGCCACCCCGGTGGCATCGTTAAAACGGTGCCCAGCGAGCACAAGCATCACAGTAACCCTCTGGCAGTTTGGTTTTAAGGGATACGGCAATTAAAGGGTTAATCCAAACCATCAACTCTGTGAAACACACACACACACAGAACATATAAAACTTTAAATTCTGTGAAAATTTATTTTTCATTGGTAGTTGATGATAGTTAATGCATTTACTAATGCTAACAAATGAGAAATTATTATAGTTACCAAAGCTTTTAATGATTTATAAGCATTTTTTAATGATTTATTTTTCCATTAACTAACATGAATAATTTTTTCTAACACAAATTAATAAAGTAAAAAATATATTGTTAATATTTAATGTTATT
Organism: Barbus barbus; assembly: GCF_936440315.1. Lineage (NCBI taxonomy): Eukaryota > Metazoa > Chordata > Actinopteri > Cypriniformes > Cyprinidae > Barbus > Barbus barbus. The sequence continues at coordinate 21,331,985 of NC_136719.1, forward strand.
TGTGAATTAACCAATGTTAAAAAACAACATTATTTAACTGTTGTTAATTTACATCATTAATAAATATATACCATTTAATGTTGATCAAAATCAATTCCAAAATGTGTTAATATATTATTACATTTTAAAGTTTTATCTTTTGAACATGACTATTTTTCTAATATAAAAAATATTTTGTTCATTGTTAGTTCATTGTAAGTTCATACTATCAATGAAGAATTAACATGCTGTAAAATATATATTTTTCATTGTTAGTTCATGTTAATTAATGCATTCACTACTGTTAACAAATGAGACTTAATTATAAAGTGTTATCAAAACCTTTAATGCTTTATAAGCATTTTTTAAGGATTTTATTGAGATGTTTAAACAGACCCTCTCTCTCTCTCCCCCTCCACACTCACTGAACTCACACAGTCAGTCACCTACCGCAAACATTAGAAGCACAGAGACAGGAGAACTCTGATAGTTTTTAAATTTTCTCCTCCGCATAGTGTATTGTAAATTCATGAAATTAATCACATATCCTCAGACTGTATTGTTCTGAGTATGTAATTTTTTATGAAGTGTTTGGAAGCTGCTCTTAAAAGAAAAAAAGAAAAGAAAAGTTTTCTCTTTTTTACTGTAACTTTAATAAATTGCCATTAAATCATCGTTCAAGATATCCTAAATACGTCCGCAATTTAGCATCTTCAGTATTTTGGCATCATGATAAAAAATGTTTGGTGTGATTTCCGTGTTTCTGATTGGAGGAGTATGAATTTGTTTACAGCCCGTTTAAAAAAAAAACCCACATTAAAATAAATATAGCCGACTTCCTGTTGGTCGTAGCTAATGACTGTAAATTAGAAAGTTGTCCGGATTAATAAGAACAATTTATGTACCGAGTTTGGTGTCTGTAGCTATCATTATATATATATATAAACATTAATAATTATATACCATTTAATGTTGATCAATATTAATTCCAAAATGTGTTAATATATTATTACATTTTAAAGTTTATCTTTTGAACATGACTATTTTTCTAACATTAAAAAGATTAATAAATGCTTTAAAAAAATTGTTCTTTGTTAGTTCATACTATCATGGAAGAATTAACATGCTGTAAAAATATATTTTTCATTGTTAGTTCACGTTAATTAATGCATTTCCTAATGTTAAGAATTGAGACCTTATTTAATGATTTATAAGCATTTTTTAAAGATTTTAAAAAACAGACCCTCTCTCTCTTTCTCTCTCTCACCCAGCTCCTCAATCCACACAGTCACTCACACAGTCACTCACACCCCACCCCACCCCCACCCCTCACTCAGCTGCAGGCTGACAGGGAGCTCTCACTCAGATGCAGGCTGGCAGGGAGCTCTCACTCAGCAGTCTAAGAGCTCTCTGATAGTTTTTAAATTTTCTCCTAAGCATAGTGTATTGTAAATTCATGAAATTAATCACATATCCTCAGACTGTATTGTTCTGTGTATGTAATTTTTTATGAAGTGTTTGGAAGCTGCTCTTAAAAGATAAAAAAAAAAAAAAATTATCTTTTTTACTGTAACTTTAATAAATTGCCATTAAATCATCGTTCAAGATATCCTAAATCCGTCCGCAATTTAGCATCTTCAGTATTTTGGCATTATGATAAAAAATGTTTGGTGTGATTTCCGTGTTTCTGCTTGGAGGAGTATTAATTTGTTTACAGCCCGTTTTTAAAAAAAACCCACATTAAAATAAATATAGCCGACTTCCTGTTGGTCGTAGCTAATGACTGTAAATTAGAAAGTTGTCCGGATTAATTAGAACAATTTATGTACCGAGTTTGGTGTCTGTAGCTAAAACTAACCCCCTCATTTTTGACAAAAGGTGGCGCTATAGAGTGTCTCTTCCACGCCCGTTTATGAGCTTTTTCCAGTGTCTAACTATCATTAATACTGATATGTGTGTTGAGTTTCATGACATTCTAAACATGTTATCTGCCTCAAAATCACCAGAAACGAATTTTCAACTTTGACACGTTGCCATGGCAACATAATTTTAGATATCAATATTCCCTTCACAGTTTTACATCGGCCGTGTTTTGACATTATTCTGGTGAAGTTTGAAGCAAATCGAGGTAAAAGAAGATGCTGAATTCAAAGCATTTTGAAAACGACACACTTCCTGCAGCCAGTTGGTGGCGCTATAACTTTCAGTCATAATAGTCACATCTATCCGATCGGCATCATACAACGAACAAATCACTGAAGTTTGATCTACATCATACAATGTATGTGGACGTTATTAGGCATTTCCTGGGTCTCATTTTTCGCCATAACTTCATCGCCTCGCCACGGGCAAACCGTTCGACATATCAAAAATATCTTCGCAATTTAGCGTCCCCAATGTCTTGAGATCATGTTCACCTAGTTTGGTGGCAATCGTATGGAAATCCTCAGAGGAGTATATCAAATTCCAGAGCATGCGCTTTTTAAACAGCCCTGAATAGCCGACTTCCTGTTGGGCGGAGCCTAAGACATGCAGCGTGAAAGTTGTTCGGCTCAATGAGTTCTATATGTGTACCGAGTTTCATATGAATACGTGCAAGTATGTGTGAGCTATACATCAAGTTTTCTGACAATTTTCCAGGGGGCGCCGTAGAGCCCCTGTGCCACGCCCGGGTCCCAGCCTCAGCCGCGTCCTAATGGCCGCAGGTTCCAATGTGCGTGCCAATTTTCGAGAGTTTTCGGGCACGTTAAGGCCCCCAAAAGTGCCCGGATGATTGAAATAAAAAAAAATAAAAATAAAAAAAAATAATAAATATAGCTGCGAGCAGCGATGACGGGCCCAAGCCGTCAGCATACGCCACCCCGGTGGCATCGATAAAACGGTGCCCAGCGAGCACAAGCATCACAGTAACCCTCTGGCAGTTTGGTTTTAAGGGATACGGCAATTAAAGGGTTAATCCAAACCATCAACTCTGTGAAACACACACACACAGAACAACATATAAAACTTTAAATTCTGTGAAAATATATTTTTCATTGGTAGTTCATGTTAGTTAATGCATTTACTAATGCTAAAAAATGAGAAATTATTATAGTTACCAAAAGCTTTTAATGATTTATAAGCATTTTTTAATGATTTATTTTTCCATTAACTAACATGAATAATTTTTTCTAACAAATTAATAAAGTAAAAAAAATATTGTTAATATTTAATGTTATTTGTGAATTAACCAATCTTAAAAACCTATATTATTTAACTGTTGTTAGTTAACATCAACAATAATTATATTCCATTTAATGTTTATCAAAATTAATTCCAAAATGTGTTAATATATTATTCAAATTTAAAGTTTTATTTTTTGAACATGACTATTTTTCTAACATTAAAAACATTTTGTTCATTGTTAGTTCATTGTAAGTTCATACTATCAATGAAGAATTAACATGCTGTGAAAAATAAATTTTTCATTGTTAGTTCATGTTAATTAATGCATTTCCCAATGTTAACAATTGAGACCTTATTATAAAGTGTTATCAAAATCTTTAATGCTTTATAAGCATTTTTTAAGGATTTTATTGAGAAGTTTAAACAGACCCTCTCTCTCTCTCTCTCTCTCTCTCTCTCTCTCTCCCCCTCCACACTCACTGAACTCACACAGTCAGTCACCCACCCAGTCACCCACCGCACACATTAGGAGCACAGAGACAGGAGAACTCTGATAGTTTTAATTTTCTGCTCTCCATAGTGTATTGTAAATTCATGAAATTAAGCACATATCCTCACACTGTATTGTTCTGTGTATGTAATTTTTTATGAAGTGTTTGGAAGCTGCTCTTAAAAGATAAAAAAAAATTGTGTTCTCTTTTTTCTGTAACTTTAATAAATTGCCATTAAAACACCGTTCAAGATATTCTAAATCCGTCCGCAATTTAGCATCTTCAGTATTTTGGCATCATGAGAAAAAATGTTTGGTGTGATTTCCGTGTTTCTGCTTGGAGGAGTATGAATTTGTTTACAGCCCGTTTAAAAAAAAAAAAAACACATAAAAAAAAAATAGCCGATTTCCTGTTGGTCGTAGCTAATGACTGTAAATTAGAAAGTTGTCCGGCTTAACATGAACAATTTATGTACCGAGTTTGGTGTCTGTAGCTATCATTATATATATATATAATCATTAATAATTATATACCATTTAATGTTGATCAATATTAATTCCAAAATGTGTTTATATATTATTACATTTTAAAGTTTATCTTTTGAACATGACTATTTTTCTAACATTAAAAAGATTAATAAATGCTTTAAAAAAAATTGTTCTTTGTTAGTTCATACTATCATGGAAGAATTAACATGCTGTAAAAATATATTTTTCATTGTTAGTTCACGTTAATTAATGCATTTCCTACTGTTAAGAATTGAGACCTTATTATAAAGTGTTATCAAAATCTTTAATGATTTATAAGCATTTTTTAAAGATTTTAAAAAACAGACCCTCTCTCTCTCTTTCTCTCTCTCACCCAGCTCCTCAATCCACACAGTCACTCACACAGTCACTCACAGCCCACCCCACCCCCACCCCACACTCAGCTGCAGGCTGGCAGGGATCTCTCACTCAGAAGCAGTATATCAACTCTCTGATAGTTTTAAAATTTTCTCCTAAGCATAGTGTATTGTAAATTCATGAAATTAATCACATATCCTCAGACTGTATTGTTCTGTGTATGTAATTTTTTATGAAGTGTTTGGAAGCTGCTTTAAAAAGAAGAAAAAAAAATAAAAAATCTATTTTTTACTGTAACTTGAATAAATTGCCATTAAATCATCGTTCAAGATATCCTAAATCCGTCCGCAATTTAGCATCTTCAGTATTTTGGCATCATGATAAAAAATGTTTGGTGTGATTTCCGTGTTTTTGCTTGGAGGAGTATTAATTTGTTTACAGCCTGTTTTAAAAAAAAACCCACATTAAAATAAATATAGCCGACTTCCTGTTGGTCGTAGCTAATGACTGTAAATTAGAAAGTTGTCCGGATTAATAAGAACAATTTATGTACCGAGTTTGGGGTCTGTAGCTAAAACTAACCCCCCCATTTTTGACAAAAGGTGGCGCTATAGAGTGCCTCTTCCACGCCCGTTTATGAGCTTTTTCCAGTGTCTAACTATCATTAATACTCATATGTGTGTTGAGTTTCATGACATTCTAAACATGTTATCTGCCTCAAAATCACCAGAAACGAATTTTCAACTTTGACACGTTGCCATGGTAACATAATTTTAGATATCAATCTTCCCTTCACAGTTTTACATCGGCCGTGTTTTGACATTATTCTGGTGAAGTTTGAAGCAAATCGAGTAAAAATAAGATGCTGAATTCAAAGCATTTTGAAAACGACACACTTCCTGCAGCCAGTTGGTGGCGCTATAACTTTCAGTCATAATAGTCACATCTATCCGATCGGCATCACACAACGAACAAATCAATGAAGTTTGATCTACATCATACAATGTATGTGGACGTTATTAGGCATTTCCTGTGTCTCATTTTTCGCCATAACTTCATAGCCTCGCCACGGGCAAACCGTTCGACATATCAAAAATATCTTCGCAATTTAGCGTCCCCAATGTCTTGAGATCATGTTCACCGAGTTTGGTGGCAATCGTATGGAAATCCTCAGAGGAGTATATCAAATTCCAGAGCATGCGCTTTTTAAACAGCCCTGAATAGCAGACTTCCTGTTGGGCGGAGCCTAAGACATGCAGCGTGAAAGTTGTTCAGCTCAATGAGTTCTATATGTGTACCGAGTTTCATATGAATACGTGCAAGTATGTGTGAGCTATACATCAAGTTTTCTGACAATTTTCCAGGGGGCGCCGTAGAGCCCCTGTGCCACGCCCGGGTCCCAGCCTCAGCGGCGTCCTAATGGCCGCAGGTTCCAATGTGCGTGCCAATTTTCAAGAGTTTTCGGGCACGTTAAGGCCCCCAAAAGTACCCGGATAGTCGAAATAAAAAATAATAAAAAAAAAAAATATAGCTGCAAGCAGCGATGACGGGCCCAAGCCGTCAGCATACGCCACCCCGGTGGCATCAATAAAACGGTGCCTGGCGAGCACAAGCATCACAGTAACCCTCTGGCAGTTTGGTTTTAAGGGATACGGCAATTAAAGGGTTAATCCAAACCATCAACTCTGTGAAACACACACACACAGAACAACATATAAAACTTTATAAATTTGTAACACTTTAAAATAAGGTTTCAGTTTTTAACATTAACTATATTAATTAACATGAACAATAAGTATCTAGTATTTATGGTACCACTTTCTATGAAGCCCGTATTTATAACACGTAATAAAGGTATTCTTAAGGCATTATAATGAATGCATAATGCATTATAAATAACATAAGTAACTCTGCAATTACATATCAACTAGCAGTCATGAGAGTATTAGTAGTGCGTCTGATGAATATACTGTATGCTAACACTTTATTTTGATGGTTCCTCAACAGACAAACTGAGTATAGGATACTTTGCAAGTATGTGAATATTCTACCTACCCTACCTAAGTCTACTAATACAAATAGTTTTATATAAACAAAGCAGATTTAAAGGCTCATTTATCTTCCAAACAGAAAAGTTAAACACAACACAGAGGGATACTGTAACGGGGCGAACAAGACGTGAGACATGCGGATCCATGTGCTAACTTTTATTTATAAACATAGTCAAGACACAGCCAAATAGATATGGCATGGGCAAGACACAAGAGACATCTGGGCAAGCGTGTCGACGATCGGCGAACAATATCCAATAGGGCAAGGCAGAGAGATAATCCAAGTACACAAGCAATAATCCAAACGAGATGCAAACAGAGTCCAAACGGTAAGGCAAAGGGTGAATCCAGGAAACACGGCAGATATCAAAACACTAGAAAAGGCAAGGCAAGGCTATAATCACTGAGAGGGCTCTGTAGAGTAGCTATTGCTAGGATATACGAGAACAATACTCGGCATCTAGCAAAAGGAAGTCCATGGTTTATAAAGCCTGAGTGATTAGTGTGAACATTGAAGTAGTGAAGTGCAAGAGTCCATGCAGTGAGTGGGTGACCTCTGGTGGTGATTAACCGAAAATGCATGGACCAGATTCATGACAGATACAGAACACAGAAATATTTTCACGATGCAAAAAATGAAAACTTTACACTTGATAAAAAACAGAAAACTAAACCTCTGCAATTTCATTGAAAAAAGTAAATAAATACAAATTAAAGTGTACAGTTGTACAGTTTCATTTTTTGCATCTTGAAAAAATATTTCTGTTCTGTTTCCCTCTGTGTTGTGTTTGTTTATTTTTTCTGTTAGGAAGATGACTGAGCCTTTCAATCTCCTTTGTCATAGATATGCCTAATAAATAAAGAACAAGCCATTTATAGCTGTATTTAAAAACTGCTTACTAATGACTATTAATGTTGCCACAATGCTTTATAAAGGATGAACTAACTATTCACTAATGTTTACCTAATGATTCATAGCATGCAGTTATTATAAAGTGTTACCCTATAATGTATTATAATTGTTGTTATGATTATTCATGAGATTTTATAACACATTATAAGGTTTTTTATAATCCATTATACGTTCACTATAATGCCTTAAGAATACCCTTATAATGTATTATAAATACGGGCTTCATAGAAAGTGTTACCGTATTTATTAGTGTTAGTTAATATTCAAAACTGAAACATTATTAAGATTTTAAGTTTTATCTGTTAACATTAGTTAATGCACTGTGAATTAACATAAACATTTTGATTAACTAACATCAACAAACATTAATAAATTCTGTGAAAATATATTTTTCATTGGTAGTTCACGTTAGTTAATGCATTTACTAATGTTAAGAAATGAGACCTTATTATAAAGTGTTATCAAAATCTTTAATGATTTATAAGCATTTTTTAACGATTTATTTTTCCATGAACTAACATTAATAATTTTTACTAATACAAATAAATGAAGTAAAAATGTATTGTTCATCCTTAATGTTATTTGTGAATTAACCAATGTTAAAAAACTATATTATTTAACTGTTGTTAGTTAACATCAACAATAATGATATACCATTTATTAATGTTAATTAATATTAAGTCCAAAATGTATTGATACATTATTAAAATGTAAAGTTGTATCTTTTGAACATGACTATTTTTCTAACATTAAAAAGATTAATAAATGCTTTAAAAAAATTGTTCTTTGTTAGTTCATACTATCATGGAAGAATTAACATGCTGTAAAAATATATTTTTCATTGTTAGTTCACGTTAATTAATGCATTTCCTAATGTTATGAAATGAGACCTTATTAGAAAGTGTTATCAAAATCTTTAATGATTTATAAGCATTTTTTAAAGATTTAAAAAAAACAGACCCTCTCTCTCTCTTTCTCTCTCTCACCCACTGCCTCAATCCACACAGTCACTCACACAGTCACTCACAGCCCACCCCACCCCCACCCCTCACTCAGCTGCAGGCTGGCAGGGATCTCTCACTCAGAAGCATTTTAACAACTCTCTGATAGTTTTTTAATTTTCTGCTCTCCATAGTGTATTGTAAATTCATGAAATTAATCACATATCCTCAGACTATATTGTTATGTGCATGTAATTTTTTATGAAGTGTTTGGAAGCTGCTCTTAAAAGATAAAAAAAATTAAAAAACTCTCTTTTTTACTGTAACTTTAATAAATTGCCATTAAATCATCGTTCAAGATATCCTAAATCCGTCCGCAATTTAGCATCTTCAGTATTTTGGCATCATGAGAAAAAATGTTTGGTGTGATTTACGTGTTTCTGTTTGGAGGAGTATGAATTTGTTTACAGCCCGTTTTTAAAAAAACCCCACATTAAAATAAATATAGCCGACGTCCTGTTGGTCGTAGCTAATGACTGTTAATTAGAAAGTTGTCCGGATTAATAAGAACAATTTATGTACCGAGTTTGGTGTCTGTAGCTAAAACTAACCCCCCCATTTTTGACAAAAGGTGGCGCTATAGAGTGCCTCTTCCACGCCCGTTTATGAGCTTTTTCCAGTGTCTAACTATCATTAATACTCATATGTGTGTTGAGTTTCATGACATTCTAAACATGTTATCTGCCTCAAAATCACCAGAAACGAATTTTCAACTTTGACACGTTGCCATGGCAACATAATTTTAGATATCAATATTTCCTTCACAGTTTTACATCGGCCGTGTTTTGACATTATTCTGGTGAAGTTTGAAGCAAATCGAGTAAAAAGAAGATGCTGAATTCAAAGCATTTTGAAAACGACACACTTCCTGCAGCCAGTTGGTGGCGCTATAACGTTCAGTCATAATAGTCACATCTATCCGATCGGCATCATACAACGAACAAATCACTGAAGTTTGATCAACATCATACAATGTATGTGGACGTTATTAGGCATTTCCTGGGTCTCATTTTTCGCCATAACTTCATCGCCTCGCCACGGGCAAACCGTTCGACATATCAAAAATATCTTCGCAATTTAGCGTCCCCAATGTCTTGAGATCATGTTCACCAAGTTTGGTGGCAATCGTATGGAAATCCTCAGAGGAGTATATCAAATTCCAGAGCATGTGCTTTTTAAACAGCCCTGAATAGCCGACTTCCTGTTGGGCGGAGCCTATGACATGCTGTGCGGAAGTTGTTCGGCTCAATGAGTTCTATATGTGTACCGAGTTTCATATGAATACGTGCAAGTATGTGTGAGCTATACATCAAGTTTTCTGACAATTTTCCAGGGGGCGCCGTAGAGCCCCTGTGCCACGCCCGGGTCCCAGCCTCAGCCGCGTCCTAATGGCCGCAGGTTCCAACGTGCGTGCCAATTTTCAAGAGTTTTCGGGCACGTTAAGGCCCCCAAAAGTACCCGGATAGTCGAAATAAAAAATAATAAAAAAAAAAAAAATAAAAAAAAAAATAAATATAGCTGCGAGCAGCGATGACGGGCCCAAGCCGCCAGTGCATATGCCACCCCGGTGGCATCGATAAAACGGTGCCCAGCGAGCACACACAATACAGTAACCCTCTGGCAGTTTGGTTTTAAGGGATACGGCAATTAAAGGGTTAATCCAAACCATCAACTCTGTGAAACACAACACACAGAACAACATATAAAACTTTAAATTCTGTGAAAATATATTTTTCATTGGTAGTTGATGTTAGTTAATGCATTTACTAATGCTAACAAATGAGAAATTATTATAGTTACCAAAGCTTTTAATGATTTATAAGCATTTTTTTTATGATTTATTTTTCCATTAACTAACATGAATAATTTTTACTAACACAAATAAAGTAAAAAATATATTGTTAATATTTAATGTTATTTGTGAATTAACCAATGTTAAAAAACAACATTATTTAACTGTTGTTAGTTAACATCAACAATAATTATATACCATTTAATGGTGATCAATATTAATTCCAAAATGAGTTAATATATTATTACATTTTAAAGTTTTATCTTTTGAGCATGACTATTTTTCTAATATTAAAAATATTATGTTCATTGTTAGCTCATTGTAAGTTCATACTATCAATGAAGAATTAACATGCTGTAAAAAATATATTTTTCATTGTTAGTTCATATTAATTAATGCATTCCCTACTGTTAACAATTGAGACTTAATTATAAAGTGTTATCAAAACCTTTAATGCTTTATAAGCATTTTTTAAGGATTTTATTGAGAAGTTTAAACAGACCCTCTCTCTCTCTCTCTCTCTCTCTCTTTCTTTCTCTCTCTCTCCCCCTCCACACTCACTGAACTCACACAGTCACTCACACCCCACCCCTCACTCAGAAGCAGTGACAGGGAGCTCTCACTCAGCAGCAGCTCTGATAGTTTTTTAATTTTCTCCTCTGCATAGTGTATTGTAAATTCATGAAATTAATCACATATCCTCAGACTGTATTGTTCTGTGTATGTAATTTTTTATGAAGTGTTTGGAAGCTGCTCTTAAAAAAAAAAAAAAAAAAAAAGAATTCTCTTTTTTACTGTAACTTTAATAAATTGCCATTAAATCATCGTTCAAGATATCCTAAATCCGTCCGCAATTTAGCATCTTCAGTATTTTGGCATCACTAGAAAAAATGTTTTGGTGTGATTTCTGTGTTTCTGTTTGGAGGAGTATGAATTTGTTTACAGCTCGTTTTAAAAAAAAACCCACATTAAAATAAATATAGCCGACTTCCTGTTGGTCGTAGCTAATGACTGTAAATTAGAAAGTTGTCCGGATTAATAAGAACAATTTATGTACCGAGTTTGGTGTCTGTAGCGATCATTATATATATATAATCATTAATAATTATATACCATTTAATGTTGATCAATATTAATTCCAAAATGTGTTAATATATTATTAAATTTTAAAGTTTATCTTTTGAACATGACTATTTTTCTAACATTAAAAAGATTAATAAATGCTTTAAAAAAAATTTTTCTTTGTTAGTTCATACTATCATGGAAGAATTAACATCCTGTAAAAATATATTTTTCATTGTTAGTTCATGTTAATGCATTTCCTAATTTTAAGAAATGAGACCTTATTATAAAGTGTTATCAAAATCTTTAATGATTTATAAGCATTTTTTAAAGATTTTAAAAAACAGACCCTCTCTCTCTTTTTCTCTCTCTCTCACCCACTGCCTCAATCCACACAGTCACTCACACAGTCACTCACACCCCACAACACCCCACCCCCACCCCTCACTCAGAAGCAGTGGCAGGAGCTCTCACTCAGAAGCAGGCTGATAGTTTTTAAATTTTCTCCTAAGCATAGTGTATTGTAAATTCATGAAATTAATCACATATCCTCAGACTGTATTGTTCTGTGTATGTAATTTTTTATGAAGTGTTTGGAAGCTGCTCTTAAAAGATAAAAAAAAAAAAAAAAATTATCTTTTTTACTGTAACTTTAATAAATTTCCATTAAATCATCGTTCAAGATATCCTAAATCCGTCCGCAATTTAGCATCTTCAGTATTTTGGCATCATGAGAAAAAATGTTTGGTGTGATTTCCGTGTTTCTGCTTGGAGGAGTATTAATTTGTTTACAGCCCGTTTAAAAAAAAACCCCACATTAAAATAAATATAGCCGATTTCCTGTTGGTCGTAGCTAATGACTGTAAATTAGAAAGTTGTCCGGATTAATAAGAACAATTTATGTACCGAGTTTGGTGTCTGTAGCTATCATTATATATATATAATCATTAATAATTATATACCATTTAATGTTGATGAATATTAATTCCAAAATGTGTTTATATATTATTACATTTTAAAGTTAATCTTTTGAACATGATTATTTTTCTAACATTAAAAAGATTAATAAATGCTTTAAAAAAAAAGTTATTTGTTAGTTCATACTATCATGGAAGAATTAACATGCTGTAAAAATATATTTTTCATTGTTAGTTCACGTTAATTAATGCATTTCCTAATGTTAAGAATTGAGACCTTATTATAAAGTGTTATCAAAATCTTTAATGATTTATAAGCATTTTTTAAAGATTTAAAAAAAACAGACCCTCTCTCTCTCTTTCTCTCTCTCACCCACTGCCTCAATCCACACAGTCACTCACACAGTCACTCACACCCCACCCCACCCCTCACTCAGCTGCAGGCTGACAGGACCTCTCACTCAGAAGCATTATATCAACTCTCTGATAGTTTTTAAATTTTCTCCTAAGCATAGTGTATTGTAAATTCATGAAATTAATCACATATCCTCAGACTGTATTGTTCTGTGTATGTAATTTTTTATGAAGTGTTTGGAAGCTGCTCTTAAAAGATAAAAAAAAATAAAAATTATCTTTTTTACTGTAACTTTAATAAATTGCCATTAAATCATCGTTCAAGATATCCTAAATCCGTCCGCAATTTAGCATCTTCAGTATTTTGGCATCATGATAAAAAATGTTTCGTGTGATTTCCGTGTTTCTGCTTGGAGGAGTATTAATTTGTTTACAGCCCGTTTTTAAAAAAAACCCACATTAAAATAAATATAGCCGACTTCCTGTTGGTCGTAGCTAATGACTGTAAATTAGAAAGTTGTCCGGATTAATAAGAACAATTTATGTACCAAGTTTGGTGTCTGTAGCTAAAACTAACCCCCCCATTTTTGACAAAAGGTGGCGCTATAGAGTGCCTCTTCCACGCCCGTTTATGAGCTTTTTCCAGTGTCTAACTATCATTAATACTGATATGTGTGTTGAGTTTCATGACAATCTAAACATGTTATCTGCCTCAAAATCACCAGAAACGAATTTTCAACTTTGACACGTTGCCATGGCAACATAAGTTTAGATATCAATATTCCCTCCACAGTTTTACATCGGCCGTGTTTTGACATTATTCTGGTGAAGTTTGAAGCAAATCGAGTAAAAATAAGATGCTGAATTCAAAGCATTTTGAAAACGACACACTTCCTGCAGCCAGTTGGTGGCGCTATAACTTTCAGTCATAATAGTCACATCTATCCGATCGGCATCATACAACGAACAAATCACTGAAGTTTGATCTGCATCATACAATGTATGTGGACGTTATTACGCATTTCCTGGGTCTCATTTTTCGCCATAACTTCATCGCCTCGCCACGGGCAAACCGTTCGACATATCAAAAATATCTTCGCAATTTAGCGTCCCCAATGTCTTGAGATCATGTTCACCGAGTTTGGTGGCAATCGTATGGAAATCCTCAGAGGAGTATATCAAATTCCAGAGCATGCGCTTTTTAAACAGCCCTGAATAGCCGACTTCCTGTTGGGCGGAGCCTAAAACATGCAGCATGAAAGTTGTTCAGCTCAATGAGTTCTATATGTGTACCGAGTTTCATATGAATACGTGCAAGTATGTGTGAGCTATACATCAAGCTTTCTGACAATTTTGCAGGGGGCGCCGTAGAGCCCCTGTGCCACGCCCGGGTCCCAGCCTCAGCGGCGTCCTAATGGCCGCAGGTTCCAATGTGTGTGCCAATTTTCAAGAGTTTTCGGGCACGTTAAGGCCCCCAAAAGTACCCGGATAGTCGAAATAAAAAATAATAAAAAAAAAAAAAAAAAAAAAAAAAAAAAAAAAAAAAAAAAAAAATAATAATCCTTAGGGGAACAATAGGGCCCTGCGCCTTACTGGCTTGGGCCCTAATAATAATCCTTAGAAGAACAATAGGGCCCTGCGCCTTACTGGCTTGGGCCCTAAAAATAATAATCCTTAGAAGAACAATAGGGCCCTGCGCCTTACTGGCTTGGGCCCTAATAATCCTTAGAAGAACAATAGGGCCCTGCGCCTTACTGGCTTGGGCCCTAAAAAAATAATAATCCTTAGAAGAACAATAGGGCCCTGCGCCTTACTGGCTTGGGCCCTAAAAATCCTTACTGTTGAGCCTTGTGCTGCTGTCTCTCATTTCAGACAAAAACTGCCTTTAAGCATATGTGTATATGTGAAATGAAAACACACATTGGGCATCATAAATCTGCGGGTGTGAGATTGTCAGAGACACATGAGACAGACTTGTGCCATGTTTAGACTGGGTCCAGATGTACCCGCCTGCAACTGAGGAGGTCCGGCGCTGCCTCACCCTGCAAAGAGCCGGACACTTAACCACTTACCAAACAATACCTCTGAGCTCTGCCTGACACACGAGACATGCCGTACCCACAGGCAGCACGAGGACAATGACAAGCAACCACAAAGACTCCCATCGCAACAAGTTAGGCTCCCGCTAACAATGGTAACAAATACTGTTACCTCGAATACTACATTCGCTTTTATGTAATATAAGAGTAGGACATCGCTATCAATGCTAGAACATCGCATGGCTGAAGATTATTTCTCACTGACGTGCTTGTCCCACTTCTGGGCTACTCAAAGAATGAATGGAGGGTGGATCGTAAACGCCCACAGGTATAAAATCAACACGTCTCCCAGCAGCGCTCACATCCAGACTCTCTAAGTGCTCTGAGTGGGTTTAGTGTTTCAATGACTCATTCTCAATGTGCATTCAACGTCCTCTTTGGTATCACAGACCGATTCATCAGCTCAGCTCCATTCAATGGCCCAAATGCAGGTGCACTTCTGTTGAGACTGAGGCAAATTCACTTTTGAGGTATTATAAAAGATGCCTATTTTTCTTGCCATTCATTTTTTTTAGGGGGGGGGGGGGGGTGCCACTTTTAGTGAAGCTGGTTTAAATACAAAACTCAATACTTCATATGAATTAAAAATATATATTATAGAAATATAAATATGAGTTAAAGCATGTTTACAAGTAAGGATGCACTGATATTAAAATTCTAGGCTGATACTGGTAAGTCAATAATTATTTTCTTGATATGGCCAATAATCATTAAAATTCTATACTGTTTTGTGTAATAAATTTTAAAAAATTTATAAATTTACAGTAAAATTTACAATTTACAATAAAACAAATAACAACTAAATCTAGCCATTTTAAATGCTATAAATGAATTTAGACCTCACAACATTTGAATGTAAAGTATGAAAAATGGACATTGTTAAAGATTCCAATTTGTTAAAGATTTCATTTAACTATTATTCAAGTAACTGTTTTTAACTTTAACAGTAATATTAACTAAAAAAAGCAAAAAGAACATTCACAACGATATGAAATAAATTCTATTAAGTTTTAAAATTCTAATATAAATTAATCAAAATAATTAGCTAACAAAACTTTTTTTATTTGTAATTACACTACCATTCAAAAATTACCTAGTATAAACATTAATATTGTGAAAAATTCTTAATATTGTCTTTTTTCAACTTAAAAAAAAAAAATGCATTTAGTCTTCAGTGTCACATGATCCTGCAGAAATCATTCTAAAATGCTGATTTTGTGCTCAAGAAAAATGTATTACTATTATTTAATGTTGAAAACAGTTGTGCTGCTTAATATTTTTGTGGAATCCATTATTTTTTTCAGGATTCTTTGATGAACAGAAACAATTCAATTTGAAATTAACATGTTACATTATAAACGCCACTATTTTTTTACAATAATTAAACAATTTTCTTTTTTAATCTTACTGACCACATTTGAATGGTAATGCATGAAAAAAAAAAAAAATATCCATCAATGTTGTACAATAGTGCTGAGAATATAAATGTAACTACTTGAAGAACAAAAATTGATGACAGATACAATCCGCTTCAGCTCATCTGCAATAAAACATGGGTAACTCTTACTACGAGAGGGTTTATGAGCTACATATTTCAATAAAATTATATTAAACTCATAAAAGTAATAACAGCAAGCTCCATCCATGCAGGTGGCCTCCGTCTGAGGCTCGACTGGAGTTTACCAGAACCTCCGGTACACAAAAACAGAGCAGCGCACACATGTAAACACGTGTGCAAACCCCTGTGCACAAAAATGGCACGCTCGCTCTGATTTACAGCGGAGTAAACGATTTAAGCTGCACGTCTCGCTCTAACACCTAAACACCTGACAGCCCTCTCATAAATAAGGTTAGCCAGAGCCTCCTGTGTAATTTACACCTACACTATCTCTTAAACTAACATGTAGCAGGTTCATCTGCCATATTTCAGCACCACAGGCTAAAAAACCACCGGGGAAAGATGAATGAGTTGGATGGGCATTAGGAGAGAGAGAAAGAGAGAGAGCAAGTACAAATGTGCAGTTGCGATGGGCTGGGGCGCGTGAACTTCAAAAGCCTACAGAGGATCTGTTTTGGATGTGGAGGCAATGTTGGCTACATTCAGGCCGGGCGCAGGCTTAGCTTACGTTCCTGTGAAAGCGCTCCTGGCCTGAGGCGCAGCCGCAATAACAGCTGACAGCAACATCAAGGCCTCACATCTCCCATCATAAATCCTCTGGCCCTCATTCTTCTTCTCTCATGCGGTGAAATGCATCTTTGTCCCATAAGGATGATTTATTTAGGAGAAATCTATAAGATGCACAAGTCGCTTCACAGCACGGGGCTCTGCGTACAAGAGGAAGGGAGAAAACCAGACCCCCAAATCAAGGCAAAGCCTGCGTGCCATTTGAACAAGCAAACCTAGTTATGTGGAGAATTAATATGATCCATCTCTCAGAATAAAAACATCTGAATATGAAAACAACAGCACAGCGTGTGACAAACTACCACCAACTGTAATAAAAAGGAAGCTGACTGTAATAAAAAGGAAGTGAACATGCCTGAAACTGACACGAATAAATTATGCCTCCTACAGGCTGACTTTAAAACTGTAGTTACAGTATGTGCAAACACACAAGAAAGAGACCAGAGAGACTCTTAAACTTTTTTTATATAGACTACACAAGCTTATATTTCCCTCATGGACTCTGGGACTGTGACACAATCAAAGATCATTGTATTTATTGTATTTAAGTAAAAAAAAAAAAAAAAAAAAAGTGTTTATTAATCACTAAAATTTATTTGTTTTCTTTATTTAATTTCAGTTTTTCTAAATTCAGTCAGTGTTTTAATTCAGTGTGCTACTGTTTCTTTGTAATTGTTTGTGAAAAATAATAGAATCTTTCAAAGTCTAGGAAACGTTCTGAATATTTGTCTATTTAAAATATTTAGAAAATAAAAATATGGGATCTCCAAAGTATGAGAAGCTTCCTGAATCTTTCTGTTGGTTTAAAATATTTTAGAAAATTAAATTAAAAAAAATAATAATACTAATAATAATAATAATATAGGATCTCCTCTAAAGTATGAGATGCTCTCTCAATATTTGTGTCAATTCATATATATTTTTAATGTTTTAATGTATAATTCTAAATTAATAATTTTTTTCCATTTAGTGATTGTTGTTGGACAACCTTTGCGTACATTAACTTACACCAAGAAAAAAAAACAATTGTATAATATAAGAGTTTCTGGCAAAATGACATTTGAATGGTGATGTGTGTTATAATTATAATTATAATTATAATTACTAAAGCTTTTGTGGGACAACCTGTGTATACAAACCAAAAACACCAAATATTAGTTAAAATGCCACAGTTTCTGGCAAAATACCATACATAAGATCTATTAAAAAAAATCAATTCGGGTAAGAAGCTTTTCAATTTTTTTTTAGTTTCTGCCACAATATTATAGCTGTTTGTGAAATTTACAAGCACTTTGTGAGTGAAAATTGTCTCTGCATCATTTTTTTTCAGTGAATCTCAGTTCCTCATAACATGCTCTGATAGTCACCTCCAAGCTCACCAGACCCTGAAGAAGCACAGCGGCCCTACACACCTTTGATTTGCACTCTGCATGTTAATTCCCAGCGTTTTATTGCCAATTGGAAATTTAGCACCATGAAAAATAAGCACAAATGCCAGTGCTGGAAATGTAAATTAATGGATGTGGTTGCTAGGTAACCAAGCACACTTCCTGAACGGCAAATTATTCATTCAATACGAAGCGAGAGATTACCTGGTAATTAATGTTTAGCTATAAATTTTCAGTTACTTACAGTCTGTGTATATCTGGTGCAGTTTGATGCAGCTGTTCATGTATGAAGCAGTGTAATCGATAATATTTCTCTATTTTTTGATGACTGTTTTGGGACAGTCTACATGTTTACTAAAGTAAAAAAAATCCCAAAAATACTGTTTTCTCATGGAAGTAAAACGCTTCAGGTTCCAGTTTCTCATCATTAGACACTTCCTGTATTCCCCCTACTCACAAAAAAAAACAGAGAAGATGAGGAACGTCATGACTGGATCGACTTCAGCGAGCTCAAACCACAAGACCATCTTGAATGTCTACAGTAAAACTCTCTGCAGCACAAAGGAAAACAGCAGGCCTCATCACTGGGGTCTCAATTCTGAGAAGCAGAGACTTGGACCTGATATTGTCCGGTTCGATCCAGAACGTCCACCATCTGTAACAGCTGGATGTCAGCCGGTTAAGAGTGAGAACATTTGGAGGAGGTCCATCAAAAACATGGCCTGAAATTCAGGTTTGAACAAGAATCAAAAATCACAAATTGGACCCTACTTTGCCAGCGTTATCACGTAGATTGACTAAACACAAAATCTCATAGATGCCAAGACAACACACGTTATTCCCAGACAGAGCATCTGGCCGACTGCGGACCTTCAATCCAGCATCAACAAACAAAGCAAACTCCCAACTCGAGTGGAAATGTTTGGCATCTTCCTCACAAAGGCAAACAAACCTGTGGCTCGAAACATTTTGAAAGTAGGTGAGCTATGCTACTTGGTTGGAAGAGAAAGAGATGTTTTTTTAACCTATGTGACATTCAAAAACACGCGTGTGCTGAAAACACAGACGCACAGCCAAAGAAAATGATGGCTTCGCTGTTCAGCTTCAAAATCCCTGAATTATTAGACTCACCTAAGCCTCTGCAATTTTGAAGGGAAATTACATTTTGATCCCATGCACTACAATAAGAAGAAGATAGGGAAGTAAGAGATTAAAATGAGTAGTTATGTCGCTCAATATTGTTTCGACCAGACAAAGGTCAAATAATTATTTGTTCAAGAAAATAAAAGGCTCTCATTTATTACTCCGCTGGCTTACATTCAAAATGTCTGAAATTAATTTTGTTCTCCACTTTTTACCTGGAATAAGGAAAATGTCTAATATTTTTGAAAATGAAATCTTTTAATGCTTAAATCACAAAAATGAAATTTCTGAGTAGAAAGGTGAAATATTTTTAACATTATTATGTGACCATGGACCACAAAACCAGTCATAAGGGTAAATTTAAAAATATATATATTTAATAAAGCTGAATAAATAAGCTTTCAATTGATGTATGGTTTGTTAGGATAGGACAATATTTGGCCGAGATACAACTATTTGAAAATCTGGAATCTGAGGGTACAAACAAATTAAATAATAAATATCAAAATATTGAGAAAATCTTTGGACTTTAAAGTTGTGCAAATAAGTCCTTAGCAATGCATATTACTAATCAACAATGAAGTTTTGATATATTTACGGTAGGACATTTACAAAATATTTTCATAAAACTTGATCTTTACTTAATATCCTAATGATTTTTGGCATAAAAGAAAACTTGATTATTTTGACCCATACAATGTATTTTTGGCTATTGTTACAAATATACCCCAGCGATTTAAGACTGGTTTTGTGGTCCAAGGGTCACATACATATTACATATTATATTATATTGTATTGTATTTTTTATTTCAAGTTATTGTGCCTTTAGGTTTAATAATAACCCTGATCCATCATCGTTCCATGTATTTCACCTGTTTATTAAAATGTTTGTATATGAGCATCCTTATGTGACAAAATATAGTACATCTAAGCATTGAAAAAGCTTGTTTTCAGTTCATTCTTTTTCATTCTAAGGATTTATTAAGAGGTTTATTTATTTATTTGAATTTTGTATAGTACCTGCCTAAGAGGTAAATAAGAGGGTGAGAATTCACAAGGTTAATGGGAATAATTCTCTCATACATTTTAATCAGCTTCAGATGCGCTTCACACTGATCTAAAAGTGCCCCCTGGTGGCCGTTTGTACCACAATACTACAACTGACCATAGCATCAGGTTTGCTCTGACATTTACTAAAACCTAACAAAAGGTTTTGTTGTTTTCTATGAAAAGGCTGCAATTATGATCCACAGTGAATTGCTGTTAAAGAGAGATTTGTTGAGATTTTGTTTCTGTTTTCTGATGCATTCACATTTTTATTAAAGAAGTGTGGAACGGAAAAAGACCAATGACCTTTCTAACATTCACCGAACAAACCTTTCATTATTTATTATTTCAAAAATATATCCATACTCCTAGTCCTACTTGGGTTATTGTAAACTACTGAAAAAACATCTATAAAAAACATGTAAATTTCAATTTCATTTTTTAATGTCTAAATTAATTCATCTAGAATTGTACCCACAGTAGTTTTTTTTTTTTTTTTGCTATGTTTAGAGTGATTTTATTTAACCATAATCCAACAAAACAGCCTACTTGGTTTATAAATATGTTTACTAGCATTTTCTCTTCACTAGGATGCTGCACTTCTTATATAGCTAACTGTTGTCAACACAATATATTTGTTATTTTCTATGTATGTTTCATAGGAAAGAATCTTCAGAACATAAATTGAGATGAATAGACATCTCTGTTATATTATTTAAATACACATTTGAATACAGTTGCTATTTATTTTGACTCTATACATAAAAAAACAATCAATACTATACTCACATACTTAGCTTGTCATGTTTCCCTCATCACACTGAGGAAACTGCACAAGTTACACATTTTATTAAAAACAATAAGCTCGTCAGCGCCCTCTGGTGCCCGTCAAACACCCACTTTTTTGTTTTTCTTTGTGTCTGATGTGATCGATATTTTTATCCCATTCCATCCTCAGTTTTCACATGAATACATTTCTATGTGTGCTCAAAATTATTTTTCTTTCAGATAAAACAAAACCTGACCATATTAGCACTGTCCAATAAAATAAATAACTGAGTCATAAAAAAAAAAAATCTAAATGATCATAAGTTTCAATATATACATACAACATATACACACACACACACACATATATATATATATATATATATATATATATATATATATATATATATATTGATAAAAGGAGATAATAATCTCTTGGATATTCTACTTATTTAATTTAACTTTTTAGATATTCTATTTAATAAATATCTATTCTCTGATATTTAATAAATGGATTTTATTGAATGAATACATTTTATGTAATTGTATCACATTGAGATAAGTTTATGATATTATTTTACTTACATTATAGAATCAAATAAATACATGAGTTATTGTGAATAAATGTTGAATAGATGCCAGAATTACTAACATCAAATGAAAATAGGAGCACATTACAATAGGAGCAATAGGAACACTGTGGCTATTTACAGGAGTGAACATGCCCTTAAGTACCCCATCTGTCTTCATTCACAAGCTCATAACTCTGTATAGAGCGCCATTTGTCCCACCGGTGCCAACTCTGATATAGTAACAGACGTTTGTCAGCGCTCCAATCACACTGCCAGAGGATCTTACTAGTATTTCACGTACCATTTTAGCAGTTTGTTGAAACTTCTCTTCTACAGGTTTAATCTGATGTTGAACAGCACATTATCTTAAATGCAAATCCTGCTCAGAAGGCCAGAGGGCAGTCAGTCACCACATCCCAACACACAAACTACAACCAGAGCACCAACCGAATGAGAAAACATAGCCTACATAGCTTTAGACAATTAATGCACACATAAACAGTCCTTAAAGATTTTTTTGAAAAAAAAAAAAATTATGGAGAGTTTATTATAAAGAAAGATTCTGTAGCACAGGCACAATTTCCATATGTCACAAAAATATGGTTGTTAAATATTAATAAATAAATGAAGAATAAAATGAAGCATTTAGGCTCTTTTTCGTTGTCCAAATAAAACCTGCTCATCATACTTCATGTGATAAACGACATCTGTGATTATTTTTCTAGAACAGGGGTTTTCAAACTGGGGACCACAAGGGGATGCTAGGGGGTAAATGTCTGAGGATAAAGTAAAAGAAAGAAATTTATCAAATTTGACATTATGACTGTTTAATTCTAGTCATAAATCAAGAGAATCAAGACTAATCATGGTTAAGTGCTGACAACCTTGTTTTAACAGTAATAAATAAAAATAAATCAATCAAAAAGTAGCCTATGTTTTCCTTTAAATTATTTATTTTGACGAGTAGCCTTCAATTAGTGTCAATAAAGCTTATGTTTATAAAACAATTCGGTGTTTATATGACTTCAGTCTACTGTTTTTGTACACAGTATAGCGTCTTTATACATGTAAATATAACAAATATGTAGCTATATAGTTTAGAAAAAGTGGATCTTCGTGTTTTTGTCAACAAAAAGTTTAAAAGTAGGACACCTGTGCGAACCAGAGGCGAATTTATTTCCACTAGAAATTACCTTTAGTATAATGTAGCATAATTTTGTTGGTTTCCATCTAACGCAATCGCATTTATATAATTAAAAATAGTGACGTTCCCCACAATACATCACGCTTAAAACCATGTTAAAGATGATATGCACTCACATGAATACTTGAAGCTGTTTATGCGCGAGATTATTCCTCTTGATGGAGCCGTGTTGAGTCACATGACCGATCGATAACTAAAGAATCCATTTATTATAACTTCAGTGACTCTTTCTGGGGATTATATTTTTACGCCAGCACGTAGGTGGCAACAAGTGAATCATTTTGTGTTTTAAACGAGTCATTGAATCATTTATTTAAACGAGTCGATCGAAAAGAGTCTTAAAGAGTTTTTAGACTGATTTAAATCAGCATCAGGTAAATGGCGCAACATTTGAGCTGTTGACATGTTTATCATTTATTAATAATAAATAAACAATAAAATATGAATGTATTCAGGGACAAAGTATATGTGCATAATATAATTCTGTACACTGAAAAAAAAAAAAAAAAAGATTGGCCATTGCGTTCAAGTTAGTCTGAATTCACTACATATAGGCTAATCCATTCAGAATTTGAATAAACGTTTTGTTTTCGTCCTGCTATAATATCCCAAAGTTTCACGAGTGACATATAAATCCCTCAAGGATTCATTTTCGAATGGGAGAAAATATTTCTCAGAATAGATGTTCAAGTAATGCAGAGTAATAGATTAATAGAGAAATATTTACATTTTCGTGTCAAAATATTTTTAAAATGCGGTTGCAATTATTTATAAAAGTAGCTAATGACTAGTAAATCTTACAATTCGTTCACTGTACATTTATTTATAATAAGACGCGTTTGTAACCCTGTTTTCAAAGAAGCTGGAGTTCATTTCTTGCAAGCAAGGACTAAATTTAACAGATGCACACAAACAAAATACGGGCAGAGCAAGCTCATTGTTTATTTGAAGAAAAATGTAAATATTGGGGGTTTATATGAATGTATTTCTGAAGGGAACTGACTTCTGAGAAGTTATCACTGCTGTTCCATAAACGCCACCTGCTGTCAGAGAGAGAAATTCAGCCTGTCTGCTGTTTTTGTTTTATGTAGGTTTAGCATAATCTCACAATGCTGAAGTCAGACCATTCAGTTTTTGCTTCAGATGTTGATGATAAAATCAAATTTGAAATAAAAAAAAAACCTGCTCATACTACATGTGTAGCATCTTTGTTTGTATCGTGATTAAAATGCTTAAAGTGCTTGGTTCTAATTTAATTTTTATTATTATTATTATTATGTTTAGTTGTTGTAGTAGCAGGAAAAAAATATTTACAGCCAGTAAATTTTCTCAAATCACCTGAAAATTTTGTTTGTATCATGATTAAAACGGTAGATTTGGCAATACGCTTTAGGCCATGCTTGCAAGAGTAGAAATTAGGACAAAAGTATTGTAATTTCCCTACTGTAGAATAAGGTCAAATAGTGAAATACTAATTTTCATTTATTTTACAGAATTGTTTTCCAATATTACTGTCATAGGAATAAAAATATAAAATTATTATTGTTATCATCATCATTATATAATTTGTTTGGCTTCCAAATTCACCAGTGTGAGTGTAATTTAGGCTGAGACACTAATAACTAAGAAGAGGACTGAGTCCACTTTAAACCTCAAGAACAAGTCAATTCACCAGCTTTTGTCTTTGTTTAGTTTGCACACTGAACCTGTGTTGGAGCTCTTCATTTTGAACTCTCAAAGTGCACCAGATAGATGAATTTAACTTTAAAATGTACAAACTTTTCTTCCAGGGGGCCATGCCCCTGGACACCCCTAGAGGGACCGCTGTAGGAATTCTCACTCCAAGCTGAACTCAAAAGTTGGCAGCCCTGTGTTATACCAAATTTGGTACTTACATTAACATTTTTGTTGACTGGTTTTAGAGGTGAAAATTTAAAAACAAACTTGAGTGTGTCATATCATTAGATAGTGTATTGTTACACCTCTAATCATTTTTTCAGGGTGAATTTATTTTTGAAAGTTAGTTTCTATGAAGACATACAGTAAAGTCTTGGATACGATAAGTAGGCCTATTATGTAGCCTACTGTATGAACTTATAATATTTAAAAAATTGCCTTGATGCAGATTAACCTTTTGGATAAAATCTAGACAAAATTTACAAAACTATTCTGCTTTAAATCTAAATCCTCATACATACCCTCATACAAGTTGAAAAAAAAAAATAAGGAATTAAATTAAACTACATTTAAAAATAAAAAAAGAGCAGATTTTCAGTGTGATCTTTTCAGTTATGCATTTTCTCTCAAAGACCAAATCTTCTTGTCCCTGAACATAAGGCCTCTGGCCCCCTGCAGTGCCCGCGGACTCAAAGGGTCCCTCCTTACCTGAATTTATGATGAGGAACCCCAAACAGCAGGAGGTTTCAGAAGCAGTAGTCCTGCGGCTGGCGGAGGCTCCAGCAGGGCAGTAAGTGAACCCAGCAGTGCCACTGTTGTTTCCTGCCACCCCTCCAGCCCCCTTCATCTCTCTCCGCCGGGCAGCACACACAGGAAATGTCTTTTCTGTTCCCTGTAAAGGAAAGCTTCTGGTGACCTTGCTGTAGCCAAGGTAACACATCTGCCATGCATTTTCACTTAGTTCGGCATCCCATTTAAAAGCATCTTTTAAGATCATTTTGAATTGTTTGTGATGAGATATTAGTCATACCGACTAAATGCATTTTGCAATCGACTATGGCTCTTTCATACACACACCATGGCTCTTTAACAAAGATATTTTCCTTTCCATGAGAAGCTAAACGTCAGCGTTACAGTCAGTTGCTTTCACCTCACTTACTGAGGAACAGACTGCCTTTCTTTCTTCACGTGTTTGTTAAACATTTGGACCCTGTTCCCTCTCCAAAAATGATGTGAGTCTCTCTATAGAAGGCTAAAGGAAACCAGGTGTGGACAAGCTGAACTCCAGAGGTCAGGAGTGGAAACATGCAACACAAATTTTTATGCACTGTTTTCACTCACAGTCTTCTAAGGATTGCTAATCAAATGCAGCATGCTGAAGCAGTTCATAACACTTCGGAGAACCAGCAATGCAACACATCTGCTCCCAACAAACAAACAGAAACCTTTGTGGAAGATAAATCATTTGTGGAAAAGCTCTCGTTGTCAAGACAGGATGATCTGAGGAAAGAGAGAGAGAGAGAGAGAGAGAGGAAGAGCCAGACAGAGATGTCGTCTGCAGAAGAGGCCATTTACTCAATCCTCTCATAATTCCTGGATTTCTGCAAGGCCATTCTGGTTGTAATGCAGAACAAATGGGAAATAGCTTTCTGGGAAGGTCTTCCTATTTTTAAAACCATAAGAATGTGTTTGTGTGCACTATATACAGCTGAGTGCATACATTTGTCATTGCATTTGTATCTACTAAATACATTTTCTTGCAGAATTTATAAAAAAAAATATATATATTTATATTTAAATTACATATTTTTATAAAACATTTTTTAAAAGATTTACACTCAGTACTCAGTTAAAAATATATAATTTTAATTTAGCCTTGTCTTTTATATATCTTGATTTTACACAAAATAATAAAAATTTAGGCCAATAATCCTGCTAACAAATGTTTACATCTCCTTGTTTCTTAATAAAGTTCTTGAGAATCAGTAAATGTTTGAACCTACACACAATAAAAGTTTGGGGTCAGTAAGAGCTTTATAAATATTTTTCTCTTTTACCATGGTTGCATTTATTTGATCAAAAATACATCAAAATACATTACAATTTAAAATACCTGTTTCCTACTTTAATATATTTTAAATTGTAATTGATTCCTATGATGCAAAGATTAATGTTCAGCATCAAGTTTCACTTACATGTTACTTTTGTAACATTATAAATGTCTTTACCATCCCCTTTGATCAGTTAAAGCGCTCTTGCTAAATAAAAGTATTAATTTCTTTACAAAAAAATAAAAATGCCACTCACCCCTAAATTTCGAATGGT
This sequence comes from Barbus barbus, assembly GCF_936440315.1. NCBI lineage: Eukaryota > Metazoa > Chordata > Actinopteri > Cypriniformes > Cyprinidae > Barbus > Barbus barbus. The sequence goes on from NC_136719.1 coordinate 21,358,963, forward strand.
GGCGTGTGTATTTATATATTTATAATCTGAAGATTAAACCATGTGATATTCATTAAATACATTTCAATAGCACTATTCTAAGGCCAAATTGGATAATTTACTTTTTTATATCGTTTGAACTCCAAATTCCTCCATCAGATACACGTTAAACTAGATCCGGTTGTTTATGAAATTATTTTCAGTTGCATAGCATGCCTGTCCTGAAAGCCAGGGGATTTCACAGAGATTCAATAGAGGAATCCCTGTCTCAAAGATCAGCTTCTTTCCTGAAAGCCCTATCAGTCATTATCTGACATTTTACGATTGAGATGCATGTGATGGGCCGGTGTTTCCATCGGACAGATGTGCCCGCAGCCCTTTAGTTTGCCAGCTGGGCCGTCCTGCACATGGCTGGGCCATTCTAGCTGCTGGATCACAGAGCCCTCTGTTTTCAGCCGCTACCAGATAACACAGGGTCCTCTGGGGATGCCGTAACTCTAGAGGCTCCATTGTGCCATGTCACGCTGCCTGTACTGCGGTCAGTGCGGAACTGTCAGTTTAAATGAGTGGCCGCGGGCCAGCGTCTGAACGTGTCTCTCCTGAATGTGAGTGGATTAGCACTCTCCACATCCAGCTCAGCCAGGAAACTCAAGAAGACTTTTAAAGCAAAATAGGCGCCGATAAGTCGCCATCATAAATTTGAGGACACATGCTGACTAAAAACACCCAAGTAATGTAAAGTGGGCTTCCTAGCCCTGAGGCATGATGGGATGCAGGAGAGGCCAGCAGGTGGGCACTTTTGGCTGACCTTAAAAGCTTGAGTGAAGAAAACATGGATGGATGCAACTGTCATCTAAGAAATCAACTTTATCAAAAATTAAATCTATAAAAAAGACGGTAACACTTTACTATATGCATTATAAAAGTACTTTAATGCATTTTAATGCACCTTATAATGTATTCTATGAGCATGTGACTAATTATAACCACATTTTAATACATTATCTATTCTTTGTTACAACTTTAGAGAGTATAGTGCATTAAAACACGCAACAAACAACCAATTTCAGATATAATAGAAGGACGAAATATGCAAATATGAAAACAATATTAATTTGATATATAATTTTATTATATAGTGAAATATTTTACATAAATTACCTGCATTTTAGAAATGTGCAATGTGTAGGCGTAATATATATATATATATATATATATATATATATATATATATATATATATATATATATATATATATATATATATATATATATATATTAAAATACAAAATGTATATATATTTCAGTGCATTATTTAAAAACTTTTAAACTTGCAATTTATATTTATCATTATTTATAATGTTTTGTATGATCTTGTGAATACAACATTTCTAATACATTTTAATATTTTTCTATTCATTGTTACAGTCTTATACAATAATATGCATTAAATATAAAAGGGAATCTGCAAATATTATAACATATTTTAACTGTACTTATTGTAATTATAACAATTATTTATGAAAACACATGTATTATAATGTACATTGTGAATACATTCATAAAGGCTACAAAGAAAAGTGTTACCAAAAATATTTTTTACAAATCCAAACGTTGACGGATTGTGGTAGTAACTTGTGTAATTATACTGATCTACATGCACAGAATCGATTCTGATAGCCGTGTGCCAACTCAAAGGTGTTTAATTGCTTCCCTCCAACACGGTGAATACACACAAGTGTGTCATTTCAGAGCAGAAGTGAGACGGTTACTGAGATTAACTGTGCAGTTAGTTCCAACTGCACTGTGATCAGTTTAGGCCTATGTAAGCATTAAATAACAGTCATCAGAGAAAACCGGGGCAATACTACTAAACGAAAAGCAATTGAAACCTACATTTAGAAGTGAATTTGGCCTACTATGATGAGGCTCTATCAGCAGTGTGGTCCATTTTTATGCAAGAGGAGGTCAGCCGTAACACATTTAAAGACGGGTGTTATATAAATCATAGAAATAAATATATAAATGCAGATGTGTAATTGCAGGGCCGGTGTAATTCTGGTGTTAGAATAATTCCATGTAGTTTAAAGGCTTGAAATAAACATTTTCGCCTAATAAAGGCTTGACATTATGTGACATTATCTCTTTCAGTCTTTCTCTCTCATCTTTAACGTCCCCTAAAAGAATTTACAGTCTAATTACAGAACACGGCACGTGTGAAAGGGACACAAATCAGCCATCATTAGGAAATGACAGAAAACTGCCATTTTGTAATTGAAGTATAGGTCTGAATCAATATTTAGAAGTCCCAGTAGGTTACAGAGTGACACAGAGACGGTGAAAAAAAAGAATGACGGTGTTGTATTCATTGTTAATTGTTAATAACTATTTCACTATATATTATATTATATAATTAATAATATATTATTATATAATATATAGTATAATAACATTCATATATATATATATATATATGTGTAAGCATAACCAGAAAAAAATAACCATAATAACCATAAACTGGATCATTAAATATATGTAATATATATTAAATACTAATAATAGTAATAGTAATTTTTCACAATATAAATATATTTTATTAGATATTTATAATATACTTAATATAATTATATTAATATATGTATATATAATAAATGCAATTTATAACATTAAACACTGGTCACAAGCCGATCATACCCAAATGTACCACAAATCTTAATGAAAGTATTAAAATGAATATTTATGATTTAGATGCCCAGATTTTTATAATTAGAATGTCCTTAAGGGATGTAATATTTCAACAGCGAAACTCGTCGTGCAGCGCGCTGTAAATAATACATACAAAGTAATGTAATGATTTGCTCAAAGCTAATTTAAAAAAGCCCATGAATCAGTTCATAGAGCAATCCACACTGACATTTACAGGGAGCGCTCATTCAGCTCCCTGCCTCCAAAAGTTCCAGCACCAGAATGGGCCGTTCATAGAGAGCTTTGCTATTAAATGCAGTTCTAATAGGCTTTCTCGCCACGCTGTATCTCCTTCCCCCTGCCGAGCATCTCCGGATAGCAAAGCTCGCGCTGTCTGTCGGCCCCTGCCCCACCCTATCTCAGCTTTTACCTCTGGCCTGTTAAAAATGATATCAGCTCCTGGAGGGCGAGCATTAGCATTTGCATTTTATTGGAGGCATGGAGATTTAGAGCAGTGGATACATCAGCTCTGAGCAGACAGAATTAGTTAACAATGCATTATCTGCCTTTTATGGCGGCCATAATTCTCTCACTCCCCTGGCTAGGGGAAGAGATGGGGGTGGAGGAGGACTGGACATAACGCCAGACTGCTCGCTCCACGGTGGGGGCTTCTGGGCGAGGATGGGCTTTGTTTCTCGATGCTTTGCTGCGCATTAAACGCAAAGAGCATCGCTGCGGCATTACACTTCACGATTCGAACAACAGCCCAATGAAGGGCCGATAACCGTCTCCAAAGGTCACGGCTAACGGCGTGACCTTGCGTTCTTAATGACGCCGCACATAATCACACTATAAAATTCAGCAGAATCGTGGTGTAATCACGCTTGCGTGTGCGTTTAGGCTTTTTAGGTTCGGAAAGGGATTCGGAAACCGTCGCATATCGCGCTTATGAGGCCTACAGGACGCCGATCGCTGATCCGAAGGAAGCGACGGCACTCGAGTGCACTTTGTGTGTGCGTTCCAGTGGTTTGGATGGTGCTGCAGTGTGGATCGAACACACTGCTGCAGTCTTCCCCTCCCAAACTCCAGCCCTCGACCACAGCTGTTCAGTGGTCCCCTTGACAGCCATCTATTAGAGCTTATGCGCAGCAAAAACCCATCGGACCACATGCATCCCAGAAATCATGCACACAGACTCTATTTCGCCGCTCGCTGACTTTTTTGCCTCAGCAAACATATTCAAAGCGTGCACTCTTTGCTTATTGGTAAAAACGTCACTCAGGAAAGGCAAGCCCCAACGTTCTGCTCATAGTTCAACATTGTGGGTTTTACCACGGGGAATATGACTTTAAAGGAATAGTTTGTCCAAAAGTTCAAATTCTGTGATCATTTACTCACCCTTACGCCATTCCAAACCTGTATGACTTTCTTTGGTGAAAAGTTATTTTTAAGAAATAAATATATACCTTAAAAATAAAGGTTCTAAAAGTTTTTTGTTTTTTTTGCAGCAATGCCATAACCATTTAAAAGAACCATTTTGTATGTGTGTAAAGAACATTTTAATAATCTAAAGAACCTTTTGTGTATTGGAAAGAATCCATGGATGGTTTTTCCAAGCCAATAAAGAACTACCATTTTTGGTTCCCCGGACAATTTTTCAGTGAACAGTTCTTAAAAGAACCACTTTTTCTTAGTGTAAAGGACATTCTAATATTCTAAAGAACTTTTTTGTGGATTAGAAAAGTTCTATGGACATTAAAGGTTATTCATGGAACCATCATTGCCAAAAAAAAAAGAATCTATTTTCTCAGTGTGAAGGGTATTTTAATAATCTGAAGAATATTTCTCCACTTTAAGGAACCTTTTGTGCAATGGAAAGGTTCCATGCTCTTAAAAATAATGTTTTGTTGGTTCCATGAAGAACCTTCAACATCTATGGAATCCTTCCATTGGACAAAAGGTTCTAGAGAAGAAAATCTTCTAAATTCTTCTTTAGAATACAATTTTCTTCACACTAAGAAAATATTGGTTCCTTTGAGAACTGATCACTGAGAGGTTCATTGGGGAAGCAAAAAATGTTCTTCTATGGCATCACTGCAAAATCACTTTTTATATGGATGTTAAAGGTTCATCATGGAACCATCGATGCCAATAAAGAATCTTTCATTTAATTTTGGTCAAACTATTCATTTAACACACTAATTCTAATTCATTTCAAGTCATTTTGCTCCCGTTTTCAAATGTGACTTCACATACTCTATTCTCCATCTCTCCTGATCTTACATTCCTCGAGTCCTGGTGGAGCAGAGCGAGTGTGACAGCTCTCCAGCATTCCATAAAGCATAAATGCAGCCTCTCAGCTATCTGCTGAGACTTCTGCTCCCCAGGGCTGAAAATTTACTAGTGACCTCTGCATTCCATTTCAGAGCTGAACCGCTTCCCCCTTTTCCCCTTTGGAAAATTCCACTGCCACTGAGGTAGTCGAGAAAACGGTATTACAGGGAGGGGTTATGGCTCAGACACCACCTCTCTTAAGACTCTGGACTGTGTGGAGCCATGAAGGAGCTACAAGCCACATTCACAATAGGCCAAATGTCTCAGAAACACGATACAAATGGAAAAGAGTGAACTGGAAGTCTATATAATGAGGATAAAGCAAATCTGCAGGGACAGGCTATTGTCATCATCCGTATGATATGACTGCGATATTGAATATCTGTGAAATTGATAATGAGTGGACTATGGAAACAGTGTATGGCATTCATATAAATGTTCTGCATAGGAAATTGCACAAAACATGTAAAATTGGCATTAAACTGCATCAAGACTGGGTCGAAATAGAGAAATAAGTTGATATACGAGCTCTGAAATATCAGTGCTCCAATATCAGTGAATAGAATGCATTTATAAGCCAAATATTTTATTTTTAGTAAGAATGAAAAGTACAAATACACCCAGGAATCCTTTTTGTTTTTTACTGTATACAGAATCCCTATGCAACTTATGGTGTACATTTTTTGGCAAGTAGAAACAAGTAGGCAAGACTTGCTCCACTATGACATCTGCTGGTACACATCAGCACTGCTTTTCAGGTTAAACTTAACACTGCACTAAATGAGAAGATGCTTATCTGATTTGTTAAAATAAATGCTTTTAAATTGCGCTTTATCACAAACATTGAATACAGTGATTACTTCATAATCTCAGCACTACAATGAAATTTATTTTGTTTGACTTGAATCAGAAAGCCAAGGTTTAGGGTTTCCAGAAACGTTCAACTGTTAGTGTTGAAAACTAGATTTACTACAGTATGGTACAGGACATTAAAAAAGGCTATGCACTTAACATAGCAAAAGACAACTATTGTTGCACATTTGAAAAACAACTGCTAGTCATTTGAATAAATGATCATGGAAGGGATGGTCCTTTTGTAATATAACAAAAACCATACCAAAAATGAAGAAAAATGTAACTACACAATGTTCAACCCTGTTTAAAAACATTCCCCCACATTACAAACATCTCAAGCTAAACCTTTCTCCGTATTCTACTGCTGTCAGTGGACTGCACCGTACATTTCAAATAAAACAAGTTATTTTCCTGCTGTAAATGATCTCGAAGGAGTAGCTTTTGTTCAGTGGCTTTGCAAAGCACTACAGAGCACAAGACTCTAATATAGGCATGTAACCTTGATAAACACCATTTTATTGAGTCAACTCTAGGTTAAAAAAGTAATAAGAACCCGACATATGATTAAACTACCACGTGAATGAGAACAGCTCTGAGTTCATGAGGTCAAACAGGGAATGTGTTCACCAAATCAGCCACAAGAGGGAGCATATCAGTTAAACCTATGGTGCATCATGGAAAGAGTGTAGAAACAAATAAAAACGTCCCATTACACACTCACATGATGACGATTGTCTGCCCTCCTCTAAGCAACAGTGATAAGTTCAAAGGTAAGAGTGGTAAAAATGGGCCAATTCTTAAAGTAGGAGAGTTTTACATTAGAGGGAGAGGGGGGGGGGGGGGGGGGGGGGGGGGGTATCATTATTAAAGTTAATATGGTCATACAGCAAAATTAATTCCACCTGATTAAAAAAACAAAAACAAGCAGAAATCAGTAGAGGGTGACATCAGCTTGTGAAATAAAACCAACGCCGTCACGTGTTTATCTAACGTTTTAAATGTTAAACGCACACGCAACTGATATTTTCAGTCATTTCCAGCAACACTACCAAATCAACTGTGAATGAAAGTTAAAAGTTTGACATGTACGGGTTTCCATTGTTTCACATCTAAACTAGCACACAACACATCATAAGAACATAGTTGTAGGGGCACAAATACACAAATTATGACAAAATAGAAGGAAGATCAGAGAGATCACATTCCACCGCTCTGCTGCAGCCGCCGTTCGCCATGGCCTTTCGGTTTGTCTGGTGAGAGATGCTTTTTCATGAAGGGTGGACGGAGGTTGTCATGGTGGGCAGTAACCTCCATTACTTGCTGGCCGTTGTTTTTTACTAAATGGTCCGTTAAAAGTTGGCTATGAGAGTGTCACCGGTGTGACAAAGGGCACAAGGTTTGGAGGACTCAGCGTCTTTCCTCCCCCCTCTGCCCTTTAAACCGCTGTGGCGCTCTTTTCCTTCTTGTCGCCATCTTCGTGCCAGGTCAGACGCTCCTCGTAGAAGGCAATGACGATCTGTGGGCACTTGTGATTGGCTTCCTTCGCAAGCACAAGGTCTGCCTCATCAGAGTCCTTCCTGTGGTGGGACATCAGCAACAAAGCAAAGACAAATTTGCATTAAGTAGACAATTGCCGTGTTTTACATCAGCATTAGCTTCAGTTCTAATTGAAACTGTGACTTTAAAATCCTCAAATGCCCTTAACTTGTTAGTTAAAGCTTCTTCAAGCTTAAAAAGACATCATGATTGGCTAACCTCCAGATACTACAGCAGTTCAAACTGATCCAACATCAAGCATGGACTTTATTTACATTTATTGCATACTATACTGTCATAAAAATCTGAGTTTCTAAAGAGTTTTTAAAATCAGGTTTAATACTTTAACACCTTTTAAGACCTGCAAAGATAAAATGAAGACTGTAAGTCCATGCAGAATAAACATTTACAATTTCAAAATCATGTAACTCAATCTTTTACTCTATTAAACAGACTGGGGCAATACAAATGTATTGACATTTTATTGAAGTTTATGCACTAATGTATCAATACATAGAGATGAATTACACCTTGCTGATACAATAACATAACCACACAGTCATAATTCATCAACAGTATAAGTGTTGGCTAAGTATAAAATGTGTGGTATTCACTGTTTGCAAACTGCTCTGAAACTGCCAGCCTGTAGAAATCCTAAAGGCTCTGAGTTTAGTCTCTGAATGTGCAGCAATCACATTTAAGTCACAGCCTTATGAAGTTTAATCATCACATTAGGCCGTAGAGTCACCCCTGTTTCTTTGTCCACAAATTTAAAACCTCTAAATATGATACTTTTGTTATACCAGTTATGGCCTTAAATTAGATCAAACTATATTTAAGACTTTTTCAGAACCAATGAAAACCCTGAAAAAATAAATTCAACCCTAAGGAGCTATGCATATTTGATTACAGCTTTATATTAGAAGACATTTCCGCAATAGTAATGTCTAAATTTGTAAAACCCGTGAACACAAAGTTTTTTTTGAATGCAACTATGCCGATTAATTATGGTTTATTTTATTGTATTACGCCACTGTAAAACTAGTAATGTTTGACCAATGGAACATTTAGGCAAAAGACAATTAGGATTTTATGGTGCCAAACACGCTATACAATGCAAAAGGCTACACCTGAACTAAACAATGCATTTCTGCCACATTCTATAAAGAAAATGCACACATGAAAAGAATCATAAAAGTAACGGGTTTATGGACTCCGGGTTTGTAATTTCTGTAGTCTGTCTGTCAAAGTGCACATTTTTATGTATGCTAAGCTAAACATACCCTGTACAGTTTGTGTACCAGTCAGAAACTGCAATTATATTTTATGTAAAAAACACATGAGAAATACAGAAACTGTAAAACAGACAAATAAATGCTGTGAGGAGACTAAAATGAAGGGTTTCAAATGTACAGGTGTAAATAGGAATAGAATGGTGACAAAAGAATAATGGTTGTACAGCCTCACACAGGGCAGGAGTGTGAACGTGAGCAAATTTGACACAAAGAAACGAAGAATGGGACAGTTTGCATCATTTCAGACATAATGCCAGGTGTAAATGTGGCCATTGACACTATTGTCCTAACACCCGTCTCGGGTGATCAAATCACAATTGGTCAGTTGAGGCACTCCCCTGATTACTCATGGTGTCTACATGCATCTCCTGTGACCACTTGTGATAAGATTTAAATTAAATTTCAACAACAAACGCCCACTAGAATATGGTCAGACTTGTGGCTTTGGTTCAGATATGTTTCTAAGGAGAGATTCATTCAAATAAATTGCTCCCGATATGTAAAGAAGCATTTCACTCACCACTTCATAAGGAACATAAGGTCTCCACAGGAGTCTGTTGCTCCAATAATCTTCTCAGGCTCCAGGCCTCGCTCAAAACCTCTTGCTACAAGGATTTCATCCTAGAAAGAACCACAATCAAAAATCGTTGTTTAAAACAAACCAATCCATCATAAAGGCACTTAACTGTAAACCTTTGATTCTGTCCAAAATACGAGCCCATAATGCAAAATAATTCTTACTGCACCCATCCTCTGCAGAGGATCCATGGGTGAGAAAGTGATGTAAAGCTAAAACTCTCCAAAAATCTCTCTCAATGAAAAGAAAATCATCTACATCTTGGATGGCCTGAGGATGAGTACATTTTCAGCAAATTTACATTTTTGGCGGAACTATTCCTTTAAGCAAGTAATGAGCTAAGAAACATTTTAGAGAGAATTTCAACCCTCTGGATGTTGTTGCAATATCAGGATGGATATTGCATGATAATTACATTTAAATGAAGTTCAAGCGAAGGCCCTTAAACCTTTTTTTGTTAAGCTCTTACCTCCTTTTTCTTTTTGGGTTTGCTGCTGCTTCCGTTCTCTTCCTCTGAGTTTTTCCTCTTGCTGGTGCTGCTGCTACCATCTTTGGGACGGGCTGAAGAAGAGCCTGTGCTGGAGGGCTTGCTGCTGGGTGTGCTTCCACTGCTTCCTTTTTTATAGGTCTTCATGAACTCGCCGATAAGCTCTGGACAGTCCAGGTTCTTCTCTGGTTCCCATGTGTTGTGTTTGCTGCAAAACAATGCATGATTCATGCACGATAAACTAAAACCACTGGATTTCCTCACATCATAGATACGCCTTCAGGAAGTTTACATACTATGACAAAACTATGTTCTTGAAACAATTTTTTTTTTTTTAAATCAGACTTATCCACTTCATCTCAATGTAAAAAATTACTGATGTTTTTCATAGTCATGCATTTTAACATGTTGAGCCTAAAAATGTGTGGTAAACGCTAGGCGCGTAGCTTTCTCCTTCTTTCCAAAGCGCTCGGTAGCTTTCGCTCCCATGGCGTCTGCCGTAGCTAAGCAACCATGACCTGCGCTCTCTTTGAAGACGCAGAAGTTTCAGCAAAGAATAAAATGGATTTCCAGCACTAAAAACCAATTGCAGTAGCTCTACTACTATATTTATTTAAAAATGGCTATCCACATACAGCTATGATCAGCTGTTCCTTCATCTTGGCCGAGCTTTCAATGTTGTTACGGGACAGGATGAAGCCTATTGGTTGGTTCTTGTCACATGACCTGCGGTGCACTTGCGGCATTCTGAAAAGTTGAAATGTTTCGATGCGGTGCGGACACACCTGGAAAAAACGAGCACGTCGCTTCCATGAGCGTGCATATCACATTTGAAATAACGAACTTGAGCGTGCAAAAGACGCGACATGTGAACGGCCCTAAGACTTTTACATGCAGTAACACAAACCCACATCTTCTTGAGATTAAATAGTCTACACTACTTATTAAAGGATTAGTTCACTTTCAAATTAAAATTTCCTGGTCATTTACTCACCCCCATGTCATCCAAGATGTTTATTTATTTATTTCTTCAGTCGAAAAAGAAATTAAGGTTTTTGATGAAAACATTCCAGAATTTTTATAAGCACAAATGCTCTCCTTGCTCTGTTCTGCGATGCGCGTTCATGACTTCACGCAATACTTAACTGCGTGGAAAAGGTCACGCTTGACGTAGGCGGAAGTACAGAGTCAGTGTTTACAAGTTGAACGTGCAAATACTAAGTCAAAAGCAGTTTACAAAAAAAGGGAGTTAAAAGGTAAAACAACGATGTCGGACGATTTTGAACTTGGAGGAGAAGATGAGATGGAGCCTACGTCAAGCGTGACCTTTTCAACGTAATTATTGCACATCACATTATACGCACATCACAGAACAAAGCAAGACGAGCATTTTGTGTTTATAAAACATATACATTTTTTTTTAAATGACCAATCGTTTCACTAGATAAGACCCTTATTCATCGTCTGGTAACATTTATAGCCCTTTGAAGCTGCACTGAAACTGTAATTTTGACCTTCCGACCGTTTGGAGTCCATTGAAGCTAACTACATAGATAAAAATCCTGGAATGTTTTCATCAAAAACCTTAATGTCTTTTCGACTGAAGAAACACATAAACATCTTGGATGACATGGGGGTGAGTAAATTATCAGGAAATTTGAATTTGAAAGTAAACTAATCCTTTAAAGGAACACTCCACTTTTTTTGGAAATAGGCTCATTTTACAACTCCCCAAGAGTCAAACAGATGAGTTTTACCGTTTTTTAATCCATTCAGCCGATCGGTAGCACTTTTAGCTTAGCATAGATCATTGAATCGGATTAGACCATTAGCATTTGGTCATCAAAAATGACCAAAGAGTTTCGATAATTTTCCTATTTAAAACTTCTGTAGTTACATCGTGTACTAAGGCCGATGGAAAATGAAAACTTGCGATTTTCTAGGCTGATATGGCTAGGAACTATGCTCTCATTCCGGCATAATAATCAAGGAACTTTGCTGCGGTACCATGGGTGCAGCAGGCGCAATGATATTACACAGTGCCTGAAAGTAGCCCAGCTCAGTAGCCTATGATATAGCTGGGGACTACTTTCAGGCGCTGCGTAATATCATTGCGCCTGCTGCACCCATGGTGCTACCGCCAGACCCGGAGATTGGCTGAATGGATTCAAAAACAGTAAAACTCAACTGTTTAACTCTTGGGGAGTTGTAAAATTAGCCTACTTCCAAAAAAAGTGGAGTGTTCCTTTAAGTACAATGAAGACTTACTCTGAAAAGCCTTTCCACTTCAGGAAATATTCCACACGGCCCTTCACAACTCGCCTGTCCAAGACCTTCTCCACTACATACTCTTCCTCATCTGAGGAAGCAGCCTCATCATCTTCACGATTCTGGTTCTTCTTTCCCATGGCTTATTCTTAATGTCTTTCCTATGAGCAAGTGTGACCTGTGTGGCTCCCTGGTCCAGGGAGGAAAGTGTTCCTACTGAAAAAAAAAAAAAGTGTTATCAAAGTTAGAAACAAGGCAGTCCTTTACCATACAAAAATACAAAAAGAAGAGTGTATTTGACTGTTCAGATCAGATGTATATTCATTTCAAATATATTTTGAATATAAACAAACATCAGACGTCAAAATAGATATGCGCATTAGGTCTTGCAGTGTAAACGTCTAATAAATCTATTGCTGTCAGTTATGTAATTAATATTAATCTACCAATACTACTGATAATAATTTGAGAAAGTATTAATTTACTACATCTAATTCATACAGTAAAGTATATGCTAGAGTTTTAACTTCTACTGGTGATATATAATGATAGTGATGTTAAAAATGTAGAAAAGGAATTTACTTCTATGGTCTTGCAATTAAATTTGATTACTCACTGTTCTCTTTAATAATTGCCTGGTGACAAAATACATTGTTTACTTAAGGAATTAGTTAGCAGTAGTTTCTGCTGTGGTACTGTAAATCATAAAAAAATTCACTGGTCTAAGTATTACCGATATTGTATGGCATTAATATGGTCTGTTGTCTATATTGTGAAAATTCTATCTCCATATCATTCCATATAAAAATAACCATATCATGAACTAAAGTGACTCTTAACATGACAACAACAAATGCTGGATAGTATGAGAAAAATATCACGACTTAAGGTCAAACCTTTCTTACCTTAAAAATCAATAATTTTTTTTAGACACTCACCTACAGTATTCTATTTGAGGATGAGCGTGACCTCTTAAAGTGCAGATGATTCTTGGATTACAGCATTCAGAGCTCCCCTAAACAAATACAATTCATTGAAACATTATTGCACTTACACATAACCAAAATGTATATCAATAAACATGCATAAGGAGAAACGCATTCAGAGACTCTTAGAAATAGACACACAAAAGATCAGCATGCCTTTGATTTGAGGAGCTGTATAAGTATTTTCAACTTTAAAATATGTTTAATTGTTAGTAAACATTGCGCACCACACACTGTTATCAAAGCTAAAGGAACAACAATGCATGCAGTCTGTAAACATTACATTAAAAGCAAGCTGTTATATTGGGATGCAATTCCTATTTTCATTTACCAACATACATATTTAATCAACCTTGCACTACAAATGCGATAAACCAGCCATGTGTTCTTATCATACTGTCTTGAAGGATTTTAGCAAGCAAGGCCAAACAATGTGAAAACATTGAACAGCCCTGCACGACTCTCACGTTTTCATAGTTTCACATCGCATGCCATATGATATCTAATTCCCAATGCATTTATTCCAAAATACGAAACATATTTCACATCGTAAACTGATTTAAATGCACTGCTAACATTTAGCTACATAAGTCCCATTGATTGCAACTGTTTGCCTCGCTGTAAGCTCATTTCGAAATAGCAACAGAACAAAAACACTGAAAGAGAGCAATACAATGAGAGCATAATTTCATGCGTTTGCTGGTGTTGTGTTTGTGTATAACGCAAGCTCAACTAGCCAATGCCTGAAAAAAATAATAAACAAGGCGCACATGATAGCAGGCTAATATAGCTCAGTTAGCATACACGCTCCACTTCTTTCTTCGGTTTTGTACATCTAACCGCAGCAAGCAAAGCATTCGTGTGCTTTTTCGCATTTATTTGAATATTATCGTCGTGCTAGCTAGTGAGCCTTTGCTTAGCAACAGCGCGGGCCGAACTGATTTCACCTGATCCTATCATGTTAAAACGTTATACTAACGGATTAAATCATTTCCTATGCAAAGAGAACATACAATGGCATATTCTGACGTTAATGTGGATAATTATTGTATACTTACTGAGATATGTTTCGATGTTTTCTTATTTGTGTTGGATAATGAAGCTGAAGCGGCGGCGGCTTTTTTCCCTGCACACAGGACAGGAGTTTGCTGCCTTTAGCGCACGCATCCGTCCAGTGGCGCGTCCAGCCAATCAGAGTGCGCCTGAGCGAACCGCTCTCGCGCCAAAAACGGACTCACGCGAATACAATGGGATGCGCACGCGTTACACGGCAGCTAAAACCCACAGACTTTGCTGAATGTTTCTGATATTTCTGAATGTTTCTGATATATAGAAAAACACATATTTTCATATAAGATGCATGAGTGCCTTTGAATAAGGGATGAACGTTATATAGAAGCTGTGTGAATAAAATTATAACTTGTAAATTACTAGTACCCTCATATCTTTTAATACGTATTTTAAATAGTTTTTACAAAAAAAATATATATATACTGTTTTTTTAAATGTATGAGAAAGATTTGTAAACGCCCTAACCTCTGTTCCAGGGATTGACTTGGGTCTCAGCCAATCAGGTTTCGTCAAAACGCAAAACAAACGCGTTAGCGGGAAGCGTAGCCAATCGCCGTCTGCAGTGGGAGGGGCCTGTACTTGCCCGAGCTATTTATGGTATCTCCCCCCCAGTTCTCTGTGTGTCTCATTGACAAGCGTGTGGCGCAGCACGGACAGAAATAGTCGGTAGGATGTCTAAAGAGGTAGGTTGACTTTAATAATGTAGCTAGTTTTGTTTTTATGAAAAACGGTTTAAGCTATGTAGTTTTAATGTTTTGAGTGTTTTTCGCTTTAATGCGGATCTCGTTCGTGGCTCTTTGTTAATGTAAATAGCGTGTTCGGCCGCCATTTTAACTCTTGTTCTGTGCACACATAGGCCGCGTGTTTGCATCGAAGGTCGTATTCTTGAAAATCGTAGTTTCTTTGTTTTAATTTCTCACCGGCTACATGTGTGATGTTTACATCAATTTATAATCGCTGTTGTTTTACTGAAACTGAGGTAGTGTTTATAAATGGGCTGTATCGTGCGGCACCAACATGGCGGAGGTGTTATATCACCCCCCCTCCCTCCCCAAATGGAGTCTGTTACCTCAAGGATTAATGACGCTTTGCGCAGGAATAAATTTAGTTTAATATTCGCTGCAGAGTAATTCACACGACGCACTCAATTTCAGTGTTATTGAGCTATCTTGGGTTATTTTCAGGGCCAACCACGTGAGCCGGAGCAGCTGCGGAAGCTCTTCATTGGAGGCCTCAGCTTTGAAACCACAGACGATAGTTTGCGGGCGCATTTCGAACAATGGGGTGCATTGACTGATTGTGTGGTAAGTTCCTTCTGTATTATCTACAGCGATATACAATCTGGATCGTGTCTTTGCATAATCTAACACCAAGTATTGTGATTTAGGGTATGGTGATGACCAATAGGCGTTTTAACCCTTATGCTTGTTGTAGGTGATGAAAGATCCAAACACCAAACGCTCCAGGGGCTTTGGGTTTGTCACTTATTCCAATGTGTCTGAAGTTGATGCCTCTATGGAAGCACGGCCCCACAAGGTCGATGGTAGGCTGGTGGAGCCCAAACGAGCTGTGTCTCGAGAGGTGAGGTTTAACACACTGAGCTGTTGTAAAGAAATGCTTTATAAGGATATGTATGAATGCAAATGCATAATTGCGTCTCGGTTTTAGGACTCCAATAAGCCATTTGCTCACACAACTGTGAAGAAGATCTTTGTTGGTGGCATTAAGGATGACACTGAGGAGAACCATCTTCGTGACTACTTCGACCAGTTTGGCAAACTTGAGGCCATTGAGATAATGGTTGACCACAAGACCGGAAACAAAAGAGGCTTTGCCTTTGTTACGTTCGATGACCATGACGCCGTTGATCGTATCGTCAGTAAGTGCTTCTGTTCAAGTGTCATTATTAGTGTCTTAATATTGTTGGTCTTTTTATTAGAAATATTTATGCTGATATCTTCCCTCTCAGTTCAAAAATACCACACTGTGAATGGCCACAACTGTGAAGTCAGAAAAGCTCTGTCTAAACAAGAGATGCAAAACACTGGCATGAACATGAGGGGTAAGTTGGTGTTCAATGTTGTTTTTTTTTTTGTTTTTTTTATGTACTTGGATGTATTAAATGGATCTTTTTAAAACAAAATCTGTAGGCCGTGGTGGTGGTGGAGGAGGAGGTGGTGGTGGAAACTTCAACCGATATGGCAACAATGGCGGCTACAACAATGACTTTGGAGGCGGTGGTGGCGGCAACCGCGATGGATATTTTGACAGAGGTACATGTCTAAGTGGCTGAAGTGTTTTGAATGACGAATGTAATTTTTGGTATGGGCTTAAAGCAATTTTCACAATCCTTTTCAGGAGGTAGAAGTGGTGGAGGTGGCAGCGGTTATGGAGGCGACTGCTACAACAACGGATTTGGCGGCGGAGATGGTATGCAGTGGTTTCTTGGTTCTTTGAAAGTAAAATGTTTTGATTGTTAATGTTAAGGAATTTGTTCCTGTTGCTTTCTCCAGGTAATTATGGTGGCGGCCCTGGTAACTATAGTGGAAACCGTGGCTATGGAGGAGGCAGTGGTGGAGGAGGACATGGTTATGGCAACCAGGGTGGCGGTTATGGTGGTGGTGGCAGCAGCAACAGCAGCGGCGGCGGTGGCTATAATGACAACTACAACAACGGCAATGGAAACTTTGGAGGTGGTGAGCAGATACCAGTCTGAATTCTGAACTTCCATACATGTAACTTTAAGAACTGTCAGCAGTAACCAGGTGTATGTGGTTTTTAAATGTGAATAGGCAACTTTGGAGGTAGTGGTGGTGGTGGTGGAGGAGGCGGTGGTAACTACAGCGACTTTGGCAGCTATAACAACCAGCAGTCCAACTATGGTCCCATGAAAGGGAACTTTGGAGGTGGCGGAGGAAGAAACAGTGGCCCGTATGGTGGTGAGTTTTTCATAATGGCCTTTTGGGTGAAGTCACCTTGTATAAATGATTTGAATCTTAAATGATATCCCTTTATTTTTTTTTTAGGTGGCTATGGTGGTGGCTCTGGTGGTGGATATGGAGGCAGCTCTGGTGGCAGACGGTTTTAAGCTCAGAAAGGTTGGTCTCAAATTCTTTTGACTATAAATTGACTTGCAGGTTTACAGGTTAACAATCCCAATACGTTAGTCTTGGACTGAATACTCATTGCTATACTGTAACCTTGCTGTACATCTGGTGTAGAAACCACAAACCTCAGGTAGTGTGCAGCTTAACATGTGTTGTTCATATTATTCAACAGGACTGAGTGCTTTAGGAGAGGAGAGCGAGAGAAGTGACAGGGCAGATGCAGGTTTACATCCCTAGATCTGCTCAGCCAAACAGGTGTGGCAGATTTACAGCTGCCACCAGAAGAAGTGTACAGTAGCGCTATCATGCGTGGGACATCATGAATTTGTCATCATGCAGACTTATTTTATATTGTCTATGGAAAAGCATTCCAATGAGGTTTTATGTAGAACTACTTTCAGTCTCTATGGTTTTGATTTTTATGTAACCAATCAAGGTGAAATAAAACATCCTTTTTGTTTTTTAAAAACATGTGCGTTTTAGTCATGTTTTCTGTGGGTTTTAGTGTAGTACACTTGAACTTAATGGGAGCTTCTATGAGCCTTTTTAGCAGAAGGTAAACTCAAGACTGTCGTCTGGCTCTTTAAAAAAAAAAAAAAAAAAAGGAACCTGTTCTCTTAAGGAAATGTAAATGAAATGGTCAACTGGTTCAAAAAGCACAGGCTGTTTAATGCTAGTGCTTAGCGTAGTGTGGTTGCATATCAGTCTAGCCATGGGAGCAGGCTGAGAAAGGAGTAGCAAGATCATCGCCCTGTGAAGAAGCAAAGAGCAGGGAGTACAGGGCGCCACTCAAAGACTAGCAGGCAGCGCTTTTATAACTCCTGTAGGTAAGAACAGACTTCTCCACTACCGCTGGTAACTAAAACATTTTATTAACACAAGCTATACAGTTAATGTGAACTTCCCATTCAGTGTTGTGTATATTACAAGGAAGTAACTGCAGTCAGCATAGTTTGGTGCACAAGATTTTGTAGAACTTAAACCCTTTTTAATGCATGCCCACTTGTTTTTTCATGTGCTATATTTAACGTGCTGACTGTTAATCTTGCTTTTCAGGATCTGATGTGTGAAATCATCTCTTGAAATGAAAAGACATTTGTCTTGTCTAAACTGGTGAAATGATAAAAGGTACTTGCTCTTGTAATGCAGTATTTTTCTCTTGTTTGCAATATTCTAAACCTCAAACTTGTTCTCTTTTCTAGGACCAAAATGCAGCTGAAGAGATTATATTTTTATTACCGGTGTTTGTTTTGTTTTTTTACCTTTTTTAATAAAACTTTTAATGCTACAAATGATTTGTTTCTTGTGTAGAACACATCTACTTAAAGCATGTGTATGTAGGACATAATACTGATTCTAGGTTTTAGACCAATGTTTTAATGTACAAAAGTGTTAACACAACACTTGCAGCATAGTTCATAAATTTGAAGTCTTAATCTTAAAAGCTCTTTATAATTTAGTTATACGTATTTTGTAGTTCTGTCCTAAACATCTTTGGCTAAAAATTACTATTTGAGTGATTGTAAGAAATTAAAGTCTTTGTTCATGACAAGTGACTTGACGTAATTGGTCTAAAGTGTAGGAACCTCATGAATTTAGTTGTCCATCTGTGGGTGATTTACACTTCTCAAAACAAACATCAGTTCATTCACCCTCCAGTACTGTATTCCGTGGCACCAAGTAAATGTTGCCATCATTAGTTTGTTGAAGTGAATAATCATCAGCTGAATAAGGGTGTCCCTCCTCATCACGTAGTTGTGAAAACACTTGGGTGTAAAGATCTGAGAGCCGACATTTGATAATGTCTAGGTTTTGCTGAAACTCCAGTCTCTCTCTGGTTAAATGTTCTCTTTGGGCTCTAAGCTGTCCCAACTCGTTTTCTAAATGCACAATATTATCCAACTTCCGCTTGCGGCAGTTCTGAGCTGCAACTTTGTTCTTGCCTCGTCTGCGAATGTCCCTCACGAGTGCCATCTGAGCATCGCTCAGGGTGAATTGGGTCAAGAGCTCATTGAAATCATCCACTGGTAGGTTCACAATCCTGTCCAGCGGAAATGGGATTTTGAGAGAGAGGGCTCGCCGCTCATCTCTGCTCAGGGGTATGGGAACGCTGCTCGATTTTGGTTTTGGGTACATGGATTGATATGAACCCAGTCTTGTTAAACCTGAGCTGTTTAGTTGTAGGTCATGCAGGGCTGTGGGTAAAACCGGTTGCTTCACTGATGCAATTGGTTGGTAAATCTGCTGGTTGATCGGTTGCATATTTGTGCTTGTGGGAAAAGAAGTTCCAGGGTATGAACTGTAGGACTGCTGGTAGTCAACAGACCCGAGCAGACTCTGCCGCATGTGACACGGTTCCCCAATACTTTCGCTTTCGGCGTAGCCCATTGTACCATCTACAGGTAAGTACGAAAGTACTCCATGCACCGCATTCTCAGGAGAGGCAAGCGGTGGGCTAGAACCAAGCGACAAGCCAGAATCTGACTCACGATCATCTGCACAAGCCTGTTTGATTTGTCCTGTGCAATGAAGGTTGATAACGCCATCTTTTGCAATACCATGACTGCGTGTTGTCATGTTCATGTGCTCCAAAAGACTCATGAGAGGAGGATGAAGAGCTTGCGTATTCGCAAGCATTCTGGAGGAACCAGGGACAGGGAGGCTGTAGTGCATATCCATGTGTGGGTTTAAACGCTGATAGGGTGGCATCATTTCAGGGTATGTATTTTCATAAACAGTAGCAGGATGGGCATCGCAAGTGGCTGGAATGGATTCTGACTGTGGTTGACTCATCCCGAACCCCCCTTGAGAAACTATGGGCTCCATGGACAGGTATGGAATAGCTTCAAAGGGATTCTCATTGGGTACCTCAAACTCCTGTGAAAAAAATTATATTTTAATAAGAATTTCCAGTTGGAGGTAATTCAAATCTCTTTTACAATAAAACGCGAGTAAAGTGAAGGTTTGCAGTTGATTTGTGCTGCAGAGGAGGGTTGTATTCAGTCATCTGCTCAGGACCAGCCCACCTGGGTGAATGTGCCACCCGTAGCTTATGCAGGTCTTACTTAGGAGCGCTCAGGTTTCATGTCGAAACAGATGGTCATTGTGCTATGCAGGGGGCTGTCGGCAATATACAGCACTCACCCTCTTTCTCTGTCTGCCTTTATCCTCGCATCACTCAATTGGCCCATTGTTGCAGATCGTAGCTCAATGTGTGTGTTTACAGGGGATTCAGCATTAGAAAAATGTTATAAGGCCACCATTTCATTAAGACTGTAAAATGACTGGCTGTCTCCTACCATAAAATAATCAGAGGTTTTCTTGAGTTTTGACATTTGTGCATGTAAAAGAGCAAGTTTACTGGGGTGTTCCAGTGTACCGACCTGAAGTTCTGTGATGGCCATCAGTTCCTGCCAGGCCAAGTCCATATCCAAATGCTGGGGGGAACGATGTGCCCGGAATCCAGTGACATTGGTGGACATTGACACCTCCCCATGCAGTCTTCCAGGGTTTGCCAGTCCCTTAAAATTAATATAGTGTATGCAAGAAAAAAAAAAAACATATTATTTTTTTAAGTGTTTTAAGTATACTGTAAAAAAGACCAAATATATCTGTAAAATATGCACTCTCACAATTTTTGTTTTTAAATATTATTCTTTACTGAAAAACAAGTCAAGAAAGGAGTAATTCGGCTTATTAATAATTCATTTTTGTGGGGTACAGAGATTTTACAGCATTTATTAATTCGTTTAAAAAAAAATCTAGGCTTTTCTCACTGGGAAAGCTGAATTATAATATTGTTTTTCGTCATAAAGATACTGACCTCACAGCTGATCCTCAGGGGAAGTACACCGTTGATTGCTGAACACATTCAGGACAGACCCCTGATGCAGTGAATCAGTCTAAAACATTAAAAGAAATCAGTCACTTTTTGTATTTTGTTCAAAGCCAAATGCATTTGTAGCATTAAACATAGAGAGACAAATACACACAAATAATGTAAGCGTTTACATAACGGGTAATACAGGTAATCTGTGACCACATGCCAACAATCTTGGGACCAAATTTAGTCGGACTTGACCACATTTTCATCTACACACCAGTAAACGGAGGATGATGTCAAATCGACATTAACCTTCAGAATATATCTTGTTTGAAACGGTTTCACATTTCCCTTCCCATGTGCTCCAAATGTCATTTTGTGTCACTGGACATGACGTTTCTTTGTGCTGGATTTGTCCTATCAGCTGGCTTTGCAAACAGTAATGTCAACCCTTGATAAGACAATCTTTTGGGAGCCAGCCTGTTCTCCAGTAAACGAAGGCAGGGGCCTAACCACAGACATCACAACGTCAGGAAGACTTTCTCAGCACACTCCCTCATGTCGAAAATAAAATTAATCTATGTGATACTTAATATGCATTAGCAGTCAATCTGGTTACCACTGAGTTTAATTTATTCAGCTATTTCATTGTGTAAAACAAATTAAACTTGTGCCTCATCTGTTGGTTTGCTTTTATTGGTGCTGTATTAGAGCCTTTTTATACACAACAAATGCTTTAAACTTCGATGTTGGGTTCCTGTTTTATTGGATAGATAGTTTGGTACAGTAAAAACTATGCAGCTATAATAACAATAATTTTGCATTTGAATGTCATTATTCTGCTTGCAAATGTATACCGATGAGAAAAACTACGGTTATCTTTTTTTATTCAAATGAACAATTTTATAAAAGAGTGACAATTTTGTACATTTTAGTACAATTTCATATAATTCGAAAGCAATCTTTAGCTAATTGTAAGAATACATAGGCACTGCCTGATGGAAATGTCAGGTACAAGTTTGACAGGACGTGGCTGCAATAATATGTATAACATCTAATGGTTTGGCATTTCATGTGTGGTAAAGTATTTAACAAAACACGTCTTTCCTTTTGTCATACTGAGGATAAAAAACATATATCCTGCCTTTACCGCAGTGTCTAGCTTATTTCCTTTGACTAGTTTCTGAAAAGGGGACAGGGCTGTGGGACCGGCCTCCCAAGATCAGCTGTGGTACTAACGTACCAGTGCACACAAGCCAACAATAAGCAAGAAAGATAAAAAATGTAACTATATTTACCTTAATTCAATAGTCTGCCTCTCTTTTTAAACATTACTCTAAACCATGCATTGCAATATTTGTGATAATCAAAAAGTGACTGCAGTGGGTAGCGTCTAATGAAAAATAAAGATAAGTTTAGACCAAACAAAAGTTTTTAATTTAATTATTTAATTATTTTTTAATTTAATTTTTTTTTTAAAAATGAAACTTTTTAAACAAAATTTACATCTATGAATAAATGTTCATACATGAATAAAATGTTCACATTATAAACCCTTAATATTTTAAGAATTGTTTTTTTTTAAATGGTATGTTTTTAAAATATAATACAACTTTAACACCTTAAAGTTAAAGGGGTATATAATAACTGTCAATTGCTTCTAAAGCAAACATGTTTACACACTCTTTACATTTAATGTGAACACTTAGTTCTTAAAGAGTTTTTATGACTAGAATTATGACTCAAAAACTTGAATGACTAGAATTAGGATTCAAAAATGTCATTTAGAATCGTGAACCAGAATTGTACAATATCTGTCAACAACTGCCATATTTACTGAAGAAACTTCACAACAAATCCTCAAAGATGAAATGACAAACTGTACCTTATTAGCATGTCCTTAAGCACTAAGCTCAGATGAAAAAGTCTTCACAATGTCATATTCGCAATATCCTGAGAGCAGTAACCACTGACCCCTGTGTTGAAGTGCAGAGTGAAAGAGTTTGCTGCATGCTCTTAGTTTTGAACTACAAGTGTGCATGCGCTCAACCTGTCTTTCTCTCTCATTCACCCGTTCTCCCACTCACCCTGTCTGCTTTTGGCTGTCACTCACACAGATGGGATGGGTCTATGGGCGATGCAAGCAGGTTTCCTGTAAAGCACCCACACTTTTTGCCCTCCTAAATGCAACACTTGCATTTTAAAATGTTTAAATTATATTTCCCATGAAAAAAGAGCAAGTGGTTAAGCCACGAATTTATATATACAAAGCTCACGCCTGATACTGTGGACTTCCCAGATCAAATATAGACTCGGACCCTTCAGCTTGTGGTTTAAGGACAAGTTATTCACATCCACAGCTTTGGTGTGTACATGTCCTAAAATCTATCACGAAAAAAAACAATCACACTTCCTTAATAAGAACTATGTGTTTCATAAAGACCCGAGGTGTTCATGTAAAGGAAAGCCACCGTGAGGGATGTGGTTTGAGCGCAGACGCTTCGAGCAGGCGCACCTGGAGTTAAATCTGGGATTGCTTTGCGTAGGAGGGGCTGTTTTCCGACTTGCTTTAGTAGGGATGGAATGTACACCTTCAACAGGTAAGAAAGGCCACATTGTTCCCGTATCTGCCGCTCAACCACAGACAGCGAGCGAAAATAGGGGGGCAGGAGGGTGGAAGAGCGTGTCTTACATTGCAAGTGACCACTCGAGTCTTTGCTGAAGTCCCTTCATAGTCAAACACACATGGGACAATCAGCGCGATTGTTCAGACACAATTGTCAGGTGAGGTAAAAGGATGTGTTTTCCTTGTTCATTTGAAGTGCTTAATTTTATTTAACCGATGCCTTGTCATGTTACACTCATCCTCAATATTACAGCACCTAAGGAGCGTTCAGGTGCATGATGGTCCACAATCATTAGAAACCAATGACTTCTGGTGGAGAAATTGAATTAATAATACAATCTTAAAAAGCTTTCAAAAGGGAGTTTTTGCAGCGATGCCATAGAAGAACCATTTTTGGTTCCCCAAAGAACCCTACAGTGAACAGTTCTTAAAAGAACCATTTTTCTTAGTGTGAAGAACATTTTAAAAATCTAAAGAATCACTATTAGGAACCTTCACTCTTAAAAATGAAGTTCTTTTTTAGCATCCATGAAGAACCTTTAACATCCATGGAATCTTTCCATATCACAAAAGGTTCTTTAAAGTGGAAAACAGTTCTTTGGATTATTGAAATGTTCTTCACACTAATCAAAAATTGTTCTTTTAAGAACTGTTGACTGAAAGCTTCTTCAGGGAACCAAAAATGGTTCTTCAATGGCATTGCTGTAAAAACCTCCTTTTGGAACTCTTATTTTGTTGTGTATGTACAATGGAAAGGTTCCATGGATATTAAAAGTTCATCACTGAGCCATTGATGCCAAAAAAGAACCTTTCTTTTTAAGAGAGATTTTTGGTTCCCCAAAGAACCTTTCAATGATCAGTTCTTAAAAGAACCATTGCTCTCTTAGTGTGAAGAATATTATAATAATCAATAAACCAAAGTTTAATGGATGTTAAAGGTTCTTCATGGCACCATCAATGTCATTTTAAGAGTGTAGAATATTAATTTTTGGTTCCCCAAAGAACATTTTTATTCTTAGTCTAAACATTTTTTTAAAAATCTAAAGAACCTATTTCCACTGAATGAAGAATCTTTTGTACAATGACAAGGTTCCATGGATGTTAAAGGTGCTTCATGGAACCATCAAGTGTAATAACACAACAGATGCCCAGTGGCGCGGTTACAAAGTACTAAGAAAGAGTAAGTTATGACTAAAAACTGTTTATCAAAGCTCATGATAGCGGTGTGCCCGTGGTTTTCTAGATACTTGTTTGTGCTCGTCTTTTACGATGCAGTGTTTTCATTCCCACACGTTAATATGTTTGTATGTAAATGCACCATAATGATGGACGTAGGTGGCTGACATCGTCCAAAGAGGTGGGCGCCTGCCAGGAACCAGAGAGACGGGACTTCCCAAGCCTTGATTCCTAGCACCCACCCACCCGACTCAACCACCTACAAACACACACATGAAAACAGCCTGCTATTACATACACCACAATGGTTTGGGATTTGGTGTGTTCCAACCTAAACAGCAGTTCTGACTCTCTCCACACATAGTTCAGGTCATCTAGTCGCTCACACAGTTCTATATCTCACTGGTGTGTAACCTTTTTGTCATTTTCAACTATTTTTTCTTGCCATTCATTGTTTAGTTTAATGTGTTAGCTTGTATTTTTGTATTCATTACACCCTCTGCCACGTTGTGGCCTTGTGATGCTCTTAACCCTATTTGGTTTGACCACAGGAAGTGAAACAGCTCCTTGACACCATCCTGACCCATCCAACTATTCCTATTCTTTCTGCTTCCCATATAGGTAGGAGGAAACTCACAGGATTTGTTTTAGAAGCATCAGAAAATGTTTTTGTTTTTTAACTGAAAACTCAGTGGTTTCTAAAGGAAGTAAGGTCCTCTATAACCCATGTCAATAATTATATATATATATATATATATATATATATATATATAATATATATGTCATTTTTTCAGCAATTGGTCAAAATTGACAGTAAACACATTTAGAATGTTACAAAATATTTATATTTATAAATTATTTTAGAACTTTCTATTCATCGAAGAATCCTGAAAAAAAATGTATCACAGTTTCCACAAAAATATTCAGCAGCACAGATGTTTTCAACATCGATAGCGGTAAGAAATCTTTCTTGAACAAATCAGCATATTAGAATTAAATTACAAAATCTAAATGCAGCCTTGGTGAGCATGGTAAAAAAAAAAAAACAGCTAAACAAACAAATAAATAAACAACCCCAAACTTTTGAACAGTACTGTGTGTATAAATATAAATATAAATACAAACACACATCTATAACTTCTATTTTTTTCTATCAAAAATATCCCAATCAAAGTGTCATTAGCCACACGTAAACATGAGAACACGTTTTCAATTACATGGAAAAACCTCACAAGCTACTTCTGATGAGAGCATGTGTGTCTTTGGTTTGTGGTCCATTGGGAAAATTCATCCAAGCCTGCTGCTGGGATAAGTGGAAAATTTGTGTATGAGTAATCAAGAGTAACGTAATTTCATCCGATGCAAAATCTATATACTATAGCAGCACTAAATTAAATAAATAACATTCTCTTTTACCTCAAATATTGTACATTTTAAATATATGCCTTAATTCAACTTCAGCACAACTACAACAACAGGATTTTGAAATATTTAAGACAAAGAAAAATTAGGATGTAAAATGCAAAAGAATCCACACAATTTCTAGGCCACTTTTGCACACCAAATAAGCAAATTTGTGACATTCACCATGTCAGACTTCCCCGCTTACATTCACTTTTGGACTGTATGGTATATGCTTTATTGTGCAATAGAGGAGGCCGAGTGAACTAAAGTATACAGCGATACTGTACACAGCTCCCCTCAACCACCGTCTCATGCCAGAAACCACAACAGTTAGCATGAGCACCTAGACAAGCCTTTATCAGCGCTCAGCAGAGTTTCCGCCACCCAACATCCCCTTTCCCCGCTCTCCTCTCCTTCTGCAGCCACAGGCTCCAACCACAAGGGCAGCGCTGCACTCACACACCCATAGCCACACTGGGAAACCGACGGGATACAGACACACTGCCATGCTTGACACTCATCACAGGCCAGTGTGATGATGATCATGTCCATCACTGCCCTTCTGATACTGTGTGAAAAAGATGAGTGGACACGTACTTTGCCGTGACTGCACAGATAAAGATGTTATTGTGAAACATGCCTGATTATCTTTTTATCTGAAGCACTATTGAGACACAGTTGCTCTGCGCAATGATACTGTGGGTGCCGGTTCCTCATTTGGAGTTCGGCAGGTGTAACGATTGTTTGGTGACAAATATTCTCCTAAACTGAGTTCTGAGAAGATCAGCTCTGTTGCAAATATTTCCACTGTACATTTGACCAGATGAACAGTAAATTCAGTGCTATTTCAGGAGAACTAATAATCATTTATTATATTATTAGCAGTAAGAGAACTAATAATAATTTAGTAATGAATTCATAATAATCAGCTGATGAACACTGCAGGCCATTTGAATGTAATAAAGGCAAAATTACTTAAAGCAAGTACAGCATGCTCTAATCTACTGTAAACACACCCATATGAAATACTTCACATACAGACAGCCTAATATATAAATGGGTCAAAGACAAAAGTTTTTTTCAAGAATCAAAACAATAAAGATTTAATACAGATTTAAATTTGTACATAAGAGTGTGTCATGTTTAATTATTTTTTTCTGAGCAAAACATTAAGACTCATAGATTTTTACCATGATTTACAGACAATAATGTCACTCAGTGTAACAATGGCTTGAATACTAAAATGTATTGAAAGGCATATTTAAAACAAGAATAATTAGATGACATTTATAGACCCTATTTAAGTGTAGTGTAGCCCGCAAAAACTAATTAATTGTATTTTTTTCTTTGCCACTATCCTTGAAATCACTAAATTGTACTTATTTGTCAGCAAGAAGTTTTAAATCTTTTAAAATATAATAGAATTTAGTACAATCACTTGTTCTTTTATATATTTTAGTAAGTACAGGTCAGAATAAGTATGTTATTTTTATTTTACATTTTCCATAAATTTTCCCCCCAGGATTTTTTTGAACTACCAACATTTTCTAACTGTATATATGTATATATACAGCATTGGGAGTAATGCATTACAAGTAATGAGTGATAAGTAATCAGATTACTTGATGCAATAACTAGTAAAGTAATGCATTACTTTTAAATTTACAAAAAAAAAAAAATCGGAGCTACTTTTTCAAATAAGTAACACAAGCTCATTTATTTACTGACACCTCTCCTGTCCCGTGTTGAGAGAAGTCGCGAGGGAGGTGCAGAGGTACTTCCTTCAGGCTGAAGCTTGTGAATTTCACTTTTGGTGTGAAAGGGCCTTTACAGTTGCCACAAATATAACCTTTAAGGTTTTTTTTGTTGTTGTTGTTATTAAAAAACAAATAAGTAGACCCAGCTCAGGTGACAAAAAGTAACGTAAAAGTAACCATAAAAAGTAATGCAATTAGTTACTTTTTTATGGAGTAACACAATACTGTAATTGCCAAACTTTAGTACACATAGTAAATAAGGAAAATTATAATATGAAATACCCCCCCCCCCCCCCCCCCCCCAAAAAAAAAATCTTGTTCTGTGAGCAGCATTATGAAGTAAAATTCTCATGCTCTGGGTGACATTATAACCATAACTGAAAAAAAGTAGCCTGCACCAAGGAAGCACATACTGTATCCTCTTTGATATATCATAGGGTAATTTCGAAATGCTCTTCGTGGTAAAGTTGTGAAAACCCAGTGTTTCATTGTGAAACTCCCTTGTGAGCCTCCTTACTAGAAGCATATAAAGAATACTAACTATTCTTTGTCCTCTTTGCACCGAGACTCATTTGGGATACAAAATTAAATGCAGTCAACATGCTCAGCATTGTATTGTGAGATTTACTTACAAATTAGCCCACCACAGCTCTGTAGATTAAACTGTTTCTGATGTCAGTGTAGCTGCTGAAGTAAAGCTCTGTGAGCCATGTGCAGGGAAAACCCCTGTTAGGATTAGTTTTCACAGTGGTGCTTCCCAGAAAAAGTGACCAGTGTAATTATGATGCCCAGTTGTAGGAGGATCTCTTAAATTATCGCAGGAAAAAAAAAACAAAAACAGGACAGGCTGGAATCATATGCATTATTTGAGGAGGACTTGTGTCATTGAGGCCAGTGTGTCATTCACGGAAGGCAAACAGATTCCAAACCCAATCAGTTCAGAATCAGGATCTGAATCACTCATTATCTTTGACTAAGCGTCTGTTCATGAGAGCCAGAGGTTTACTTCAGGTTAGAACTACTGCTCAGATTTTTGACTTTATAGTGAATCACCTTTAGTAATGCTACTTTGAAACACTATGTAAATATTTTTTTATATATATATATAAATTTCAAGTAAAGAGGCCTAATAAGTTGTTAATAATCAGTTAAATTCAGATGAAAATAGGCTCCAAAGGTGAGGAAGTGTTAGGAGAAAATACAATGATTTATGTCCTTGTTAGTAGATAAAAATGTATAGATACAATTCAGACAAAATACTGGATGCTTGATCATACAGAAAAAGAATCACACAACTGAAATGAGTTTTCAATGTTCATGACTGTTTATTTTTCCGCTATTTAATAGTCGTCTGCTAAATGTATAAATGTAAAGTTATTTTCTACCTGTAATAACATAGGCTATATACATTAACTAAATGGCCTCAGAGTATATCTAACTCTGTTTTATTTTTATATTTATACTTTAGCCTAGGCCTATATATGTGTCATATTGCATGTTTGTACGCCACACCAGCAAATGTTTAATAAATAAAATGGTTATGGTTCACCAGGCTGTGTCTCAAACAATGAAACTATCAAGCATCAACATCAATATTGCTTCAACATATAAGTTAATAAATATCAGATGCTTTTTGATTCTGCACTGGTGTAAGGAGAATTTCACCTTTTTAACATTAGTTAGTGTGTAATGTTTATGATGTTAGAGCATAAACAACGTCTGCAAAGTTACGATGCTCAAAGTTCAATGCAAAGTGAGATATCTTCTTTTAAAGAAATTGCTATTTAAGGACTCCAAAATCAACCACCCCTTTAGTAAGGACATTTAGTCCATAACTTCTGTCTTTGAGCCTGTTTTGCATGGGTTTAAAGTTATTAAATATGTATGATGAAATATAACTATATACTGTAAATTTAATATTAAATACATATGTGACCCTGGACCACAAAACCAGTCATAAGTAGCACGGGTATATTTGTAGCTATAGACAACTATATAGTTTGGGTCAAAATGATAGATTTTTCTTTTATGCCAAAAACCATTAGGATATTAAGTAAAGATCATGTTCCATGAAGATATTTTGTAAATATCCTACAGTAAATACATCAAAACTTAATTTTTGATTAGTAATATAAATAGCTAAGAATGTGAAATGCGATTTTCTCAATATTTAGATTTTTTTGCACCTTCAGATTCCAGATTTTCAAATAGGCCTAGTTGTATCTCGGCCAAATATTGTCCGATCCTAACAAACCATACATCAATGGAAAGCTTATTTATTCAGCTTTCAGATGATGTATAAATCTCAATTTTTTTAAAAAAATGACCCTTATGACTTTTGTGGTCCAGGGTCCCATATTGCATTATATTTGTGAGGACATTTACAAACATTTATTTGGCTCTCATAAGTAGCTAAATCTGAACACACACACACTTTTTTGGTTTACTATACTTGTGGGGAGTCTCCATAGACATATTGGCTTTTGCTACTGTACACCAGCCTTACACGTAACCTACCCCTCACAGAAAACCTGCATTTTTACATTCTCAAAAAAAAACAACAAAAAAAAACACATTATGCATGATGAGCCCGCCCCTCAACTTCCGCTCAGTTTTGCCCTTTTACCTTATGTCGTAAGCGGAAGTGCACATACATCTCTACAGTACAAGATGGATACGCTAATATTGGTAATATGATTTATTCTTTGCATGTCCAATATTTGCATTTAAAGTGCAAAACATCCGCTAGCAGTTAAATCCGCTGTTTCCACTTCAGATAGTAACGTTACTTCCGAGTTTAGCAATAACGTGCATATGTATTATATACCAAAAGGTAAAGATTAGTATACTGTTACAGGGAAATATTAAGTTTAATATTCAGCTGATGGGCATTTGCATGTCTGCTCTACCTGTGCCCTGGTCACCTGATTGTTTTGACTGTAATTCATTGGGGATGTGTCATGGTTGTGTGTGTGCTGTGACAGGAGCCCTCTCTGTACACTGTTAAAGCTGTTCTGATCATGGACAATGATGGAGAGAGACTGTATGCGAAGGTGAGATCATCACATGAACATCAGGGTCACGATCAGATCTGAACTGATGAACAGGGAGGATTCATTTAATTAACCCTGTCTAGTCAGACAAAATAAATAAAGTTTGTTTTATGTTTTGTATTATATTTGATAAATCAGGCTCATATAATTTGATATCGTGAGAATAAGGAGCTCACACTTAAAGAGAAAACACCTCAGTTTTACCCAAACTGAGAAAATCTTGTATATCAATGAGACTACTTGTGTAAAATGCTTATAAATGCGAGTTGTCATTCTATATTTCCCAATAATATGTCTAGTAAGATATTTAAATGCTTAGTTTTAAAATTAATTGTGGGAGAAAAACATATAATGCAATGCAATACAATGATGATTGAGAGATAATATTCATCAAAAGCTTTATGTATCACATTTTAACAAGTTTTCTTGCATGGATAATCAAGTAAGCCTAAGTGGCTTCAGTCCAGTAGATGCTCATCTTAACATTATAAAAGTTATTCCCATTTACTTTATAAAACAAATAGACACTTGTAGCACAACCTGAACGGGGGGCATTTCTAGAGTTATATTTAAAGGCCTTTTGTTAAAAAAGTCTAATCTATAGAAGTTTTTAGCAAAGATTTGAACATGTTAATCATTTAGAGGCCTTAGAAATTCATGTTTCAAATATGATACAGCCGGTTTTATAGAATTAAACCTGAAAGTAAACTTAAGTTTATTTGTCATTTACTCACCTTTGTTATTCAGAACCCATATAACATGTTTTTTAACCATGCAGTCTGTCCTTGGAAACATTAACAGCTAGCTTTTTGTTTGCATAAGGTGTATGGATGAGTTTTATTAGCTCTTTGTTTGTCTTAAATGTGTCACTGTGTTGTTGTGTTCATGTTTCAGTATTATGACGACACGTATCCCACGGTGAAAGAGCAGAAAGCCTTTGAGAAGAACATCTTCAACAAGACACACAGAACAGACAGTAAGTGATTCTGTCACTGGCCGTGTTGTGTTCGCGAACATAAAGTCATGTGGATTCATCCTTCCTCTCTTTGACACAGGTGAAATAGCATTGCTGGAGGGTCTAACGGTTGTGTACAAGAGCAATATTGATCTATATTTCTATGTCATCGGCAGCTCCCATGAAAATGAGGTAATGCTTTACACTTGATCCAGGATTGTATCTTTTCGTCAAACCATGAGAATCTCATAAGTGTTATTGTCTTTTCTCCAACAGTTGATGCTTATGTCAGTGTTGAATTGTCTCTTTGATTCCCTGAGCCAAATGTTGAGGTAGGAAAGAATGGTCTCTATCAGCTAATCCGCTAATGACAGTTTGATCTTGACTGATTTCTTCTTATTAAGAAAAAACGTGGAAAAGAGAGCCCTGCTTGAAAATATGGAGGGTCTTTTCCTGGCCGTTGATGAGATTGTTGATGGAGGGTAAGTCAAAATTAATGTATTCAAACAGAAGTAAACCATTTTGTTACATAGAGATCTTGTAGATGGTGCTGTTTATACACTACCATTCAAAGGTTTGATGAGATTGTTGACAAAGATTTTTTGTTTTTGAAAGATGCCTCTTTGAGGTTCATGCTCATCAAGGTTGCATTCAATTGATCAGAAATACAGTAATATTGTCAAATATTATTACAATTGAAATTACGTGTAATATATTTTAAAGTTTAATTTATTCCTTTGATCAAAGTTTAATTTTCAGGATCATTAATCCAGTTTTCAGCGTCACATGATCCTTCAGAAATCATTCTACTGCTGATTTGCTGCTCAAGAAACATTTCTAATTATTATCAGTGTTGAGAATACTTGTGCTGCTAAATATTTTTGTGGAAAATGTATACAGTGGGGTAAATAAGTATTTGATACACTGCCAATTCTTCAAGTTTTCCCACTTACAAAGAATGGAGAGATCTGTAATTTTCATCATAGGTACACCTCAACTGTGAGAGACAGAATATAAAAAAAAATTCTGAAAATCACATTGTATGATTTTTGAACAATTAATTTCCATCTTATTGCATGAAATAAGTATTTGATACAATATAACTTAATATTTGGTACAGAAACCTTTGTTTACAGAGGTCAGACGTTTCCTGTAGTTCTTGACCAGGTTTGCACACACTGCAGCAGGGATTTTGGCCCACTCCTCCATACAGGTCTTCTCCAGATCTTTCAGGTTTTGGGGCTGTCGCTGGGCAACACAGAGTTTCAGCTCCCTCCATAGATTTTCTATTGGGTTCAGGCCTGGAGACTGGCTAGGCCACTCCAGGACCTTGAAATGCTTCTTACGGAGCCACTCCTTAGTTGCCCTTGCTGTGTGTTTGGGGTCATTGTCATGCTGGAAGACCCAGCCACGACCCATCTTCAATGCTCTTACTGAGGGAAGGAGGTTGTTGCCCAAAATCTCCCGATACATGACCCCATCCATCCTCCCCTCAATACGGTGCAGTCGTCCTTACCCCTTTACAGAAAAGCACCCCCAAAGCATGATGTTTCCACCCCCATGCTTCACAGTTGGGATGGTGTACTCATCCTTGGGTTGGGATTGTACTCATCCTCCTTCCTCCAAACACGGCGAGTGGAGTTTATACCAAAAAGTTATATTTTGGTCTCATCTGACCACATGACCTTCTCCCATGCCTCCTCTGGATCATCCAGATGGTCTTTGGCAAACTTCAGACGGGCCTGGACATGTGCTGGCTTGAGCAGAGGGACCTTGCGCGCGCTGCAGGATTTTAATCCATGATGGTGTAATCCAATATTAAAGCAATTTTGTGTGCATTTTTATATATATATACAGGTCCTTCTCAAAAAATTAGCATATTGTGATAAAGTTCATTATTTTCTGTAATGTACTGATAAACATTAGACTTTCATATATTTTAGATTCATTACAACACAACTGAAGTAGTTCAAGCCTTTTATTGTTTTAATATTGATGATTTTGGCATACAGCTCATGAAAACCCAAAATTCCTATCTCAAAAAATTTGCATATTTCATCCGACCAATAAAAGAAAAGTGTTTTTAATACAAAAAAAAGTCAACCTTCAAATAATTATGTTCAGTTATGCACTCAATACTTGGTCGGGAATCCTTTTGCAGAAATGACTGCTTCAATGCGGCGTGGCATGGAGGCAATCAGCCTGTGGCACTGCTGAGGTGTTTTGGAGGCCCAGGATGCTTCGATAGCGGCCTTAAGCTCATCCAGAGTGTTGGGTCTTGCGTCTCTCAACTTTCTCTTCACAATATCCCACAGATTCTCTATGGGGTTCAGGTCAGGAGAGTTGGCAGGCCAATTGAGCACAGTAATACCATGGTCAGTAAACCATTTACCAGTGGTTTTGGCACTGTGAGCAGGTGCCAGGTCGTGCTGAAAAATGAAATCATCTCCATAAAGCTTTTCAGCAGATGGAAGCATGAAGTGCTCCAAAATCTCCTGATAGCTAGCTGCATTGACCCTGCCCTTGATAAAACACAGTGGACCAACACCAGCATCACTGACTGTGGGTACTTGACACTGGACTTCAGGCATTTTGGCATTTCCCTCTCCCCAGTCTTCCTCCAGACTCTGGCACCTTGATTTCCGAATGACATGCAAAATTTGCTTTCATCTGAAAAAAGTACTTTGGACCACTGAGCAACAGTCCAGTGCTGCTTCTCTGTTCAAAAGTGGCTTGACCTGGGGAATGCGGCACCTGTAGCCCATTTCCTGCACACGCCTGTACACGGTGGCTCTGGATGTTTCTACTCCAGACTCAGTCCACTGCTTCCGCAGGTCCCCCAAGGTCTGGAATCGGTCCTTCTCCACAATCTTCCTCAGGGTCCGGTCACCTCTTCTCGTTGTGCTGCGTTTTCTGCCACACTTTTTCCTTCCCACAGACTTCCCACTGAGGTGCCTTGATACAGCACTCTGGGAACAGCCTATTCGTTCAGAAATTTCTTTCTGTGTCTTACGCTCTTGCTTGAGGGTGTCAATGATGGCCTTCTGGACAGCAGTCAGGTCGGCAGTCTTACCCATGATTGCGGTTTTGAGTAATGAACCAGGCTGGGAGTTTTTAAAAGCCTCAGGAATCTTTTGCAGGTGTTTAGAGTTAATTAGTTGATTCAGATGATTAGGTTAATAGCTCGTTTAGAGAACCTTTTCATGATATGCTAATTTTTTGAGATAGGAATTTTGGGTTTTCATGAGCTGTATGCCAAAATCATCAATATTAAAACAATAAACGGCTTGAACTACTTCAGTTGTGTTGTAATGAATCTAAAATATATGAAAGTCTAATGTTTATCAGTACATTACAGAAAATAATGAACTTTATCACAATATGCTAATTTTTTGAGAAGGACCTGTATATATATATATATATATATATATATATTTATTTATTTATTTATTTATTATTTTGTTTTATTTTTATTTTATTTTTTGTAATTAAATCGGGCTTTAGGATGCCCACACAGAATCAACAGCTTAAGAATTACATATATATTCTTATCATTCATAAAATATAAATCAACTGCTCCTTTCATTCATTTATTGAATATTCTGGCAGTTTTGTTAAAGCTTTCAGCTACCAATAAGACTGTAGTATTCTCAGCTCTGTTTAACGCTTTTTATTATGTTTAAATACCCCAGTCCAGTAGCTCAAACAGTAGAGCATGGTGCTAGCGATTCCAAAGGAAATGAATGTAGTAATAAACTAAGTCACTTAGGCTAAAAGCATCTGCCAGATTCCACAGATTCTTTCCTAAAATTATTGCAGAAGCGTCTATAGATTCTTGCTGGACCTAGACATCGGCCATTGAAAACCCACTGCGACCACATAGGTTTGATTCTGTCATATGTTATTTCCTGATCCAGTTCCTCCCTCTTGTCCACATCCTTTGCTGTTTTCTCTGCATTCCCTCTATCAACAAAATTGGCCAAAAAGCATTTTCGAAAACAGAAATGAGTCTAAAAATCACATTGCCTTGGTTGCAGCACTGATCTCTCATTAATTGTCTTGTTTTACAGTGTGATCCTGGAGAGCGACCCACAGCAGGTGGTTCACCGTGTCGCTCTGAGGGTAACTACTTCCTGTTCTCCTCTATTGACTTTCATGATGCTGTTGTAAATGTTAATCTGCTTAGTATTTGCTGGCTCTGCTTCATCTCATGTGCTCTGACACCACTGATGAGCATTATGGTCCTGCTAGGCAGCTATTAAATTTGATTTCCAATGATCTTGCATGTGTGAGACAGTAAGCAAGCCAGCAAACCTAAAGTCATCTCCCGCTCTCATGTCATTTCAGGGCGATGACATGCCTCTGACAGAACAGACAGTCACTCAGGTGAGAGCAGTCGACGCACTTCCTTCAGCGACACCTGTCGCCATCACGGCTCTTATGTTTTATAGTGACTCTGAGATTTACCCATGATTCATTCAGAATATGAGTCCGTGGTGGTCTGGTTTCACAGCTCCCACATTAAGAATGTTTCATCGTGCCACCGCTAACCCGGCTTTCTTGGTTCCCCGCGTGTGTCTGCTGCATGTAAACATGATGGCTAATTATTGGCGGCTGTCTGCCAGCGATGGCTCCCTGTGGCTGCCGTACTCGTGAGTGCGGACTGATTAATGTTCTCATTTAAGAGGCCCTGCGACAGGCTGCCTGTATGCGTTTCGTGTCTGTGATTAATGGCTGTCTCCTCGTCTTCCCCGCTATACAGTTCCTCGCCTCGTGCAAATTAAGATGATGAATTAATTCCTGGATGTTTTGCTGCACCTGCATTACTCGATTACAGGGTTCCCTTCAATGTTAGCGCCTTCGTATGATGGGTTTGGGTTTTGCTTATTCACTTCTGTAGTTTCTTTTTTAGATAAAATAGTATTCGTAAGTTTGTCAGATAGTTTTTTTGAAAGAAACAAAATGAATACCTCAAGCATTAAATTGATCAAAAGTGACAGGAAGGACATTTATATTACAAAATATTTCTATTTTAAATAAATGCTGTTCTTTTTAACTCTCTATTCATCACATAATTCGTAATAATATTACAAAATATTAGGCAGCACAACTGTTTTCAACATTGATAAAAATAATTGTTTCTTGAGCAGTAAATCAGTATATTATAATGACTTCTGAAGGATCATGTGACACTGAAGACTGGAGTAATGATGCTGAAAATTCAGCTTTGCATCCCAGGAATAAATGACATTTTAACATATATTGAAATAGAAAACAGTTATTTTAAATACTCTTAAAAAAAACACTTTTTACAGTATTTTAGATCAAATAAATGCAACCTTGGTTAGCATAAGAGACTCAAAGAAAAAAAATGTGCTGCATACATTTGAACGATTTCCCCTTTTTTGAGTTTGAAATGTGCTAATAGTTTGCCTTGATTTGTTCTCAGCATTTTTAAAACCATAAAGCAGCATCCTGATGAATGCATGTCTTTTAAGAAAAATGATGGCATTAATGAGTCAAGAACACAAACACGTTAAAATTCAATTACCTGTTTTAGCTTTGGAGACAAGTGAGGTTTTTTGGGAGTGGTTTGGTCTATCCGTCCTCACTGAGTGATTGGATTTACTGAAGAGGAACACAAAACACTTCAAATAAATGATTCTGAGGATGGCAATTCATTCTAATTAACTGTGACTAATTATTTGGCATTGCCTAATTTAAAACATCAAGTTTTAATAAATTGGCAGAACTCACTTTCATATATTCCTTCATAAGATTCTAATGACACCTCAAATTAATTATAACATCCATTATAAGTGGATTTAAAGAAGCACCCAGTAATGTTTCTTCCACTTAATATTTGACATCCAAAAAACTAATAGTACGAATGACATTAGATTCTAGTTCTATTCTACTTTTTTTTTTATATCACATTATATAAACACCTCTCTCTCTCTCTCTCTCTCAAATTATTTAATGCATTTATTACCAATATTGTACTTATTTTTGTAAATAGATGTCTTGGTTCTAACTTTACTGGATGCTTTTGTTTTTTCTAGGTGCTACAGTCGGCTAAGGAGCAGATCAAGTGGTCTCTACTCCGATAGGACACTTTTGGTCCCGTTCCTGAACTGAGACGAGGAGAACAAATATGACTCGACCACTTTTCATCACTACTGTCCTATCTGCCCTTTTTTCCTTGAGTGTTTTCTTGACTGTTAAAGTGTACATTCGTGTTTCTCTCACTCAAAGATAAGACCAAGAACATTTTAAAAGAATGTCAAGGCAGGAGGAAGAAGAAGCTGGAATATTGTCTTGGCGGGACTTTCTTTTTAGGAAAAGTACCGGGGCGTGTTTTTCTTTTTTATCCTATTCCAGTAAGCGCTTGAATATATGGCTAGTTTTGTGAATGATATCACTGTTGTACTGTGAGATTTTCATTACTATTCATGTACATTCCAGTGGTTGATCTTGTTCTCTGTTCTTCCCTCTGACCCTTGTTTTGATTGAAGTAAAGAGACCGTTTCGTTCTAGTTCTGCTGTGGTGTGTTTTCCTCCTTTTGGATACTATTTGGTTTGCAGAGGCGACAGTGACGTTTACTTTTCCAATATTTTGAGGTCACTTTGTTTACTGTTTTGTGTTTTAAGTCAATCATCACTATTACTACTGCTCACATGTAGGGTTAGGGACTCTTTCGACGGGACACTATCCCTAGCAATGTGCTAAAACCATTCAAAACACTAAAAACCACCAACTACATTTTATTATCCTGATTTTGAGTTCTGAATAGGTAAACATGACTCTAGCATCTAGAGTATTAAAAAATTAAATTACATTTTTTTTGTAATTATATACGTAAAGACGAGACATACCATTTTGATGTCCACATCAAAAACTATTTACAAAAGTTATTTTATATACATAAAACGCATGTTAAATTAACATATCTACTTTGTTTCAAATAACTTTTCTGAAAACAAAATATCAGCATGTAAAATAACGCTCCATCGTCATTTAGCATAAGAGATATATTTATGTACAAATGAAACAATATACGTCTTCTGACCTGTACTTTAAATATATAATTTTTATTATAGTTTAAATTATTAAAAAACCTCTTGCTAACAAATGGGTAAAACCTAGTCTTTTTCTGTCATTTAATGATTCTTTTTCTAAATGAGATTTTTTGTTAAACAAAGCCATTTTAGTGGGTGTCTTCAAAGTAAAAATGTATGATAGTCATAATTTCCTAAATAATAAAGAAAATGTAACTAGACACATTCTAATATATGAAAAATATTTAAAGCTGTATTAAACTTATTTTTGATGCTTGAAAACCCCTTTTCATCTTATTGATTCATTATATTTATTAAAAAAATAAAAATATACAAACATATACAGTATATTATATGATTTCCTATTGTAATGCCTGTTTAGTGTTCTATTCTATTCTATTCTATTCTATTCTATTCGATCAGTGACTCAATCAGTGTCAATCCAAGAGCGCCCTCTGCTGGTTTGGGATGAGACACGCAGTCCTGAGGCAGAACTGCACTGAGCATTTACTACACAGCTGTTTTTACTCTATTTTTGTTGCCCTGTTATGCTTCCAAGGCACATTTTACTCCATTATGCATGTAAAAGTACAAGTGTTTTTAATACATTCACAACTGTGAGGTTAATTAGTATTTTTTCCTCTAAATTAATTGTCTCTTTTGATTTGGTTGTAAATTACATGCAGCATATGGCATTATTCTAAAACCCAGAATAGCTGTTTTGTCATGTTTTAACAATGCATTAGGAAAGCGTTTATTCCACTAAATATTCTGGAATAAAAATGGGTTTTTTTGCTAAACACCCACATTTGATGAGTGTGTGTGTGTGTGTGTGTGTGTGTGTGTGTGTGCATGTTTATGTGGTTTATGAGGACACAAATTTGTATAATGACATGGGTATGACAGAGGTATTACAATATGAAGGTGGTTTATGAGGACACTGCCTATGTCCCCGTAATTCAAAAGGCTTAAAAACATACTAAATGGTGTTTTTTTGAAAATCTAAAATGCACAAAGTCTCCTGTGAGGGCTAAGTTTAGGTGTAGGGTTGGTGTAGGGCAATAGCACACACAGTTTGTTCAGTATAAAAACCATTACGCCTATGGAGAGTCCCCATAAACCACAAAAACCAACATGTGTGTGTGTGTGTGTGTGTGTGAGGCGAAATGCTGCAAGGAGGTTTGACAGCTTCGCATGCCTGCTTTTTCTCTGGTGGATTCCTCCCCTGTCTCTCATTTTAATGCAAATGAAAGGTTCCCCTGGAGAAATGGTTGTAAAAATAGTAGTATATCACATCCATGCCTCAGAATCATACCTAGGACACAGTTATCGCACCGGGGCGGAGATGAGGCGTGCAATCTCAGGGGTCACCGTGACCAATGCTTTGAACGAGTTCACTGAGATTTTATCAGGCTACATGCAAAGAGTGTCTGTGTCTGAAACAGAAGGAGCTGGCTCAGTCTACTTTGGAAGCATATTTGTATTTTCTACCAGTTACCATATTCGGCTCCATAATGGCTCGTCTAATGATCTACAGCAAATTAAAGAGAGCTTTAGACATAACCAGACATAAAGCAAATATTTGGAATGAACGACTTTTCTTCTTTCTGTTCCATCAGATGCCATTTTTATTCTTTCCGCCAACCACCAAACCATCTAGCAAATTTAATATTACCAAGTAAATATTTAATGCCTTCAATGCCTGTTTCTCTGTAGAAATGGAATCATAAGTGGAAAAAAAGACATTCATAATAAATGAGTTTACTTCTTAAAAACTATGATATTTTAGTATTACTAATATACTATTATAGTTCTGTTCACATTTTGAATTAGTTTCACATTTTTTAGTTTCAGATTTGTTGTGTTGGCAACTAGCTGGAATAAAATATGTTTATTTATTTATTGGTAAATTTTATTTCATTTCAGGTGATGTTTATTATTTTATTTCAAGTATTAAATATGTTTTTTTTAATGGTTTTAGTTATAGTTTTTAGTTAATGATACTAATAATCCTGCTTTAAACTGTGCTACATTAGACACCAATTCTATTCCTTCAGGCAAACAAGTCTGATGAACTCAAGTGAGGATAAGAGATTATCAAGCAAATACTTAATAACTAATATTTTGTGATAGAAATTGTATTAAAAAATGACAAAATGGGTATTTAAAATCAATTAAATGGTGAATAACTTTACTTTCAAGGACCATATCAGATTTTCTTTAAGATTTGTAAGATGTCTTAAGATTAAAAATCAAATTTTTTCATTGAAAGGTCACATTTTAATAGTTGTAGCATATATATATAAACATGTATAATAGTGTACGTCTATCCCTCACAGCTTCGTTTTCATTAACAAAAAAATAAATATGGCTTCTATCCTGATTAAGACCCATTCTCCTGATTTGCAGAAGCTGGAATGGAAAATGATCTTCAGAGGCTTTGACTGAAGGTTACAAAGTTCACCGTCATGTGGGATATGCAGTTGTAATGAGAGACAGATTTAGGACAGGACTTGTTTAGGCCAGTCTGCTTCCATAACAAACAGCTGCAGACGAAAAACTTCCTTGGCCCTGGTCCAGCACATCTCCTCAACCCTCTATCCCTCTCTATCTTCTTCTTTAATAAGGCTTTGGCATCTATATGAAAGTAGCTGGGAAAGTTTTCTTTGTCTCGGCTGATATCTTAAAGCGTGCTTTTCTGAGGAATGAAACATGACGTTGGCCCCTGAGAGCCCCACCCTCCCAGAGGGAGTTCCCTAACCCTGTCTCCGAGAGGCTCGCGGGCGCTGGCGTCTTATCTCCAAAGCATGAGAGCCTTCAGCTCCAAATTTATTTGACCAATTGAGTTAAGTAGCTCTTTCATTATGAGGTCATTCATTATGATTCATTAGGCAGATGGGTAAGAGTCGCAGATAAAACCTCAGCGTCTCGCTCATCTGTGTGTTATGAAGTGTACAACATGCTCCCATTGAATAAAGCAAAGTGCTGTGGGACAGTGGAACAAGGTTTTTAAGATATTATCACCCGCAATAAAGAAAAAAAGAGCAAAGGGTAATCAAGCGTCGGCGTGCAGCACTTGAAAGGACATGTACAAGGGTCTTTGTGTTAATAGTAAACTAACTTTAAAGGTAAAGTGTGCCTTTTTTGAGCAGAGACAACTATAAGTAAGTCAGCGGTGTGTTGAATTTCCCAAAAAGGCCAAACGCTGCAACTCTGTGGTGCTGTAAAAACATTGCTCTGTTTATGTTGCTTGCAAAAAAAAACCCCCCAAAAAAGACAAAAACGTCATCAGAATCATTCCAATGGCTGTTTATTTACCAACATCTATTTGTCAAGCCAACCAACCAAAACAGCCGGACACTGGGTTACCCAACTGGGGTGGGATTATACAGGCCTCAGAAATTATTTGGCCACCCAAGCCACGCTTAAAAATGCATTGATGTATTTGCATTATACTTTGCATCTACTGTACATTTACAGTTGCCACATGTAATTTTGATCATTATTATTTCATCTATTCTATGAAATTCAGACAAAAAATTCAATCTGTTTTAAGTTTCAAAATAGTTCAAATACTCTTTGAGGCCATTTTATGATTATCTGGGCGATGAGAGACCTGTTTGAAACAGTAATTATTTTTAGTGCAGAAATTACATGTACCTTGACCATATGCTAATACACCTGAAAAAAGTGCATTGCCCCCAGGAACAATATGTTCCCTCGGGTGGTCCTGTTTATGACCTGAAGCAATCACTATATTGATGCAGCTGATTTGAATAGCATGTCCTTAACCCTTTGTGGAATATGAGAGGTAAGTCAAGGTTACAAAAGATGAAAGATGTATAGATAGCAAAAGGGCAGGTGTTGAGATAAGACTTCTGTTTGACCCCAGCAAGGCAGAAATGAGGTCAAATTTGACCCCTGTTTTCTACGCCTCTCTTACATGCCTGACGTTCATCCGGCCTTTCATCTGGATATTCCAGCAGCACCTACGGGCAACCAATGAATGCCTTTCATCGACTAATTACAGTGGCATGGCTGTAAACGGCAAAAATGTAATTTATATTAATTATAGAGGAATGAACATAATAGACTGAAACAGCGCGGCTTGATGCGCTGTACAGAACACGCAGTAAAATTGTCAGAGGCGTGTGGACTAGAGGCCTGTAATTGATAGATGCTGTTTGTGTGTGTGTAGTAGTGAACGGGTACAGCAGTCGATAAATTATCATTATCTGCAAGCTTGCAGTCTGTATGTCACCAAATGAGTATTCCAGACTCGTGCTTTTTCACGAAAATCTGCACGCTTATTGCAATCGGAGTCATTTTCTATTCTCAGGTGAAGGGGAGGGCGACTCAAAAGCGTAAGTGTTTCGTATTAATCATGAATGCAGCTCAGGGCCGAAGCTGAGCAAACAGCTCGCCTGCGATAAATGTAGGTAAATTACGGCGTGCTCTCGGAACAGGCAAATTCAGACAGGCCAAATTTATCAAAAGGCCATAGAAAATGACTGGGAATAGAGGACGGGTAAGGCACGGATGCATTCGGACGCAACCAGGCCGAGATAAGAGCGCTGCTCGCCATCGCCACGCTCCCCAGGCTCAAGTGTTCGCTAACGGAAACGCCCCCATAAGGCCTGATGTGTTTTATGGCGCCTCTCGCCCTCACAGGGCCTGTTTATGGATTCCCGTTGAATAGAAAATCATTTCACCTTGGAGGCAGAGACGGCCAAAATCAACAGCAATGCCACAGCTTTTGCTGATCCAGTAGTATTTCAACAAGCTCTTCTATGCGGTGTAAAAATAACATCTTCTTTGCAGTAAGTTATGTCTCTTGAAATCATCAGAAGCTGTCAATTTTGCAGATACGTGAAAAATCCTTCAGATAAATCTGGTATCCCGTGCATTAAAAGTCAAATCCTGTTCGTATTCATTTCATAATTGCACAATATTTATTCAAGAGCACATTAAGCGTTTCAAACGTGCCATTCTGAAAGCCTAAGATGTTATTCCTCTGGCTG
The DNA here is from genome assembly GCF_936440315.1 of Barbus barbus. Lineage (NCBI taxonomy): Eukaryota > Metazoa > Chordata > Actinopteri > Cypriniformes > Cyprinidae > Barbus > Barbus barbus. The sequence goes on from NC_136719.1 coordinate 21,403,016, forward strand.
GATCGGCGGGTAAGAGTAGGCCTACACTTTATTTTCATATCACATGACGGAGGGTTTAAAAACACATAAATTCAAGCGAAGGCACGCTACATTTATCAGCCAGGCAATTGGATATGTCCACAAGCCTGTTTAGACATTTCTATTTTCGATTCGCCTGCACCATTAGTCACTGAATTTGTCCGTGGTCCGCCGTTGAAAACGGGGGCCGTCGATCTGAGCTGGAGATGTTTGCGGAGTATAAGCTGCAGCCTGTTGACATTTTAAGAGAGGAGGCCCTTCTTTCCCTTCCCTGTGATTTAGAACGAGACTCAAATCCCCGAAGAGTCCATCCTGCTGCGTTACATCTGCACACAAACTGGCTCTTTGAGCCGCTCACGTCCATGTGTGTGAGAACATCTGGTCTGCACCCTTGCTGCAACGTGAAAAGGCCCACAGGTCATTGTTTCACACACTCCGACATGTTTCGCTCTCATTTTTATGTCATATCGTATAAGGAAGCGTTTGAGGTTTGCACTTGAGAAGCTATTTCAAATGGGCCGAGTGTGTATAATGAGTGTCGTGAACTGAAATAATAGTAGATAGATAGTGATGTAATTGTAGAGTGAGACGGGGCCGTATTTCACTTTTGTTGTAGACACTCAATGTCACACAGCAGTGTAGCAATTAAGCTTTATGATGCTTTTGTTTCGCGCTTTCATTCTCTTTCTCTTGTGGTCGTGTTTGGTCTTGTTCCACTCGAGTTTTCACGGCTTACCGCTTACAAAACACTTAGATTTTTTGGCCATTATGGGTTTCAGAAATGAATCTTTGGGTAACCAAAGCAAAATTTTTGCATGCTTTAGCTCAAAGTGCTCAGCTTTTCCCCTCCCTCCTTCCATCTTTCCATCTCTCTCTGTCTCTCTCTCTCATATGTACTTTCTTTCCCCCCTCACCCTAGTGGATTCCCCATCTGCACCACAGAGCCCGTTAACAGACGCTCTCCTGACAGATTTACCGCCGCCATCCCACCATTGGCTGCCAGCGTGACAGAGTTGATTTAATGCTCGTTTCTGATTGGTCCGTGAGCGACAGGCAAATTTATGGCCGTGCTGTGATTCGACGCTGGCTGTCTTTGATATGAGTTACTGCTCTGTTGCTTATGGGACACAGAAACGGTGTCAGGTTTCAATCGTAAAACCCTCTCCCCAAGGGAAGGAGTAAGGAGTACTCGACATTCCTGACGTCATGAGAGCAAGAGGAGGAGGAGGAGAGAAAGAGAGAGAGAGAGAGAGAGAGAGCGAATGATTTGTAGCTGCAGTCATTTTCACTCACACAGGCCTGCTGCAGTTTCTTTGTGGAATGTGTTCACATCCAACTCTCCAACTCCAAAATAATATCCTATTTCAACACCCGACTCTCAAAGAAAACATTTCATATGCGAGGCAAAAATGCAGACTGACTAGGCGATTCATCTCAGTCAACACACATCAGAAATGTAAACACGACTGTCATCGCCGGATCCCATTTCTGTTGGGTTACGATAAATTTGTGGCCTGCCACTGATAACCACATATATGCGATAATTTTCATGGTTAAATCCTCACAGTGTGATTTTCTGATAAATGAGGCATTAGGTCAGAAAGTTGCATTCTTAATTTTTTCCTGTTTTGCATAATTGAACTATTATGGCAGTGCAGTACAACTTTAGTACTTTTTTAGAAGAAAATATCTTACATCTACAACGCTAGGGTGGTTGCCAGGGCGTTGCTATGTAGTTTCAAAGTGTATTAAATGATGAATATTCTGGCATCATTGTTTTTTTTTGTCTATTTTAGAATATATTTAGAAAAAAATCTTATTTTAGTCAATACAATGGAAGTCAATATGGTTCAGTGTTTTTGGACCCCATTGACATTCATTGTTTTGACAAAAACAGTTGAAACATAAAAAATATTCTCTTTTGTGTCCCACAGAATAAAGAAAGTCATACGGGTGAGGAAATGATGACAGAGTAATAATTTTCAAGATATCTATTACTTTAAAGGGTTTCTCAACATTGTTTTAGGTGGTTATAGTTGATCTTTCAAATGTTTATATTTCAGCAGGCAATTTCTTTATGTATGGTGCATTAGAAACATAAAAGCACACCTCTCCTAAACAAGCCACATTACTCGAGGTATTACGAATAGTGCCTTCCTGTAGTAGAGCATGGCATTATCAACACCAAGGTCATGGGTTTGATTCCTGTGGAATGCATGAATTGGAAAAAAAATGCATTGCTTAAATGCAGCATAACTTGCTTTGGATAAAAGCATCTGCCAAGTGCATAAATGCAAAGGCTGAATAATTTGCACAATGAAGTAAAATATGCAAGTATGAGCAATAGTGATGCTTGCTTTAGCAAACACATCCAATTACACAGTGTTAAATTATACCGGATTGAAAAAATACTGCTGAAGAAGCAGTAAACACATCTTACATGTTTAAATTGGCTTCTGCATTGCAACATATTGTTTCCATAAGGTTCTTTTACAATCAGCACTGGCAATGAACGACCTCTCGACATGTTTCAACTTCCTTTACCTCCTCTGAAACAACATTCACAGTGATTCCCATTAAACTCCAAGACAATTCACTCAAGTACACCATAAAAACTGAACATGTGCGGTTGACAGTTTAAAGGGATAGTTCACCCAAAAATGAAAATGTCGTTCCAAACCTTTATAACTGTTTTGTTGTTGTTAATGCAATAAAAGTCGATGGGCGCCATTGTTGTTTGGACTTCAATGTTCTTTAAAATATCTTCTTTTGTCTTGTTTTAACTTGTGAAGCACAAAAAAAGATCTTTTGAGAAATGTCTGTGTTTTTTTTTTTATGCAATGAAAGTCAATGGGCTCCGATGTAGCTTGGACTTCGGTGTTCTTCAAAATGTGTTTTGTCTTCTTTTAACGTTTTCTTTTGTGAAGCATGACATATTTATGTTTTGAGAAAGGTTTCCATTATTTTATTCATTTATTTATTTTAAATGAAAAGTCAAAGTCAGTTCCAATGTTTGTACCCAATGTTCTTCAAAATATCTTCTTTTGTGAATACAGCTTTGGTACAACATGAAGGCTTAGTAAATGGTGAGAGGATTTTCATTTCATCCCTTTAAGATGCCATTTCTTTCTCATCTAACTCTCTAGATGTAGTAAGATGTGTCCTTTCAATTAGTTTTATTGCAGTTATTAACCTCTTGCAACACACTTTTACATTTGATAGGAAATCCAGGCCTTTTTTGTACTCAAGCTTTAACTTGCTTATAATTCCATATATAATGGTGTGCAGTAAGTATATTTCTTCTGATATAATTGTTGAAAACCATGAGAAAGGATCGGGTGTCAGTTCCTAAAGACAAATGGTAGCATGCAATTAGTTCAGTGTCACATAAATCTTCACTCGATCTCTTTATCTGTGTGTGTGTATTTGCACGAGGGTGTGTCTTGCCGGCAAACTCGTACTCCTTTGAAGATGAGAATGCGTCGCGGTATCCCTTAAAATTTCCTTGTAATTATCAAAAGCAGCTCCCCGGCCATTTATTTCCCCATCCACCATTATTCCTCACAGATATTCGCGTTGCATGACCATGCGGCTTTAGTCTTAAGACATCATAAGGATGTCTGCTCATATCAGAAACGGTTTTTAACCATAGTCCCCTCCTGCTGCCCCTGAGATTAGCAAGGATGTATATGACTCATATCTCTTCAAAGCACTTGAAACTGTCTGGTATAAATCAATGTATCATAAAGCTGATCAATAGCAGTGCACTGCCAAAGTCACTTTGGCCTACTGTCTATCTGTACTCTCATCTCCCTAAACACTTTCCCCTCGTCCATCTATCCCCTTTATCTGTGCATCAGTCGTATGGCTGATGCCGAGGAGATCAGCGGCGGCGTGCGTAAACCCCCTGTAACACCCGTGACCCGTGAAAATTTCTAAGGGTAAATAGCAAGGCCAGTGCCGTCTGTCAAAAGCTCAAGGATTCATAAGACGTGCACCTCCACCTCACCTCTCGGCTCACCTCGCCTGTTCAGGTGGAAAATTGCAATGGGATGAAATGAAGGCACACAGAGGCCTTCCCATGCTCATGTGTAATTGCATAACATCTAAAGAGACGCATTAGGGCTTTTTAACATGCACGCCTGCATGCCAGTCGCAGTGTGAACTCTGCTGGAGGCATATTGCATACTTGCACACTATGCGTTATGCTTCTCTCTGAACAAACAGGACTCATAAACGTCTCAGTGGCGGATACAATGACACAAGCTGTTTATGGAAGGTCAGGGAGGTGCGAATGTTCAAACCTTTATTAGTTTAATCAATTTTTCTATAGAGTTCATAAACAAATCACAACTGGGAATGGAAAACGCGCCTGTGCAAGATAAAAAAATGCGAATCAGCAGTCAAAAGGGGGAAAGTTTAATATGACTTAATATACACGAAAATGGCAAAGGAGCAGTCTTGTCTTATTCAGTATCAAAGCAAAACTGTTAAAGCTCATAAACACACTTGATATACTGGTAATAAGTTAAAGAATTCCCATTAAGCACAAGTTCACGCAGGGAAAAAGTAGCTGTCTTAAGATATATCACGTTTAGAGAGGCTGATTATATTTTAATCTGGTATTTGCACATATACACACACAAAAAAACAGCTGTAGCGGTAGGCTTGTGGATAAGGATCTTGGCTAGTGATATTTTAAAATATGTTTTAATAGTCTCTTATGCTCACCAAGGCTGTATGTATTTGCCCAAAATGTAATTTATTCCTGCCATGTCATTTCGCCATTACTGGGTGCAAAAACACACCACGTGCAAAAATAAAAATGAGAATCCGAAGTCAATAGGGCGAGCATTTAAAAAAGTCAAGTCTTAAACTAAAAACTCAGCTTGTTCAGGCTTTTCTACCAAGTTTATGAAAAGCAAAACTGTTAAGGTCCTTGAAGACACTTGATCTACTGCAAAAGATCATGGCGATAAATTTAAGAATCCCCATTAAGCACAACAAAAAGCAGCAATCAAAATACATCATGTTTAGAGAGGCCAATTATGTTTAATCTGGTATTTGCAAAACAATATAGCAGCATTAGCAGTAGTCTTTTGTTAAAGATTTTGGCTAGTGATAAAAAGAGCAGAAACACTAAATAACAGCTAATAAACTCAAACTCAACATCTACACTGATTTTTAAAGTTGTAAATAACAGATCATTGGAGGATGTTTTACAAGAAAGTACATTTCATGTTTAATTCAATGCACTTACATTTCACTGCTGGTTATACTCTGTATAATTGTGTATGTGACGAATAAAAATCTTTGTAATTATTTGTGAAATTTACTAGCAATTTCTGAGTGAAAACACCAGATCAGTTTCTACACCAAATCAGCGTACGTTTGTAGTTGAAGTTAAGTTCTCATAACCTGCATTGAGGCCCCTGGAATGTTCCTGTGGCCTAGATTATATAATCAACAGACCCTTGACTCAAAAAGGGCCACCACTGCCCAAGTCGGGCCCGTGGGCTTCTACAGGGAGGCCCGAAGCAGCTATGGTAGGTCCCAACAAGTGCAGATTGATGGGGTAGCGCGGGGCCAGTGTATGTTAATGTATCTGTCGAAATGTGCTTCAGCATGAGAGTGATTTTAACGCTCTCGGCAGGACGCCGAGGCATTCGTCCTGTCATCAGGAATGTGGATGACTCTCGAGCGAGATAAATCTTGACAATGAGGCGCTGGTCAACTGAGTCGGTCCCAGCACTTTGGGTTTCCCTCGTAAAACAGAGTTTAAGGGATTCGACAAAGGAATCTTCAAACACATCAACGTCAAGAGGAAATGGATGCAGTTTTGCAACTGATTTTGTGCGGTTGCTTTCATAACATATGTATTGTTTTAATTAGCAGCATGGGCATGATGATTAAGCATTTTTCATTAATAGGTCTTGCAGTCTGACACAATCAATAATTAGTTAGTAATTAGTTACTTTTCAAAAGTTTGTAGACAGTTTTTATATTTTTGAAAGAAGTCTCTTATGCTCACCAAGGCTGCATTTATTTGATTCAAAAAATAGTAATAATAATACAAAAAATAATATTGCAATAAAAATAAATATTATTACCATTTAAAATATCCCCTTTCTATTTTAATTTATTTTAAAATGTAATTTACTCTTGTGATGCAAAGCTGAATTTACAATATAATCACTCCAGTCTTCATTGACACATGATCCTTCAGAAATCATTCTAAAATGCTGATCTGTGCTGCTCGAGAAACATTTATTATTACTATCAATGTTGAAAGCAGTTTATATTTTTTTGGAAACCGTGATGCATTTTTTTTCAGGATTCTTTGGTTTATAGAAAGTTAAAAAGAACAGAATTTATTTAAATTTAAAATATAATATTTTCTTACATTATAAATGTCATTACTGTCACTTTAATGAATTTAATGCATCCTTGCTAAAAAAAAAAAAAAAAAAAAAAAAAAAAAAAAACGATCTGATCCCAAATTTTTGAGGTGATAACAGCTTCAATCACAGTTATATGAAATCATAAAACTGCAAACTGTGGTGTAACCTGGTTAGATCCTAACTAGTGCTAAAATGTGGCCCCTCATGGCAGCTCTTGATGGCATTCTGATGTTGATACAGCAGAAAACACAGGAGATGGCGTATCTGTGTGATTTCTTTCCCTTCATTAAACCCAAAAGCAGTCAGAGAATAATACAAGAATGTCATTCATCATTTCTCAACTTCCTGTTTGCTCTGTGTGAGGGCTGCAAAAGTTCTGAAAGAAAACTAATTGTGCCATTGCACATAAAAGTGAATTTTTCACATGAATATGCATGAACTATTTGGACAGAAAAGTAGGTCAAAGAATGTGTTGTGAATTCCCCGGCCTGCCATCAGCAGCTGGTGACAGTCATTCTTTTTGAAAACACATGGCAAGAAAAAACAAAAAACGATAAGCTGGTTAATTAATCTTCATCAGTTCCAAGTAAGGCTGTATTTTGTTCTAACTCACTTGTTTTTGTATCTTCTATGAAGAAAACCTACTAAAAATCTGAAAAATGTATAAAAGTTACATTTATCACATAATTATTTAACTTGTAAATGAATACTTTTAATAATTAAAACTTTAAATTTATTCAATTTGACATTAATATGTCACAAATATGTTCTCTTAAACGATCAATTCATCAAAGAATTCTGAAAAAATTATTAAGCACCACAAATCAACATTGATAATAATAATAAATGTTTCATTAGCAAATCAGCATATTAGAATGATTTCTGAAGTATCATGTGACACTGAAGACTGGAGTAATGATGCTGAAAATTCAGTTTTACTATCACAGGAATAAATTGCATTTTAAAATATATTCAAATAGGCAACAGTTATTATAAATTGCAATAATATTTTACACTATTACCGATTTTACTGTATTTTTGATCAAATTAATCTTGGTGAGGCTTCTTTAAAAAACATATATTATATATATATATATATATATATATATATATATATATATATTAATATTTTTTAAAGAACTATAATTGTGAGGGTTAACTTGAATTTAAGGAAATAAATGTAAGATCTAACCAAATATTCAATACTGGAAATAAAAATTATTTTTGTTCACTGAAAAACCCACACTGATTATCTGAAAACCCCCTTAATATCTATTATCTATTATAATTACTGCCCTGTACTTACTCAGATCCTGAAACATCTCAATGATAATAGTTCAAGATCACTTTTAGGACAGTTTAAACCTACAACCTTACAGTCACCAGCCAATATATTAACCACAAGACTACCCCACCACTCCTAAAGAAGTCCCAACACTTTAATATTTCACTTCCATCATTTTGGGGCCACTGTATTAATCCGTAGCCCATGTATGCAGCTATATCAGAGAAGACTGAAATTTTAATGAAGACGGCTGCCTCGCTGACGGGCACTGCGCACCTCTGCTTGGTTAAATATCATCGTTAATTAACACGTAAAGGTACGCTGTCAGCAGAATGGCTGCAGTGATGTATAAGAGAAGGTTGATTAATCTATGAATTAAACAGTAAATACAGCTGTACATGCAATTTAAAGTAAAATTAAGTGTTTTGAGGAGGGTTGCATGTGAAATAAGGCCATATGGACTTATCTGAATACAAATAGTAGTATACAAATGTGTGCATGTGCAACATTTGTGTGCTAAGAAGCCATTTTAGGACTTTCAGCGATGATTTGACGGTCTCGAATCGGATGAACTTAGCACGGCCATGCCTAAGAATCTCTTCTTGTCCGCCTTGGCTTTAAGAGCGAGTGTGTTAAGTGCTCTCAGCCCACGGGTGTTATAAATCAGGATCAGCAGTCAGGCTAGAGAGGAGAGGGCTATGGCCTCTGTGAAGCAACACAAAGCCAGACTCTTTGTCTAACTCTGTCTCCCTCGCTGGCAATGCGGTTTGAGCTGCCTTGAACGTTTCACTCCATTACATTTCTGCTGGAAATATCAGCTCGTCTTGCTAGCATTAAACTCTTTTTTCCCCAATACATACAAGTCATGCACTTTATTAATAATATTTCCATACTGCAATGAAAGTTTCTTCTATTGTGGGTTAAAATGATTAGTAATTAGTATATTATAGTGTCTGGAGTCAAAATAGAGCTAAGAAACAAGTACAACTTCACTATATATATACACACATACAGACACATATATACACACACACACACACACACACACGCATGTCAAACAACACAGCATCCTCTACTGGTTCATATGGAAACAGCATGTAGAGCATATATGATCATGTAGGCAGTTATATGTTAGCAATGTAGGTAGTGAATGATGACAGCTAAAATAAACCCCCAAAACAACTATGTTAAATCATTTTTAAGGATTTTAAAGGCAAAATCTGTTTCTATGCTTCGGCACAATTGTTGAAAATTGGTGGATTACGCCACCTGCTGGTAAGCATGGACATTAACATTCTAAATTTTCGGATCAGTAAGATTTTTTTGTTGAAAGAAATAATTACTTCTATTTAGCGAGGATGCATTAAATTAATCAGAAATCCATAAATGTCACAATTCAAATGATTTCTATTTCAAATAAATGCTGTTTTTTGAAAGATGTTGTTCTTAAAATAATTTCAAAAAGTAGCAATTTCCACAAAAGTATTAGCCAGCACAACTGCTTTTCCATCACAGGAATACATTACATTTTACATTTATATTGAATTAGAAAAGTTATTTCAAGATTGAATTTATTTCAAATTCTAATTATATTTCACGTTACTTTTTTTCATTAAAAATGCAGCCTGCAGATTATTTTGATTTTTTTTTTAAATGTTCCCAAACCCACACTTTTGAATGGTAGTGTATTTCTTACAAACAACAGTTTATATTTAATGCATCTGGCAGATGCTTGTATCCAAAGTGACTCACGCTGTATTCAAGATACACATTTTATCAGCTTACTAGCTGGGAATCAAACATAACTTTTTTCTTTTTTAATTAAAGGGCAAAAAAAAAAACAGTCTTAGTGCTGATGAAGACCACCATGCTATACCAGTTCATACAAAAATAAAAGTACAAATAAATACAAATAAGCTTGTGCAGAGTAAAACAGAAGCCACTTTTTTTTTTAAGAAAATTTATTGTCAACTTGAGGCCCTAGGACTCACTATATGGTGTCTAACAGGATATAATAAAGTTGACCTGTAGTTAATGTTTGAGAGCAATAAAAAAATACCAAACAAATGGATCAAAGCGTTTTTCTAAATGTTTTTCGTCATTTTAAACAATCACAATACAAGTCCTTTTTCTGTATATGCGTAACGAAAGGAACATGCAAGTGTACACGTAAAAAAAATACAGTGAATCTGTTACGTCAGACAGTGGCAGCAGTCTACAGTTTCTATTTAAATTATTTAAATTGCTGAAAAAATATATTAACTCAAGCTTGACTGCATCAGAAGTCCGTGTTCAAGGTCTACGCGATAAGAAACGTAACGAGACCTCTGCGAAAAACTAGCGGTTTTATATAAACATCTGTCTCTCTATGAAATGTACAACCTGTTAAAAGGTTTTCTTTGTTATTCTTGGCTCGGCTTTGTCAATCCAGTGACTTCAGAAGAGAAACTGAGATGCTCGCAGACTTACCGCGCGAGTAACATCATACTGTGACGAAATTTGTCATTCATACGCAAATACTTGACGAAAAGTCAATGTTCAAGTTGACCGAAAGGCCGACTTCAAAAGCTTGACACCATAATGTAGGCCACAAAAAATGAGCTCTCCTGTGGATGTAGGATGGATGATGTTCCAGATGTTTCCAAGTAGGGCTCACTGCAGTCCACAAGATCCAGGGGGCGGGGTTGGATCCACATCTAGGGGGTGGAGATTGGTAGGTTTAGGGGTGGAGATGGGGTGGGTTTAGGGATCAGAGGGTGGAGATGGGGAGGTTTAGGTAAATGTAAGGTGGGAGGAGTTGGATCTGGATCCAACCAAGGCCCCTGGATCTTGTGGGCTGCAGCGAGATGCTCCTCTTTCTGCTAAAACAGTAAAGGCCTGTGTAAAACTGTCAATGGCCATGAGCTGTTATCACAGTATTTAAAGTAATAGTTGACCCCAAAATGGATTTGCTAATAATTTATTCACCTTCAGGCCATCCAAGATGTAGATTGATCACTTATTCACCAATGGATCCTCTTGTAGTGAATGGGTGCCCTAAGAATGAGCCCAAACTGATAAAAACATCACAATAATCCACAAGACTTCAGTTCATGAAATAAATTGTGAGGTATAAAGGAAATAAATTAAAGCATTTTTATAAAATGTCGCTTTTGACCAAAATACCAGCTCATAATACAAATAACATGTCCTCTGGACAAAAAGCCCATTTCCTGTTGTCCGCTCATATCAAAATCCACCGACATATTTGTGTTTTAGACTGTTTTGGCTTGTAAACGGTGCTTATGCATATTTCTCTTCTGATTCAGATGAGACGACTTGAGAGAAAGCAATATTATGGATGAAGGAGTATTTTAGCTGGAAGCAATGGCTGTTTAAAGTTTTAAAAAGTCTTAATAATGTATTAATTTATTACAAAAATGTAGATTTTCATTTCACAAGATATTAATTGATGGACTGGAGTCATGTGGATTACTGTGATGTTTTTATCAGCTGTTTGGACTCTCATTCTGACGGCACCCATTCACTGCAGAGGATCTATTGGTGAGCAAGTGATGCAATGCTACATTTCTCCAAACTCTTCGATGGCCTGAAGGTGAATACATTTTAATTCTTCAGTGAACTATTTCTTTAATGGGTAAACTATTTCTTACACTTTTCACGTAACAGGAAATGATGCATTAATGTGCACAGTGAGAAAATGTATTGTATCAGAATGCGTCTACTGTCACTACGGCTGACTTGCTGGTAATTCTGTAAATTCTGTGAAATTTTGTGGGGAAAAAGGTCCATTGTCTTCTGTCAATAGTGCAGTGATGCATGTAGCACAAATCACTTTAAAACCAAGTAGCTTTCTGTTGCTCTAAGCTGTAAATTTGTGTGACCAACTTAAAAAGAAGCAAAATCTACACGGGGAACTTTTTCAGCCTCATGCGAAACTCCCGATTGAGCAGATTCCTATTGAAATGACTAGAGTTTGCTTGCAAAATTTCGCAGAGCAACAGTAAATGTAAGGGCATTGTAACACTGAGAATCCCAACAATGTACATTCCTGCATGAGAACTACAAAAGTAAGCGTTTCTAAACTACCAGAAGTCATTATTGCCTCAACTGAATGCACAACTAACCCACCTGCTGATCTAAAATACAAAATACGCTATTTCCAAGAGTCTAAGCAGTATAAAAGAGTCCACTGGGGTTAAGCCAGGTGAATCAGAGCTGGACGTGTTGGAGTCTTTAAACGATTTTTACAGGCTCATACCCCCGGTCAGGTCATGTTGTTGAGTCCATTGTGTTTGCTGGGAAGTGGTTTGTACGAGCGATTGGAAGGCTGTCATGCCGCCAGCCTGCTGTTCTTTGTCTGCAGTGGGCTCCAGGACGCCGAGTGCTGGGAGGGGTCCTGAGAATATGACCGTCCCTCACAGCACGGCTGGTTCTCCTCTTTAGGGATGCCCACGGCACACAAACGTCGATGCCGTAGTAACCGGTCGGTTCTAGAAAAGTTCTGTGTGACAGAAGACTGAGTTAGCCTCTTATTTATTTAATTTTTTGACAAGACATGCAGTTTAAATGAATTTGTTCTTTTGGACATGCTTTAAATGAACTGATTCACTGATTCCCAGTGTCAAAAGAGTTTCCCAAAAGCCCCTGCATGCCATTTAAACTGTTCTTTTGTTGTAACTGCAGTCGTGGCCTAATGGATAGAGAGTCGGACTTGTAACCCAAAGGTCATGGGTTCGAGTCTCAGGTCTGGCAGGGATTGTAGGTGGGGGGAGTGAATAACCAACACTCTCTCCTTCCTCAAAACCACGACTGAGGTGAGACCCTTGAGCAAGGCACCGAACCCCCAACTGTTCCCCGGGTGCCGCAGCATTGGCTGCCCACTGCTCCGGGTGTGTGTTCACTACTGTGTGTACACTTGGATGGGTTAAATGCAGAGCACAAGTTCTGAGTATGGGTCACCATACTTGGCCACACACCACTTCCCTTTCCCTTTATAGTTTGGTTACATATTTTTGTAATCACTATGTTTTCGAGTATATGAATTACAGTGTATTTAATGTAAAAATACCCAATTTTTAATATTAATGTTTAAGGCTGCATTTATTTGATCAGAAATGCAGTAAAACAGTAATAATGTGAAATCAGCTGCCATTACTTCAGTCTTCAGTGTCACATGACCCTTCAGAAATCATTCTGATATGCTGTTTTGGTGCAATGTTAAAAAAAAAAAACAGCTTAATATATTTGTGGAAACTGATCATTTTTTCAGGATTCTTTGATGAATAGAAAGAACATCATTCTTTTGAGAGAATTAGCTTTTTTGTTATATTATAAATGTTTTTACTATCAGTTCTGATCAAATTAATGCATACTGTACTTGTTGAATAAAAGCATGATATTTGTTTTTCTTTTTGAATCTTACAGACCTCAAACTTTTAATCTGTAGTGAACAGGTCCAGTTTGATATTGCAGACCCAATCAGACTTAGATCATGGTTTTTGCCAGCTAAATTGTCCTACCAGCTTGAAAACAATATTGTATCAAGTTTTCTGGCATAATTCAGGCATAAGCACTCATAAAAGTATATGCATTAAGATTTTGTTAATAATCTGCTATCACAACGATAAAGGCAAAATCAACATAAAATGTCAACATGAAAGCAAAACTTACCATATTTACTTTCTTAATACACATTTCTAGTTTTATTGTGCACAATTTATTAGTAATAAGTGTTATAGTCAGTTATTCAAAATAAAAAAACTATCTTCAAACTGTATCATCTAAATGTAATATATTGTTTTAACTATTTTAACTCTTAACTTTCCTGTTTTTGTTTAGCTAGCATCACAAAGCTATCTTATTTTCAACACCTCCCCTTCACTTCATTCTTGAAAAATAACCATTTTTAATGATGAAATTGATTCCTGATGGATACAATGAAGCTTTTGCTCCTTACGTATCCTGTTTCGCTTTTTGTTAATTTGTCAAATCACAAACATATAAAGCCCCCATTTTGTTGCCAGACACTAAAAAGTACTGTACTACTATCATAAAGACATACATTTATGCACGTAATGGGCAAACAGCAAGCTCCCTGTGAATACAACTGCCTGTGTTTGTCATGTCTCACCTGTTGGCAGCGGTCACACTGATAAGGCTTCTCACCACTGTGAACGCGTTTATGTCTTTCCAGGTGGTAGCGCTGAATAAACCTCATGTCACACATATCACACCCAAATGGCTTTTCCCCTAAAACACACACAGATGTGCACATATTTACTTCATGCATCTCTTTGTATGAATCGTAAGATGGCGTGCAAGCAGAAAGGCTCATGGCGTACCCGTATGGGTGAGAATGTGCCGTTTGAGGTGGTAACTACTGCGGAAAGCACTGTAGCAGTGCTCACATATGAAATTCTTCTGCACTTGAGAGCTGAGTGAATTATCGTCATTAACGTCAGGAATCTCCACCTTCATGTCACATACAAAAAAACAAAACATCATTCAGTCAGGATACAAATACGAGCGGAAGTGTGTAAATGTGATGAACAGGCAAAATCACAGAGCAATACTGCAGACAGACTGAACACATGCCTGGGGTTTTTCTCTCATTTTGGTGGGAAGTCCAGACTTCCTGTTCTTCTTCTTTGGCTGCGCGTTTTGGCTGGCTTGCATGTCTTTTTCATCCAAGAGCCTGGAAGAGTGAAACTCTCCGTCCTTGCGAATGAGCTGTTCAAAAACACAGTACAGAAGTCAAAAGTGATGCGTAGAAAGTTCTTAGAACAAAGAAATATTTTGAAACACTATAAATGTCTTAGCCGTCACCTTTGAGCAATTTAATGCATCCTTGTTGAATTAAAGTGTTAAATATATATATGAAGAGTTCATTTGCAATATCGGGTAACTCTGTTTTTAAAAATCATGTTTTTTATATCTTGCATTCCAGTTAATATCAATTAAACTGTTGGGTTGTTTTGGTTAAACAATAATTCCTAAAAAAAAATACAGCTAACTAACACAATAAAAACATGATAACACAATAAAAAACATGATTTATGAAAAGTAATAAAAAGGGAGTTATCGGTTTTTGTGAATAAACTCTTCATACTGTATACCTATACGACCTTATGAATGGTAGTGTATATTTATGCATTTGGTAGTTTTTATCCAAACAAAGCTATTCAAATTTATTCAAAACACATATTTTATCATTTCATGCATTCCCTGGGAATTGAACCCATGACCTTAAAATTAGCTACAGGATTATATGGAAGACTTACAAAATTGAAATGAATAGTTCACCTCAAAAATTCATTCCAGACCAATATGACTTTCTTTCCCAACACAATTCATGTCTTTTCCCCTTACCAGTGGTGGGCAGCTGACTCCTGAGGGAAGCACCATGTGGCCGTGTTGGCTGTGGGTGTCCTGGTTGTGGTTCTGGTTATGATTGTTTACTCTCTGTCCCTGGCCCAGATGAGAGCCCATCTTCTTATGGCTGGGCATGGAGCCGGCTTGCATGAGTGCCATGCTGGACAGCACCGCTTCACAGCCAAGCAACCCAGCCTGCATAGAAATACAAACACAAACATACACATCTGTTCAAAAACAAACTAACAACGCTTCACAAAGTCACTAATCTGATGGGTTGGAAATTTATCTTGAAATCTGACAAATGTGACCCAGTTACCACTTTCAAGATCTGTCAAATTAATTTAGAGGCCATAGTTATGCAGTTATGTCAAGAACATGCCCAGGGAATTTTACCATGAAATATAAATAAATCAATAATAAACCTTATTATTATTATTATTATTACTAACAACATTGTCATCTTAATTATCCTAAAATTCAATTTTCCATGCAAATAATAATATAATTATTAACAATGTCATCTTAATGATCCTTAAAACACATAGTTATACAAATAATATTAACAATAATAATACTGTTATATGAACCTGTGTAATTGTCATCTCGTGCCATTGTTAACATTATTGTCTTAATGATCCTAAAATACATAATTCACATAAATATTATTATTAACATTGTCATAATGATCCTAAAATACACAATTTATATTAATTATAATTCGTAGTAGTAGTAGTAGTAGTAGCAGTAATGATAAATTATTATTATTAAATCTATTATTTTATTTCTTTCCCATAAATTATGTATTTTAGGATCATTGAGACAATTTTTTTTTAATTAAATCATTTTTATTAACATTATTGTCTCAATGACCCAAAAATACAAATGCAAAATTAATAATAATTTGGCTGAAATCAAGTCTATTTTTTAGGTTATTAAGATTTTTGCATTATGACATTGTTATAACAATTATGCACATCTTTCCCCACAACTTACAGTACCGTATTATTCACAAAGGTCATTCTCATTATTGCAATACATTAATTTGTCAGTGTACTGCAGTAAAATAAAATCTATAATCAGGTAAAGATATACATTTTAAACACTACAATTACGTGAAATGTGCTTAATTGTCATGAAGCTTTTCAAATAATCCTAAATGGCCCTAAAAAAGGCTTAACTTTCTTCATGCAAAATATGATTTTGGGAGAAATATGTCCCAGATAATTTTTTTTTGTGACATCCACCCCATTACTTGTAAACAAATCTGTGTCCGCTTTGTGTCAAGTCACGCTGTGGAAGTGAAATACAAAGAGTTAATACACAGAAACGCCAAGCAAAAGGAAAACGAAGGCCTTCTTTTTCAAACAAATGTGGACAAATGCAGAAAATGCAAATGAAGAAGAGAAAAACACACTGACCCATTTCATGTGATCTCGCACTGAGCTGTTGGAAAGGTGTGACATCGCAGTGGTGAGAGTGTGTGTGTGTGTTGGGGTACAGAAAGCTTCGCTCAGGGCAGGGAGAGTGTTTAGAGACCACACAAGCCCCAACCATCAGGGGCCCAAGCCTAGAAACAGAAGGGGGGGGATATAAAGCCAGGGTAATATCCATCTCTGTCTATGATGTTGCCACACATCTAGCCCACCACTAACAGAAGTTGTCAACCGTGGACAAATCATGGCTTTTATTCACAAGAATCAGACATTTTCCGTGTCTGCATTGCCAAGCCTTTGCTTATGTAGGCTTATAGGGCTGTGTTTTCAAGCCATAAGAGTTTGGCTTCAGATTGGCGTCAAGAGTCCCTAAATGACATCTGGAAACAAACCAGGTCAAAACTGAAACTGAGTGGAGTGGGTTCTCATCGGTTCTGTCAAACTCAAATGGTAGGAATACATCCGAGCGTTTATGCCCTGTTGATTTTGGATTTGGTTGGTCCGATTCTGAGACTCACTGGGATAAAAAACTGATTTATTTCAACCACCCTCTTTCCTTCCATCGCTTATTCCTGTGCATTAATCCGACTAACTCACCCTCAAAGATTCAGATAAGCACAACTATAAATCATGAATGAACAAAATGAGGCACGGAAGCCATAGGACAATGAAAGCATTTGCACTAGACAAAATTAACATATGATTGCAATGACATAAAGATCGAGGTGAGTGGGTGAATATTGTATATTGTGATTTCCATTCATTTGGCTCGTGAGGGGATTTGGCAACCGACAGGGTCCTGGAGGTTAAATTAATTCCAGGAGATAGAAAATAAAATTGCATAGTCTTATCACATGACAAACAGATTGCAATCTACAGCAAATCAAGCCAAAGAAAACAAACTTTACAAGAACAACTCTGCGTCTTTGTGACACACTCTATTATAACTCATTTAGCCTGTAATTATGGGTAATAAATCAAACTTCTTTGCGGTTTGGTGTGCTTATTAGAAACCATGATATATGCATGCAAATTAAGCACGTATTAATTTATCCCGCTCAGACCCAGTGACTGTTACAATGAACATTACTTTTATTTATTCAGTTAGTTAGTCAGTGACATAATTACACACATTCATATAACTTTCGAAAAAATGTGAAAAGTTGCAAGCCTGAACCACAAATGTGTTTACAAACACAAAAACAAATTTAGCTTTGCTTGCTCCCAAGAGCGAAATTTATAATAAATAAGCTAATCATAACCATTTTAATATGCATGTAAAAATTTCACAAAAAAAAAACAAACACTTGATTTAAAAACAACTTGGAAGCACAAAAATGTAGCATTATTTAAGATTAACTTTATTAAAATTCATAAAGTATATGTAGGCCTACTTAAAGTTCTTTATGAACATATAAAATCAATATGCACAGTTATCTGGACATTGATACAGTTCATAACAAACGTGCATTGTATTAATAATAATCATGTATATATGACAGAATCATATGCTATAATATATATTCATATATGGCTAAATTATATATAATAGCAATATATGGTTGAATTGAGAGTAGAAATAAAGCATTATTGGTGTCTGTAGAACAGAATTCAGGTCTGAACGGGTTAAAAATAACAAAATGCGAGAATTTAGATATTTACAATCTCAATTTCTGAGTGAAATTCATTTTCCTTCAGTCTGGACTGTAAACACATGACTAATGTAAACTCCTCCATTCATCCTGCAGCACAACAGGGCGTGAGTTCACCGTCTATTTAACTTCATATTTCAGTGCAATTAAAACAGTGAATCTCTTTTGAAATGCTGTTGTAGGTTTAATAAAAGCAGTATCGCAGGCTGCGCGCATTTGTTTTACCTTACTCTTCTTCGTTTATAGTAGGCCAATATTTTCTTGTCGGACAAATTTCTCAGTTTACAAACACAGGAAACGTTACCGGAAGTGCTCTCTAGGGAGTGCGTCTGTCACGTGACCACCACACTGGCAACAAATTATAGGCTATTTCCGGTGTAAATAAAGTCCACGAGTGTTATGAGGGAATTTATTTTATTAATATGGAAAATGTTGTGGTGCTTGCGAAATTGAACTTTTATGTGATATTTGGAAATATATTCATATCCTTTATAATATAAAGGTTTTCGTGACAAACAATGACGTTGTAATTAGCAAATTTCAAAACAAAAGACAACAAATAAAGCTTTCAGCTTCAAGGGACATCGTATATTGACCTATTGTTTGGATATGTCTCTTATATAAAGGAGACTAAAGCAAAATTGTGCAGACAATGTGTTAAACAAAAGGACAGTCACATTTTAACACAATCAAGTCACTATATCATCAACTAATTTATAAAATAACCTAATTAAATTATGGACACAAAAACAAATAATTTGCATACTTAAATTTAAAGCTGTTTTTGAACAGCACACATAAAATCACCCTATTAACAGATATCACTGAAACAAGTGTCCTAAAAAAAATCACTCTTGTTTCTGTGACAGCCCTCGGCTCTGAGAGAAAAAGAGAACAGCCCATGCTTTAGCCAATCAGAAACACTTTCCACCTGTGAATAACTTTGCATATTCAGTTTTGCTGACATCACGTTTACAGACATAGTTTCACAGTGCGTCTCAATCCTGGTTCTGGAGGCCCCTGCAGTGCACATCTTGGATGTCACCCTTGTTTAATACACGCTTTATATAATCAAGTTCATTAGTAAAGGCCCTAAAACCTAAATGGGGTTTTCCAAATGAACTCAATACTTAGGTGGGCCAGAATCTATGAGATTCATTCACTTTATGACCTCTGTAGATGCATATTTTTTTGCTAGCTTAGTCATTGAAGTCAGTAATACGTACTGCTTACAAGTCAACATTTTAGCAACCTTTAGAAAATCTCAAATTTAAAAATGACGAGATGAGGGGGGTATAATGTGACATTGAATATCTATGGTCTACCAGTTGTCAAACTAACTACAAGTCCTTCCCTAGTTCCTCTATCTCATCGAGGAAGAAATCCATGTCCTTGGTGGTCAGCTGAGGAGAAACAACAACCATTCGGAAGAAGTTGACATGTCCATCCATGGGCTGGTATCCCACCATCATCGTTCCACGCTTCATCATTCTCTCTTTGATGTTTGGCGCCACCTGATGGCGTACATTGGACATGGCATTAGAAGCAATTATTCTGTGCTCAATAATTCAATTTTCTGTCATATTATTTGTCATTCTACATTGAAACAAAGCCGACCTTTGATAACCTTTCCTGGTAATCCACACTGTTCTCCTTCCCTCTCAGACTGGGTGGAATGAACCAGAAGCAAACGTTCACAAAATGCCTCTATTGGAAAACACACACCATAGATAAATATATAAACATGCATTATATTTACGTAAACATAAGTATACTACTTCAGGTTTGTATTCAGTGCAACACTGTACCTTACAGACCAACTTGAAATTGTCTCTTTTCTCCATTTCTTCAACTAAATACCTAGTGCAGACATAAATAATAGATTATTAAAATAAATATATATAAATAAATCAAAATATACAGTAACGATTAACAGTTTGGGGTCATTGAGGTTTTATTTTAAATTGTAATAATATTTAACATATTTTACTTTTTTTTAATCTTTTTAGTTTTCTTTTAACATTAAAAAAATCTTACCAATCCCAAAAAATGTAATAGTACTGTATATATTAAGAATATATTGCAATGCATTTAATGATAGAAATCAATAGTGTTTAACAAAATGCAACATTAAAAAGATTGACAGCATATCAATCAACAACAACATCTAACAGATGCATCAAATACCTTGCGAGGGCAAAGGCCTTCTCCACTCGCTCTGAAAAACCCTGTGTTCCTATTGCCTTCCACATCAACCACAGTTTCAAGCAATCCACCTTGCGGCCACACTGGATGGATTTGTCTCCCGTGTCTAGACTTGTATCGTAGAATTTGTCTTGCTGGAATAAGTAGGTTGCCTTTGCACTGTGACAGTGCATTAATAGATTCTACAGATTGAGATGGGGGGGCAAGTCAATATAATATGTTCATTTGACTAACAAGCAAAAACATTGCATAAATTGACTCGCACAGGGTTAGAAGTAAAAGAAAAGATAGATGGACCGTAAGCATTCATACCTTGGTATCTCTGAACAAAACCACAGAGCACTGCAATCCCGCTAGAAGCATTTTGTGAGGGTTCCAAGTCACAGAGTTTGCTCTGAGTGTTAAAAAAAAAAACATTAAATGATATAGTCAAAGATGGGCTACTTCTCTACCCAAAACACAATGTTCAAACCTTTCTATTCCTGCAACCAGATGTTTATGTTTGTTGGAAAACAGCACGCTTCCTCCCCATGCGGCCTATAAAAAAGAGAGATCCAGAGTGTAACAGTTAGGAACCGGTGAAATTCTGTAAACAACTGGATACTTTTAAAGTGGGGGCCACATGCATATAGACGTGTTGCACAATGGTTAGATAAGGTAAATGTGCTGCACTTACGTCAACGTGCATCCACATGCCGTATCTTTCACTGATGTCAGCTATGCGGTTCAGAGGATCAAAGGCGCCCTGCACTGTGGTTCCCGCTGTGGCATTAACGAAAAACGGGACAGCATCCTGAAGGAGACACATTGGTCAAACACTATTAACTTTTGACCCTTGGATATTTCATGCAAAAAAAGCAATTTGTCTTTTCAACCCTGTATCAAACCTTTTATTTCCATAGAACACAAAAGGAGATGTTTTGTCTAATGTTCATGCTGCTCTTTTCCATACATGAAAGCAGACAATCAGATGTCTTTACAACACTTTCTGGCCATTATCTGCTTTTGCTTTGTACAAAAGAGCAGCTTGAATATTCTGCAAAATGCTTCCTTTTGTGTTCCATAAAAGTAAGAACTTCAAATGCATTTGGAATGAGATAAGCTGCTTTAAAATGACCATATTAATTCAGTATAAAATTACATACACTACCATTCAAAAATTTGGGGTCAGCAAAGATGCCTTAAATTGATCAAAAATTAAAGTAAATATTTATAATGTTTATTTTCTATTAATCCTGAAAAAAATGTATCATGGTTTCCACAAAAATATGAATCAGCACAACTGTGTTTAGCATGAATGATTTCTGAAGCACAATGTGACACTGAAATTTCAGCTTTGCCTCACATGAATAAACTTTTTAGTATATTCAAATGGAAAAAAAATATTTTAAATTATAGTAATATTTGACAATATTACTGTTTTAATGTTTTTTTTTTAATCAATAAAAGCAGCATTGGTAAGCACAAAAGACTATTTTATAAAACAATCATCTTGCTGATATAAATTAAATATTTACTTGTGATTTTGCCTTCACGATTTTCGCCTCCAGGTCCTCTGGTATCATGCTGCCGCTGTAGAGGAATAAAAAACATTTTAAATAATTTAAAGTGAAACACTGGTTTTCCAAAATGTGTTGGAGATGAGTTCCTGTACCTCTCATCCACTTGTACAATGAAAACATTGTCCGTTCCGATACCAAGGAAAGCAGCTGCTTTTTTCATTGAGTAATGACCCTAAAAAAAATGACATACAATTTTAAGGAACAGTTTTAATAATACTGCATTATATGCTCTTTTAAATCTAAGATTAGAACAAGTAGCTCTTGTCTTTTCACCTGTTGTGATGTAAATATAGCCATTCGTGGTGTGGCCCACAAGCCTTGTGTCTTCACTTGAGGGAAGGCCCAGTACCGTGCGGTGTTCATGGCGTACATGTTGGACATTGAACCCCCCGGACAAAATATCCCGTCTCCTTCTGACCAGCCAACCAGAGAGCGAAGCTTACAGAGCACTTCTTCCTCCATCAGGACAAATACCGGAGCCACTTCATAGGTGTATCTATGTTGCAGATTGATCACTCATGATATGTGCATGTATTTATAGTATTTATTAAAGAAATAGGTTTTGGGAACATATTGGAGAAATTTAGCTACATCACTTGCTCACCAGTAGATCCTCTGCAGTGAATGGGTGCCGCCAGAATGCGAGTCCAAACAGCTGATAAAAACATCACAATAATCCACATGATTCCAGTCCATCAATTAACTTCTTGTGAAGCGAAAAGCTGCATGTTTGTAATTGATGTAATGATGGATTTGTTTCTTGCAAGCATGCCGCTTTTCACTTCATAAGACATTCATTGATGGACTGGATTCTTGAGTATTGCTTGTGGATTATTGTGATGTTTTGTTTTTTTCAGCTGTTTAGATTCTCATTCTGACGGCACCCATTCACTGCAGAGGATCTACTGGTGAGCAAGTGATGTAATGCTAAATTTCTCCAAATCTGTTCTGATGAAGAAACAAACTCATCTACATCTTTGATAGCCTGAGGGTGAGTACATTTTCAGAATTTTTTTCTGGGCGAACTATTACTTTACTTTTGAATTAGGTATTATTTTTATATTTTCTGTTTTCATTTGTAGCAAATTTATCTTTTATTTTTTCTAATTTATAATATAGTGCATGTAATTTTTCAAAAAACATTTTTAGTTTTAGTTACTGATAACAACACTGTTTGCATTATCTAAAAATTTCAGATCCTAATTTAATCAATCTCTAATCAACACAGTTTTTAGATAGTCTATAGTCGTTCCATGCTGTTATCGAACGGTGTTCAAGTAACTTCAAAATAACAAAATAACTTCAAGTGGTCTGATAAGTTACTTATTACTATAACAACAGAGTTTAATGGAACACTTCAGCAACAGTGTAAGAGCTTAACATTTACTCAAAAGTTTAACACTTTTGAACCCCTCAGTTAATAAAACGCCACATGGACCCTTTTACAGCACTCATCTGAGAACCTTAAGATGGCACATTCACTGTAACACATTAACATGAACAACTGAAAGTTCATTCACACATACTGGCTGGTGTTGAGGGTTTCAGTGAGGAGTCGTCCTGTCAATGCATGGTAGTCCACGCCAGCAAACAGCTGATTGAAGAACCGAGGATGACCTGTGAACAAGAAAAGGCTCTGGACCAGGATGTAACTACATATTCAAGATTTAGGAGGAACAAATGTAATAATTTCAGAATAAAACACTGAAAAAAACATATAGGACAACCACTAATTTGAATAATTTGTGGGATGCGATCCCCACCGGGTGCAACATACAGGTTTTAACACTGTATCTGGCCACATCTCGAACCCTCTGCAGTAACTGCTTGTGAGATTCTCCATGCTCTCTGAGATCAAGGTCCAGCAGAGCTCTTAGCTGATCAGGATCTTTCCACTCACACACCTGTGAATGCAGAGACATGCAGTTAATCTCCTGAGATACAAGATAAGATAGGAAGATGCTGGAGTTTTAAATGGGATGATAAATTCTTAAAAGACTTAACCTTCTCCTTCAAATCAGTTCCTTTGTGAAGGATCTCCTCCATAATCACGTTGAAAGCCTCAGTAAGAAACAGCTTCCCATCTGACTCATACATGTCTGATTCTTCCAGGTGGACATGGCCATTCATATATTCTGTGAGATACATATAAAATTAAAGTAAATAAGTAAAAGCAGCAAAAGCAATATGATAAAATAAACCAATGTTCAATAAATAATTCATTTTACAATAATCACAGAAACAACTCAAAAACTGCAACATGCAAAAATGCAGCTACAGTTTTTCATTTCATTTTGTTCCCCATTGTTTTGCATTTGCAAAAAAGTTTAAATACTATACAATTTGTTTTTAATTCTATAAAACATGACGAAATGTCCTGAAGTACTATGAAAAACCCCAAATGTCTTGCTTTTGTTCAATTCTATGAAGTGTGTGTGTATGGGTAGTTGACAAATAAAAATTGGACTGTGTACTATGGTGTGACAGCAAAAACGTAGAAAAAACAACAACACAAATAACATGAGAAAAATGTATCTTGAGAAATAGCATGAGAAAGGTTTATCTTCAACGTTATTTTTTTAAATAATTTTTTTTACATTTTTCCATCACACCATATTTATATATATATATATATATATATGCGTGTGTGTCACATCATAGCCCAATAGCAACGTCATATCATCTTTCACATGGTTAATGGAACATTGCAGCTGGTTTGTTACTGATCTGGTGATCAAGGTCGTCCAGAACCACCCTGATCAACATCTAGAGGCTGATCCCGCCCCTACCAGCTGGTATTAAAGCTGATCCATCATGTAGATCACATTGCCATGTAGACCAGCCTAAAACCACCAGTGTAAACAGTAAAGCAAAGATAACTCGCATGTGTGCATGATTAAATTGTCTATTTGATTTAAAAGGCATGGATTATTTGTATACATTCCATTGCATACTGCATTATAATACATATATAATTTTAAAAAGCAATCGACCATAAACGCATTCGTTGTACTTCACCCGATGTCCCACTTTTGATGAACTCTGCCAAGCAGCGCCGTAACTCCATGCATAATAGGCTACATTTCCAATCAGAACTCAGTCAGTTTTATAATAAGCACTATAAACTCCATTGCAACAATCGCGATATTTTATGAGGAAAACGTCATCAACGCGACATTTCTTTTCTTTTTTCTATATGGAAATATGACACCAAAGAAAAAACCGGCTGTCAGAAAGAATCAAAACCAGAAAGTTTTAACTGTAATATGCAACTTTTTGCTTTTGTTAAGAATCAAGCTAATATTTTTGCAACCATTTTCTGTTTAAATAATCTGTAGACATCTGCACTAGAAAACAAGACAATAATCTGTAGACATTTGCACTAGAAAACAAGACAAAAATATTGAGGAATGACATCACTTTTTACGTGTAGCATCCAAACTGTGGTAGATTAAAGAGGTGAGAGGGGCGTCACGTTTCAATTCCTGCAAGTTTTTATACAATGCATCATTCATAGACCACTCGAAAAATTGCCATCCCCAACCCTACCTGCAGTTGTTCCCTGCTTCTATATACGGTGAAACTTTTGCACGCACACAGTTCTCGCACATTAGCCTATTACATGATCAGAATTGAATGCACGATTTAGTAACTAGTGCATTTAAGGGAACTATCTTGCGTGCAATCGAAAACAATCAAACTTCTCACCTTTAGATGAGCTCATTGTGATGTTTTATGTCCTTTCTGTACTTATACTCTACTGTATCTGATGTGTAAAGGATGCCTCGAGACCCTCAGTGGCTCATTTCAAGATCCAGCCTTCATATATGTGGATGCACACGCCCGATTCGTCATTCAAGTGACATCCTATAATTGGATTAGAGTGATATGGGTGTCAACAAAAAAATCAATCTTTAACTTTACCAAAAAATAGCTTTCTGAAGACCCAAGTGATATGAGGCTATCAGCTGCATGCAACTGTCAAGTACATATTTGATTATTTTTTCTTAAAATGCTGAGAATAACTTACCATTGGATGGCTTTATTTGCAGGGTCCTGCATCTTAATTGATAAGGGGCAGATATATTTACTGTGCTAAATCTGACTCACACAAGCAGCCAGTAAGAATGATCAAGAAAACAACTTTGACACACACACAAACGTTCATTTAGGTAATGCATGCTGCAAAACAGGGGTACAACGTTCAACATCTTCCAAACGCCGCAGCGTTGTTCTAAGTTCACATTAGACTGTTAGAGTTTGCTGATGAAAGAAAGATATATCCTTCCACGTATGTTTGTCAGATTGCACAATGATCCCACACTCACAAGAGAGGAATGGAATGTCACAGGGTTCAAAAAAAGCCTGGACCAATGTGGGTCTGTTATCTTATAGAAATAGTCTTTACTTTGCCTATGGAAAAAGGTAACATGTTTCCTATGGAAAAAGGTAACTGAATATTTGCATGTTAAGGCATTTTGCTGTCATCAAAAACATATTCATTTGGAAAATGTTTCCCCCAAAGAATTGGAAATTAAATTTTATAAGCAGTTTCATTATAATTTTGCTTCCTGCATTTTTAAATTGCATAAATTTTTGTACATAAGAAATTCTTCCAACATGTTCCAGGTTTTGGATAACATTTACCAGGTTAACCAAAATCTATACAATAAAACAATCAAAACTGCATCAATATGAAACTGAAAATGTACAACAAATCCAACTTCAAAATAAAGAAAGAAACAAAATGCAGAGATGAGACGTAGCTTTTCCATTCTTCAGCATCAAAAAAAAAAAAAGCCCAAGCCTATAAAACAATAAACACAAATCTGACAAATATCTAAATTATACAATAAAACAAGCTATAAAACAATAAAAATAACCTCAAACTTTTATCAATGACAGCAATGATTCATTTAGTTCTCTTTATTTTTATTTATTTTATTTTTTTAATAACCCATCACCAGAAACATGATCAATTTGTAAAACAGAAATAAGATATAAAAGTACGTAAAGTAACAAAACAGTGCAAAAAGGTACACAAAAATGACAATAACAGAAAAAAGTAGCATGAAATCCAATTCATGCAAGCATGATAACAAATTTGAAATGGTTGCAATCTATCAAATAAAACAAGTTTTATAATCCCACAGCAAAAGATTCCATGAAGTCTGGCAAGACTAGATGCTGTTTAATGACAGGCCTGTGCAATGGAATTGTACAAAGCTCCGCCTCCAATCCTATCACCTGCTTGGCATGCAAAACAAGGGTGAACAAGGGTGAACAAGGGTGAAACACCAGGGTGAAAAAGCATCAGGGTGAAACAACGTGATACTTGCCGAGAGAGCGAAGGTCGCCGTTTTGTTGCCAGATAGCGGTCTCTATTGGAACATAAAACTTTTTAAAACTTCCGTCATAAACATGAGTCTTCCTTATCTGTTCATGGAATCGGTTCAAGTTTTAAGACTTTGATAAAAGCTTTCACATTCATTTACTTAAAGTATAAATGTTTTCTGTAGAATGTAATAAGATGGAATGCTACAGTACAAATCTGAAGTGCAATCTAAAAAGTAGGAATGGAAGTTGATCTCACATGAATAACAAGCTTAAGAGAAAAAAACTATTAAGTAATAATGCCATAAAAAAGCAAAACAGTCTGACAATTAATTATCTTGTCTTGCCCCTTTTTGAAAAAAAAAAAAAAAAATGCATTACATTTTTTTTTTTTATTATATTTTTTTCACATCAAGTTTAGGAAAAATTTGAAATACCCGCATTTTAGCTTGGTGGGTTTGAAAGTTGCCCTATTATTTCGAGGTTGTAGCTGACTTATAACATATACATAAAACACAGATAAAACAAAGATTTTCCAGAAATGACAAGCAGTTATAGTTCCCTCTAGTGGTATATTTGCATGTCTGCAAGTGCTACATGTGTAAAAAATGTTGCAGCAGTCAACTTCAAAACCCAGAAGACTAATATGGGTTGCCTTGAGATTTTCATATGGGTTTTTATAATTGGATTTTTACAGAGATAGTTCACCCAAAAATTCTGTCATCATTTACTCACCCTTCAAGTTATTTGTGTTTTAAACACAAAAGGAGATATTGTGAAGAATACTGGTTACCAAATAATTGACGGTAGCCATTGACTTCCACAGTATGAAAAAAAAAAAACATAATGGAAGTCAATGGCTACCGTCAACTGTATGGTCACCAACATTCTTCAAAATATCTTTTATGTTCAGCTGAAGACAGAAACTCAAACAGTTTTGCAACAAGTGGAGGGTGAGTAAATGATCACAAAATTTTTATTTTTGGGAGAACTATCCCTTAAAATTCATGAGTAAAATAAGGTCAGTGTGGCAAACAATAGGTGCGTCCCAAATCGTGTACTTATGCACTAATCTACAATGCTTTGTAGTATGAATAGTGCAAGTAGTGCGTCCACACTGAAAATTCCAAAAAGAAAAAGTGCACTTAAATAACCGAAAAAACGAAGTGTGGAATTTGGGACACTTCATGCGCTCAACTGTCGCAGCTTTAATTACGCCGCGAAGGGGGAAGATTATGAATGACAAAATAACTTTATAAAATTCATAAACTACATGGTTGAGTACATAGTGCATAAGTACACAGCGTATAAGTGCATAGTGCGTCATTTGGGACTATGCAAATTTGCTGTACAAATGTTTTGCTGTACAATGTAAACTGCACACACCCCAAACATTCTTATGTAGTCATTTATAACAAACATACATTTAAAAAAAAATAAGCATAACTGCCTCACAGTTCATGGTTTAAATATGGGTGTGTGTGTAATTTAGCATTGACCTTATATATATACACCACAGACCTTGTTTTAATCAGGACCCCATTATAAAAACCCATGACCCATGGTAAATTAGTCTTCCGTGTTTTGATGTTATGGCTGCAGCACCCTATTAAAGTCCTCTTAGCAGCCTCAGTTGTTTTCCAACAGGAAGCTGAGTTTCAGAGGGTCTACGCCGTTCTCTTCTTGGGTTAGTAGAGAATGGAGATGAGCTGCCGTGGCTTGTTCCCTCTCACGCATGCTCCATTTTCGCAGCATGGTGAAAACCCGCATTTTGTGTTGGCTGTTGTCCTCCTCTATCTGCTGAAGAGTGGTGGTGTTCATACCCAGTGCCATAATGCCCACCTCCCTCCAGCTGTTCCCGATGCAGCCGGCCACCATCATCATCTCCTTCTCGCTCACCATCCTGGAGTCTGAGAAAAAGTAAAGTTACACAATGGAGCAGTACAGTCATGAAGCGGCTACTGAAGATGCAAAGCAGAGGTGTGAATGTGACTCACTGATAATACGCAGCGGCTCGTTTTCCATTTCCTGTCGTCGTTTTGCTGTCGTCTCTGAAAAACAAATGTCGTTTACAAATTACAAATAGATTACTGCATGTACTAGAAAGTTTGAAGGCAATGGGGTGAAATAAATAATATCTTTTTTTTTTGCATTGTGACAATTTTCAAGATCTACATTATTATCATTGTACAAAAAAGTACACTAGACAAAAATACTGTTTTTACTGTATAAAAATTGTTTTTAATCAGTATTTTTGTCTTGTTTCCCAATGCAAAAGTCTAAAGATTCTTAAAGCAAGATACATTTACTCTTAAAGCAAAAAGACATAAGCCTTGTTTTATGAGAAACAGATCAAAATTAAGTGAGTTTATGATTAAAATAAGAACAAATATAATTGGCTCAGAAAAATCTATTCAATTCAATAAGGAAAACAAGTTTTCATACCCCTATTGAGAGATATATCTTCTTTTTTTAAACATAAACTCACTTAATTTTGTTCAATTTGACTTCATATGTTCAGTTTGTACCTCAAGTAAATGTATCTTGAGTTGATATTGTGTAGTTATTTGTACTTGTTTGGAAAACAAGAGAAAACAAAGATTTTCTGCTCTGACCTTAATTTGTAGAAGGGCAAATGAAGACTTTTAAAGACCCGCAGAAACTAATTTACATAGTGCTTTATACATAACAGAATGTTTCAAAGAAGCTTCACATTAATAAAACAGGAAAATAACAGTGTTTATATTGCAAAATTCATCAATTATGAAACAAATTGATTTTAAACTGAATTTAAATTAAAGCAGCTCTACAGATTTTAATTCTCATTACTGTAACAATACAATTGATGTTGTCTTTCTCTTCCAGTATTTATACATTATGGTTGCACTTTTTGCACATAATTATTTATAAGTTAAATTATTTGACTATTCAAAATGTATTGCAACTATTTTTAACTGTACGACAGTTAAAAATGACTATTACTGTAATCAAAACCAAAATTAAAAAGTTACAATAATGAGAATAAAATGGGGTCTTAATGCTTGATAATGGATGATTTACAAAGGCTGAGTTTAAGATCATACCTGTGTTTTTTGGTGTCTTGCGTTTGTTGAGTTGCAGCTTTTGAAGGAAATGCAGTTTAGGAAATGTCTCTTGCATGTCTTGTGTTTTCAGCAACTTCAGGAAAATCAGAGCATGCTTGTTGTCTTTGTGAATTACATAATCCAAGATGTCTCGTACCTGTTTTGAACGCATGTTCGTATCTTTGATGTTGTTGTACTCATTGTTGGACAGTATGCCACTGGCATGGCAGTGCTGAAGCACAATCTCTGGATCTCCGGTCAGAGCCTCCAGTAGCTCTGGCTTGTGTCTCAGAATAAGCTCGATGCCATCTACAGGCCCATCCATCACCTCTTGTGCTTGGTTAATTTGACACTGGTTTTAAAACCGAAGATTAAGGCTGTAATAAAAATAGGAAATTAAATATTTTAAACAATAAAATATAAATAGGCGACTTAAACAAAACAGCATACAGCGTGTAATAACATACTTAGTATTTTGGCAAGAAGCAGCAATACAAAGAACAGATGAGGCTGAAGCAGCTGAGAGGAAGGAAGTATCATGATCCCTCCCACTAACACATGCTCTTCACTTTCAAATGATGAAGTACATATAGCGGGTAGATTTTAAGCCTATATGCGTGTGCTGACAGTGAGCATACACAAATTAATTCGTGCTTATTTTATTGCTGGTGCATCTTTCCAGCTTAGTGGCCCACTATTACTAGACGCGTCATCTTTGTTTACATTCAATAAACGGATATGGCGCACATTTGAATACATTTGTACGTTGGTTTGGTTTGCTCAGGAATAAAATATTCAGCCACAATTACTATTATATATCGACCACAAACACTGCAAACACTCGTATCAGTAGCGAGAATAAGAACAAAGAGATGTAACGTTAGACGTTTTTCGCCTGCACGGAGATATAGGAAGTACCAGAGGGAAGTACCCTACACACATGAATGAAATCACATTTCATTAAGCACTAAAGTACATTTTGTTTACCTCAGTTCGACGGAGAAACGTTTGATGGCTCGTTCACACTGCATCCGCATGTAATGTGATATTGATACCAAAACAACCACTGCTGCCGCCCCCTTCTGGACAGGGAGTGCTATTAATCTACCTGCAGCCTGCGGTGGACATCCAACCCCGCCCACATCCAAGCGTGACGTCACAAGCCACGCCTGTGTCCAAATACGTCACATTCTTATTATTTTGAAACAGGAAAAAGCATCGATAAGAAGATAAGTCTAATTGTTTGCAAACCGCTAAAAAGAAGTTTGCTGTGTTGGTAAGTAAAAAAAAAAACATCTTTGGACTTTACGAAGACTACTTGAATGTGTGCATGTGTAAACAACAGTTCAGCATGCTTATGTGTTTTCAACTGTACACAGGCACGTTATTACTTAGATATCACTAACATATATGTATGCATGATTGTGTGTGTGTGTGTGTGAGTGAGTGAGTGTGTGCGTGAGTGTGTGTTATCCAGCAAGACAGTGAAATGATGTGGTTCCTCGACCAAGATACTGTGCAAGGGTTCTGTGATCAGTGTCATTAAAAATATCATGTGTGTGGGGAGAGGTAAACACATATGTGAGAGGGATAGAGTGTGTATGAATAGGTAAGAGTTTTATGTAGCTATTATAAAAAAAAGGGTTATTAAAAAATTTGCACATTCAGTTAGAGTTCATTTTATGTCATAAAAAGTATTACAACAAATAATGAATGTTGACCGAATGTGCAATTTTTTTATAACACTCATCTCACCGACATATGTACTTACCACCACACACCACACACACACACAAAACACTCACTCACATACATATGATATTTTTAATGATATAGGCTACACTGATCACAGTACCCTTGCACAGTAACTTGGTTGAGCAACCAACCACATCATTTCACTATGAATTGCTGGATACCTCTGTGTTTGTGACAAATTATCTTTGTATTATTCTATATTAATGGAAAGATCACATAATTGATTGTCAATGTTTGTTTGTCATATTTTACAGAATTCTACTCATTTTTGTTCCTAGCCTGATGCAGAGCAGTTCTGCTGGGATGAGGGGTTCCTGCTGCTGTTTCAACAGTAAAGAAAGGTATGGAGGAATGGTGGGAGCATTTCTCTAGATACTGCAGTGATTGATTTTTGTGGTTTAAAATCATAAATATTCTTGTATGCAAAATGATGAGGTAAATACTATTTAGTATGACAAATATTTAGTGGACCAACACACACGTATTCTGTATTTTTAACAGGAGTGCCAAGAGAACGTAAAGTGGAAGTTTGTAAGAGACATTGGCCCAGTGTTGTGCTGGATACAGAGTCACTGTGAGTTATTCTGTGGGGAGGTGAAAGGGCCTGCCTTACTCCAGATGGACAGTAAAAATCAACAAAATGCCATCAAAGACTACCTGGGGTCGAATCGGATGAAGCAAGAGATGCCTTTTTATTCATCTCTCAGGACCTGAATGGGACAATCACATTGAGTCCATTGCTAAAAAGGCCCAGCAGAGGTTGTATTTCCTTCGCCAGCTGAGGAAGTTCAACCTGCCACTGGAGCTGCTGAAACAGTTCTACTCCGCCATCATTGAATCTGTCCTCTGCACTTCAATAACTGTCTGGTTCAGCTCAGCTACCAAATCTGACCTCAGAAGACTACAGAGGGTAGTCCGGACTGCTGAGCGAATCATTGGAACAATCCTCCCCACTCTCCAAGAACTGTACTCATCCAGAGTGAGCAAAAGGCCTGGTAAAATCACCGAGTTAAATGTTAAATCACCATCAAAATGTTACCGTCTGGTCGACGCTACAGAGCTCTGAGAACCAGAACGACCAGACACAGAAACAGTTTCTTCCCTCAGGCCATCTACCTCACAAACAGTTAAATGTTCTCCCCACTGTGCAATAAAACATGTGCAATACCAAACTATCCATACTTATATTTATTATACATATGTTTTTGATTTAACATATCATACATCTATCCACATTCCCTTGCATAATTTGTATATAACACATCTGTACAATACAATATTCAGATTGTTTGAGTATCCGGAGGAGCTGGACAATGGAACAATGAAACATCTTTACATTTTTATTGAAAATAAATGCTTTACTGATGTGATGACGACACAGCTGTTTCACGATTGGCCAAATTCACCACAAGACAACAACGACGTGTATTTTGGGTTTATTCTGACAACTTCAGTCCCACTAATGCTCATATACGGACTTTCAAAAAAATAAAAATAAATTAACTTTTCATGTCATCTTCATCTCGTGAATCATGTTTATTAAAAGATTACAATTATTATTACTGCAATCACTTTTTTGTTAATTCGTTTATATAGGTTTTGTGCATAGGTTTATTTTGGACCTTTTTCATACAGACCCTTTACAGTATTAAGCTGCATAACCTATTTAGATAATCATTTTTTATGGAATAAATCAAATGTCAATCTTACAGGCTTTTAATATAATGTGGTCATCATGGATTCTGATTGATACCTAATTGTCTAGTTGCTGGGTTCATCCATCTTCACTTGCATGTGATTACTGCCAACAACTCTGGCTGGATGTCAACTTAATACAACATTCAGATCACTTTCATAAGCTGGTATAAATCATAATAGAAAGGCAAATAAATTGGGCTTATCCGTAGGCCTGTTCATGGTGTTCACGTATGAATGTTCATGGTGTTTTGTCTTACTAAAATGTGCTTACCTAACTGGAGAAATAGTAAAATAAGTAAACAAATATGTAACATCCTAATTCTTTTATCTGTAATGAAAACCACATTTAGTACATACAATTATTATCTTCATAGATTATTTTTATTAAGTTGCAGTAGCAAAAACACACATAATGAATCACTGCACAAGTCAAATTTTCAATATGTTCTGTTTATTTACTTAAAACTTGTTTCTGTCGTGATGACACCCTTTAAAAATATTACATCTTAAAGGTTTATTAAAACATAAACCAACATAGTAATAAAAAAAGAATCACTTCTAATGAAAATTGTTAAGTGTAATTGCATTGATTGGTTAGTATTAGAAATAACGAGTCACACTGGTGTTGGGTATGTTCCCATGTCCCTTTGGATATAAAAACAATACTTGTTACATTGAACCTTTACTCACTTTCGTTGCTCATTGTGCTCAATTTCATACAACAATAACGGCATTTTTATAGCTTCCAGTTCGTCTGCAATAAAGCAAGCAAACGACACGTGATCTGCCATGACTGAGGTAGATGCAGCAAACTACGAGAGCCCCGAAGTGTCCGACTTGACGACTCCGTTTTCAACTCCGCCCCTGACTGCAAGCGGCTACTCTCGTTGACCACCGTCTGTAGCCGTGCTTCAAGTCGAACGCACCTATACCTAAACCTACCCATCTCCACCCCCTAGATGTGGATCCAACCCCGCCCCCTGGATCTTGTGGACTGCAGTGAGGGGCTACTGGCAGCGAGGGGTGTCTCAAACTTTCACTATCAACAACTCATTTCTAAACGTCCCCATCTTTTTTTATACTAATTAATTCTGTTCTGTTCTAGAGAACTGACATGCTGAACTTAAAATTGATCCTTGATTTGTGATATGAATCATCAGTTACTCTAAAATGAGTCGTGAATGAGAGTGTGATGATGAAATCATAATTCTGCCTTAGGGAAGTGATAAACCGCTGAGACAGAAATAATGAAGAAATTTGCTCTGCACTAGTCGCATCTCCGTCTCAGTTTGTTTGTGTCCACCTTCTGACCTGCTTAACAATTGCTGCACACGTCTACCTTGCAGATAGAAATATAATAGTAAATTATTCTATAAGAAACTTTGGATGATCAGCGTTTACATTCTTTATAATTGATCATAAACATCTGGCTCTGATATAGCCTATGTATGGCCTGATTGTGATTCTGTGAGGAAGTTTCCTTAGTGATAAAGCTTGATTTTTCAGATGTGGATCATAAATGAAAGCCACAAAGTTCCTTTTAGTGTTCATTATGTATATTTGTTCTGTTTCATTATTATTTCATTTGTATTTCTGTTTTATCAAAATCTATAAAAAATGTGAATAAATGTGCTCAGCAAAATAAGAAAATGGTAATCAGGAAAAATGCATTATATAATATTAATATTTTTTTCTATAAACAACTTATGATATTTGTTCATATATGCCCATTCTCATATTTATATAAAAAATGATAATAATAACTTATTCCCTCTTGGTTCTCAACATGACACAATTGAGTAAAAAGTGGAACATCATCACTTTTCCATTTATGAAACACCAAAAACTTCTGAACTAAAGTGCTTGACAAATCCAGGAGAATATTTTATAGAATTTTATTGGCCACCTTAAGAAAAATAAGGCATTAAAGTATACAAATTTTAAATTTGGAAATAACTAATAATAAGATAAAATAAATAAAAGTATATAAAAAAATAACTAAACAACAAAATATTTCACATTATTTGATATTTGAATTTTTATTTAGAATAGATATTTTTTTTACATTTATTAATTTCTGAAATTTTATTTTGAAAATTTTTTTTTTTTTCCTGAGGAAACACACACACACACACACACACACACACACATATATATATATATATATATATATAAAATGTGCTGAAAGGCATACTATAACACTGTGGAATGTTGTGTACAGTCTCAAGCAAGACTTCCATGTGACTGGGATTAAAAAAAGTGATCTATTGCCTGAAGACTCCTAGACAGGCTCCTCTGTGAGACGTCACTGCTTTGTGTTCCCACGGTTTTATTTTATATTAGATGAGAATTTAATAAGAATGTCCAATGAAGGAAAAAAAAGAAAAATAAAAAAAATGTGAAGAAAAAAAAAATGCTGCACACAACTTACAATCTTTATTGTCCTAATGAATTTTTTCTTTTGATTTTGGGGTGAAATATGAGCAGGACATGGAGGCGGGGACTTTTGCTCACTTCCAGGAATCCTGTGGGATTCCCAGACTGAGTAGAGGCCTTGTTGACTCACTCTTTCTGTCTCTTCTGCTGAGAGTCTGATGATGAACTGCTGATCTCAGAAGTGGGAGGAGCCTTACCTGCTAGGTGCAAAGCAGCTCTCTTCCCATTGGCTGAGAGGAGTCAGTATATTTCCTCACTCATAAACAATGTGAGAGTGAGCAGAGGCAGAGTGTTCAGAGCATTGAGAGGCCAGACAGAAAACTCCCAGCACTTCCACTGAAAGACTGCAAATTTAAAGTAAGTATGTTTTGATGTGTAATTCATGGGCCTTTGTTTGTGTTGATGAGTTGAGTTCAGAGGGAACATAAGCTTGTCATGTTTTGCATTTTGAATGCATGCTTCATGGTTTTGTTTGATTGAGCTGCCTCTCACTTTTCACTTTGCTTTCAATGGTCTCACCAGCTGATTTATCTAACTTGCTGAGTGATTTTAAAAGGGACAGCTTTCTTTTCAGTAAAATGTAAGGAAAAAAATAAAAACCGTATTACATCAAGATACTGCATTTGTTAATTTTAGAAAGTCATTTTTTGTGTAAAACGGGTTGAGAGTTGTAATATGTAGTTCAATGCTAAATATGTTATCAATGTTATTTGTAATCAAAGTTAAATGAGCACATTTCAGCATTATTTGTGAATTGCATCCATTATGAATAAAAAATAACTAAACAACAAAATATTTCAGAATATTTTTATTTTGAAATAATCTTAGCAATTTAAAAGAAAATGTGCATTCATTTGAAACATGATTCTGAGAAAATATATATATATATATATATATATATATATATATATATATATATATATATATATATATATATATATATATATATATATATATATATATATATATATATATATTATTTTTTTTTTTTTTTTTTTTTTTTTTAAACTGTGATGAATAAACTTATGAATTTTTAATACCGAAAAGCATTTTGACTAGCTATAAGTTGCTTTTTGTGGTTTTTAAAAGACAATAATGACTGGGTGAAGTATTGAAAATGTATTGGTCAAAAGATGTTGGAACCTTTCTGATGATATGATTAAAAGCGGAGCGCAAGGGTAAGTCAAACCTCTGGGAATAAAGTGCAGACTTGTCTAAGCATGCTGATGTGACCTGAGTCTGATATTTCTGCTTCATTGAATCCATCAGAATGTTCCCATGTCATTTAAGCAGAAGCACATTGCGTTTATGCTGAATGGATGAGTCTACTTGAAGCAAATCAGCAATTTTGGAAAGCCCTCGACTGTAATTTGTTGACTTAAGAAGTCCTGATTTATAAGATGAGAGAGAGTGTCTCATCTTCTGAGTCACATCCTAATGTCTCAATACGAGAGATCCTTGAGAAAACATAGATCTCTCAGAGTATTAAAACTTAATAAAGCTCATTTTTGGGTTCCTGTGATAGGATTCTTTCTCAGGCAACAGACAATATAGCATATTCAAACTCTGTTTATGGTTTTATGTAAGTGGAGTAATCTGAGGTAATGATGACTCAGTTGCTGTCTCAGCAGCTTCAGTGGCGTTTTAACTGTGAATCTGCTTCTTTCTTGTATTACCCAAAACAAAGCTCTTTGCTCAACTGTGCATGGTGGAGAACATGTTTGAATTTATATATTTCTAAAGTTAATCATTAAAATGCTGGCTAATTTGAGGTATTAGTATTATTGAAACCTAATTATAGTTATTTACTGAGAAAATCACTGGCGAGGAAAATTCCTTTCTGATCCTTATCTTTGCATGGATCATTTCCAGCAGTTTCTGTCTATTCATATAAGACTCTCACCTGTGTGTATGTGATCATTTCACGGGTAAGGAGAGGTTTGCAGTTGCCCACAGATGATCGGTTTCCTGTGAAGTTTGTAACAGGCATGACCTCATGTGATAAGAGAATTGTTTTGCTGTTTTCTGTCATATCAGGCATATGTCTGAGCATGTCTGAATGATCAGGTGAGCAGCTACAGGTGTTGTGCACTGACACCGAATGATGACTCATTCAAGAGTGGTATAGGAAAAGAATAATTTCTCCCGCTTTTGAATGTCATGACGCATTTGATTTGCCTCGAGTATAATTGGATGCCTTTTTTTTTTTTTTTGCAATGCATTGGATCGGGCCAGCTTTTTTTTCTTTATAGTGGAAAAAGGTTCTTTAGATTTTTAAAAAAAAATGTGCTTCACATTAAGAAAAAATGGTTCTTCTAAGTACCGATCACTGAAAGGATCTTTGAGGCACCAAAATGTTTCTTCTATGGCTTTGCTGCCTTTTAGAACCTTTATTTTTAAGAGTTTAAAGAACCTTTTTCCACCATAAAGAACCTTTTGAAGGTTCATGGATGTTAAAGGTTCTTCATGGAACCATCAATGCCAATATAGAGCCTTTATATTTAAGAGCGTATTGGAAAAATCATTATTTTATCATCTGATATTGTAATGGATTTTAATAGTTTAATAAGTGGTACTGAAAAATCTAGCTTTTCCATATATTGGGGGGGTTTCTGAGAGTCTTGGTTTAAAAACTCCTGGTTTGGCTATATAATCATCAAAGGAGCAAGTTATTTGTCTTCATTTTAACAATCAGCAGAAAGATGGAATTTAATACCCGTTTACAACAGAGTTTACAACATTTAGTATTTTAAAAACTATGCTTAAATCAAATGGGATCATTGACTTGATTATAATGTGATGTTGTACGAATTGTATTGTTTGTGACTGAATATTGCAATTTTATAACAACATTCTGCCCAGGGACTGCAGATGCTTTATAGCTAACTCTGGCACAACACTTTTGTTGTGCATTGTCCCTGCATAAATAAATGAAATGAACTAAACTAATATTTGAAATGCCTCTGTCCTAACAGAAATCCTACTGAAGGCATCAGGAAACCAAGATGGCAGTCAGTTCATTTCATCGTGGGCAATGGGCCTCACAGTCCTTGCGAGTTACAGCAAAGGAGCTCTCCATTGTTGGTGTGCGAGGCAAAAACACGGCCATTGCTGAGCGATTTTCCAAGTAAGCAAATTTCAGGATTTGCATGTCTAAAACTGATCTCACTTGTCCTTTAACCTCTCCAATTTGCTCTCACTTTATCACTCTTTTAGTGCTATTTAGACCGGTTTTAAAAGCTGCTGTTTTGTTCTAAATTGGTTTATGATGTTCAGACCTCTGCTCCAACATTATCAGGAAGTTCATCAGCAGAAAGTGCTGTCAAATCCTATAGTGATGCTGTCAACACCCAGACACGGTCAAATTATTTGAGGTGCATTTTAGTGAAATTTAATTTAATTACAAATCATATAGGCTACTTTACATAAATGACAAGTTTACTTGCATTTAATTACTGACCTATGAAAATTCCAAATACTTACTCATTTCTTGTTTTAAAAATGTCAGAACTCTAAATCTCTTCAGATTGAAGTTCCATACTGAATTCCTCATTTTCAGTCAGGTCTCAGATATTGGACCGCTAGCGTACATGCTTGATTTACAGCTACATGTCTGCTGCCCGACTCAGCTTGGTCAGTGTATTTCCTGTGCGGAGGAATTTCTCAGAGCATCTGGAGTTGTTCCAGTTCATCTCCTGTCAGATTTTCTAATGTCTTTTCCAGTGTTCTGCTTTTGGCTTCCTTTCTACACCTACAGCAATGACTTCACCATCCCAAGTACTGTAGATTTGCCAGCTGGCTTAGTGAGCATTAAAGAATTCAAAGCGAAGGATTAAATGGTTTTGAATCTGATTACTGACCTGTGATAAGTTTGGGCAAATAGAAATCATGTGTTTGGTATTCTTCTGGTTTAAACGGTTGCATTTGTTCAGGCTTGCAGGACTATGATTATCATCACTTTTGTAGTCTTTATCACTGTTTTTCCTTCCAACTAACCTACATTTAGAGCCAGCGGTTAGTTTGAATGTGGATTTCCTTTGGAAATCAGATGAACTTCCTGCTTTCAGTGCTTGGGAAAAGTCCCTCCAACAGGTGGTTAGTGTATCTGAAACTCCTTTAGGCTAGATTTCAAGTTTTGTTTTTAACGAGCCGTAAAAATAAAACTGGAAGCAAAATCAAGACGGTCCAGTTCATCAGCACTCCTACATGTGACCACTAGGAGCCATCAATGATCAAAAGGGATCTTTTAGTCTTTAGGCAGATAAAAGGAGATATATCTCAGAATATAAAAGTCAAGCTTCTGATAATTAGTTTTTAAAATTCATAGAAACTAGCTACCTGTGTTTCATCTTAGTGATCAACTCTTCTGCTTCATTTCTTCTCAGGTACCAGAAAGCAGCAGAAGAAACAAGTTCAGACAAGAAAAAAGTAAGTTCGCACCACCTTACTATTCATTATCTAGTTTTCTATCTGAAAACTGCCCTACTAAACTACTGCTGCTGCTGTTTAGACACACATGCATTCAGTGTCCAGTCATCTCAATCCCTATTTAGACGTCTTAATCTGCAGGTAATTCCCATGCGCTTTACATAACTGGTCCAGTCAATCTGGGTCTTCTGAATGGTAGTGTTTCTTCATAAATAAAACACTGCGGAAGCTTCAGTAATTGGTGTAAGAGTTTGTCAGGAGTTGCAGAAATGAGGATGAGCAGGATGATACTCTTGTGGATGTAGGTATGAACTATATGACTGTATTTGAAAGACAATGCAGCGGTTTCGTGTTATGAAGGTTTTGCATTGGGGTTTTGTTAAATCTAATTTTTTTTTAAATCAAAGGGTTTGCTTTCTGCCCCACTGTGTGGATGCCTTGCATTGTTTTGCCAATTGGTTCAGTGTGTTTGTGTCAGGCCTCATAATTGTCTGGAATTTGAATAGCTGACTCCAGAAGATATTTTAACATCAGCCAGAAGTATGTGAGCTGTTGTAGCATGCATTAAAGGGAAGAAACTAGGGTCAAATTAGCATGCTTTAGTTGCTTTTGCACGTAAGCACACCACAACAATGAGTTATACTTAAAAGGTAAATAGATTTTCAAACTCTTAGCTTGGGAGGAGGGGGGGGGGGGGGGGTTCTATTTATAAAAAAAACTTCTTAAAACATAACATTGTTTTCCAGTCTTTAGTGTTCTGAAATTAAGCTCATAAGTACTTTTTTTCCCTGAAAGTAATTCATATCTGTGTTCAGAATTCTAAATATTTTAGCACTAAATTATAGTCTAAATAAATAATATTATTTTAAATTTAAAGTCTATTTTTATCAGTTTATATTTCATTAACCATTAAACAAACTTAAGTTTTAAAATACTTTTTGTTAAATTGAAACTTAAATGTTAACTCACACAACCTGGACGTGACTAAGCTTGTAATATCTTTCACAAACTTTATTTTTTTTCCCCCCATTTCCAGTCACTACTTCCCCTTTTATGTTCTTCCTGGTTCGTCTGTCCTGTTGTAAGGGGGTTGGCCTAGTTCCCTCATGCAGATATTTTCTAAAGACTAGCATCTGGTGCTGCATTTTTTCCCCCTCATTTCCACCAGCACAGTCTGAGGGAGCCACTCCTTCCATTTGCCAGGTTTCTGAAGCTTTTGTAGTCAACCTTTTCCTAACAAACTAACACAAATTTTGTTTAGCTAATCGCTACTAATCCAGATATTGACAAGATACTCTGTCATTTATATCTGCTTAATGCTTTTCCTTGGTGTTTCTGTAAAGGTTTTCTGTGTCAAAATTGTCATAAAAGCCCTGGAGACTTTCAGTCAGTAATGTATTTTTAATCATGAGTGTATTTATTAGTATTTTTAATTAGATCTTAGAATTTATTTAAATCTGTCTTATTCAAAACTTAAGATTGAAATAACTAAATCTGTATATACTGTTATTTAAATTAGTATTTTATGTTTGAATTTAGTTAGTAATATATCAGTACAGTCAGACTCTATTCTCTGGATTGTCTTCTGTTGAGATTAGTTTAAAAGTTGAGAAACCCCAGGAGTGAATGCTCTACTGACAGCCTCTTTGTTCTTCTTTACAGTCTCCAGAGAAGTCGACTCCTTCCTTGCGCAACAGCAATCTGAGTGTCCTAAAGCAGCTCTGGGAACAACCAGCGGAAACGCCTACATCTCTAGAACCCAAAACACACTCCACACAGCAGGAGAACCATCAGCGACAGCCTTTAGGTCCCGGTGTTAACACCTCACTGGAGTCCACAGACAGCACAGAGACCCAGTTGTTGAGCGACAGTGACCAGGCGATGGAGAAGTGGACGCAAAGAGACATGCTCATCGAAAAGCCCACAGTGCCTCTCAACAGTCTGAAGATGATGTTTGAGAAAGGCGAGATCTTTCACAACAATGTAAGTACAAATATTATCTAAATTGGTGCATATTATCTTAATTGGGCATCTTGTCAATTTAGTAGATAACACTAATTGTGTGAATGAACTGAAAGTGTGTGTGCAATTTAAAAGCTCATCAGCCCAACTTTTTAAAATTATAATATTTTTTTTCCATCTTATAAATGTTAATTGAGACTTCTTGGACCAAAATAATCAGTATATTAGAATGATTTCTGTGAAACTGAAGACTGGAGTATTGATGCTGAAAATTCAGCTTTGCATCACAGGAATAAATTACATTTTAAAATGTATTAAAATAAGAGGATAGTCGTTTTAAAATTGTAATACTATTTCAGAATAGTACTGTTTTTGATCAAATAATAGCACCCTTGGTGAGCATAAGAGACTTGTTTTAAAAACTATTACCAACTATAACTTATAATTTCTGAATGGCCTGTTTTTGCAGCTTTGTTCACATTCATAAATGTTCAGGTTGGACTGGGGAGGATGTTCTGAATTGTGACTCATGTTGTAAGTCTAGTATGTACAGTATTAGGTCTACTCCTATGTCCCCTTGAAGTATATTAAAGTTTGATTAATTACTGTGATCAAGACGACTTGATCAAAGTGCATCTGTCTGTTCTGCTGGCTGGATATCTCCTTGTATTCAAAACATTCAAGAGACTGGTCATGCTGTGAGTCACATGGTCTGTGATCATGAAGACACCAGTGTGCTCCTCCAGTCTCCCTCTGAGCTTTAAGGTTGTTTCTGTAGCTTCACTGCTCTGCTAAACAGCCTGCAGGACAACTATTGTTAACTTGTGTTCTGTAACCTTGCATTAAATCTTAGTGCAGCTTGCTAATTCTAGCAGTACTTCTCCTATTGTTCATACTTGGATTTAGAAAAACAACAACACTCTAACGATGCTGTATTCAATTTTGTCAGAAGATGTGGAAGTCTAGTTTTACTAAAGCTTCTTTTGAAACAAGATCCACTGATTTGAATCTCGGATCTATTGTTCTCTGCTAGTCTGTGTGGTTAAAGATGACGGGAACATTCTTGTGGTGTCTTTTTAGTCTTGTCTTCATCTGACAGTTTGCTTTATTTTTTTAATCTAATTTTTCACAAAGGTGTTTGAAATGTTCAATGTACTGGGATCTCACCGTACACAATGGTGTCTCTTGTTTGTTCCATGGCCTGCGAAGGGAGTCGTGGCCAACATTTTATCTGCAAAAGAGTAAGCCGTTTTGAAGTTACGTGGGTGGAGGAGAGGGAAAGACTGAAACTGAAAGCATTTTTCCCATTGTACCGTCACCACTGCATCACTAGTGGTTCAAAACGTCCCAACATGCAACCTAGATCCACACCATACTTAGTGGTTCTTGCAAAGACAAACATCACTTATTGGGGTTAGAGACTTTTTCCCATCCCTAATCCAAACTTTCCATTATTAATTTAAATTTGTGAATAGTTTAGTCCAACTAGACATTTCATGGAAAAGAAATGACTCTATAGAACACTGGACACTGATTCGGTTCTTCAACTCACTCAAAGATCTGGTTGTAGCAGATTACATTTGTTGTGCCTTTTTATTTATTTATTTATTTTTTTTACATTTTTGACATAGTAGTG
Organism: Barbus barbus; assembly: GCF_936440315.1. Taxonomy (NCBI): domain Eukaryota; kingdom Metazoa; phylum Chordata; class Actinopteri; order Cypriniformes; family Cyprinidae; genus Barbus; species Barbus barbus. The sequence continues at coordinate 21,447,281 of NC_136719.1, forward strand.
ACACCTGAATAATTACAATTAATTTTTTGAGCTAAACTCAAACTCCTCACCCTCTCAAAAGACATTTTCATCATTAAACGGGATAAGGTTGCTCTCATTAAAAGTCTTTGCTGTTCTCACCGGGGGGCTGATGTCATGAGAGAACCGTCCACATGATCACTGAAGGGTTCAAGATCTCTGCTCCCATCTCAGCCAAACTTCTCTCCTTTAACCTGAGGGGGATGGTCATGAGGGAGAGAGACTGGCTGAAATGATTTGAATTCATCATCCAACTCCTCCAGCAGTTTTTATTTATTTTTAAATCTGCTGCAGAGATGTCGCTGGATATTGAATTTGGGCTACTTTGAGAGATGAATGGAGTAATGAACTGCCAAGAAAAGCAGTTAATAAAGAGAAATTCCAGATATGACTAGATGTGATGACATGCAGAGTCTGAAGGGTGGACACATTTCATAAGAATCTAGAATTTTGCCATCCAGTGTGCGTCCGTTTTTCATTTAATTATTTTGCTTTAATAATAATTATATATATATATATATATATATATATATATATATATATATATATATATATATATATATATATATATATATATATATATATATATATTATTAGTTAACTGCACTAAAGAAACTAAATCTGAAATAAAAATTACAAAAACAACAAAATTTGTAAAACTAGCTAAAATGAAAATTGACAATTATAAAAATAAAACTGATGCAAAATTAATAAAATATAATAGTATCTCAATGATGCTAAAATAACAGAATAATAATGAAAAGTGTTTTTTATAATAATAAAGTATGTAAATGTATAGATAATTTATTAAATGATTAAATCTTGCATGATCCACAAATTTTTAAAAATATCTTCCTTTTGCCACTTTATTTCAAGGATTAAATTAAATGAAAGTGATAATATACGTGTACTGTATATATTTTATCCTTTGTCACAGATTTTATCCTGTGATGGGACACTCCTCATTTCTGGCAGACCGTGGCTCAGATGTTCCCATCTTTTGTGTGTTTTGGATTAAAAGAGGGTCTTTGTCTGGGCTGATGCCCCCTATGGCTGCGCTGCCTTTGCCTTTTATACTGTTTATTTCCCACTCCCCTGGTGTCGGCACACCAGCCTGGAGATGCTGCACTGATGCCTGTCTGGCTGGTTCCCCCACAGCTGCACTGATGGCTAATCCACGATTGGGGGTGGGCCGGTTTCAGCCCCCTTGTTGGATTTAGAGGTTCAAGCAGCTGCCCACCCCACCCTCTTAGCCCTCCCCCTCTCTATCTCTCCCGCTGCTGCCAGCAAAACACTGGCATGCTCACCGTCTCTAATCTGCTCTCAGAGCACTGCCGGGCTTTAGGCAGACAGACTCGGCTCTGTAAATCTCCAGGAATCACGGCGGACCGCCCGTTGTTGTCTGTCTGATTTTAAATAGGTAAGACACGTGGCTTTTAGATCGATACTGTTATTGTTACATGTGGAAACTCTCTGTTGGGTGGGATGATGTCAGTTTTAGTTCCCGTCGTGCTGCTTTCCTGAGAACAATGACTATGGATACAGCAGACTTTTTGGAGGATGTGTTTGTCCTGGGATTGACTGTTGTAGGTCTATATTTGCAAGTCACTTGAAAATTAAATGGTTTTTGTTTAAGTGTCATATTCTGATACAAAAGCTAAGATGTAATATCACATAAAGAAATACAATAATTTAATATAATAAAACTAACAATTAAATGGAAGAGAAAATGTTGTAAGCAGGAACAGATGTCTAACTTTATAAATGTTGCCCGTGATTTTAATTAATAATTTACTGAAAAGTTTACAGATCAAACATTGTGACAAAAGCAGCTCATTTTATCTAATATTTCACATCATACAATTCCGCCACATCAACAGGGTCTCAAACTGTTGGGTTAATGTTGTGGATTTAGTAACAGGGGCTGTTCTGGTCTCCATGTGTCTCAGTCTGGAGGGTGTAGAATTGCATGAGAGCGGTTGTGCTGTGTGTGCTGGTGGTGTTGTGGCAGTAAAGCCAGACGCTGGTGTCTGTCCACGGCTCTCTCAGAGCTCATTAGAGGATTATTGATGCCAGTGGAGGAGCTGGCCGGCCAGAGAAGGAGACATGTTTAAACACTGCTGTCATGGCTTTAAATGTCCCTTGTCACCTTGCTACTTAGTGTTGTTTACAAAAGTATTACTTTAGCTCATGGGTTGGGGGATTTCAACAAACCCCTTAACCCAGAGTGTTAAACTTTGGGGCGAAATTTTGTCCTGCACTGAATAAGGCTTAATATGAAGATATCTGTATCTATTTATTTTTTGCTGGCCAACAAAAAAAAAAAAAACCTAGAGACTTGCATTTGAAGGAAGAACTTTGGTGTTGCCAAGTCCTCAGTTTTCCTGCAGAATTGGGTTACTTTCATACTGTTGCTGCAGGTTTTTTTTTTTCTGATTTAAAGTGAAATCTTCCGCCCGGGGGTGCGCTTCCCAAAAGCATTGTTAGATAACTATGGTTGTTACTTCCATTGAACTTTATTGGTAATGACAGAACTTGCGACTATAATTGCTTTTGGTTAACGCACCCCAGAACATAATTTTTGACCAAGAAGAACCCCCAGAACACAATTTTCCTAGTCAATTTCCCCTGAAACAAGACTGGGCTTGCTTTGGCCATGATTGGGCAAGTTTTAAGAAGCAATCGACCCTTCGCAGGGAGTTTGATAGACAGTCGTTCTAAACAATCATAATGCCGAATCTGCCATTTTTGTCCGACAAACAAACCAGACAGAGGTGTATTGACGTCTTTCTGCAGTTTAAACAAGATACCTTCTGATGTTCATTCATGTTTATTTCATGCTATAACTAGTATAGAGGAAGAGATGATCGGTTCACGTGCCGCTTGAACTGAGGTGCTACAGCGATCTGTCATGACACATTAACGAGCCACAAAACGGTGTTTGTATGACGTGAGAACATGTATGGTGTGAGAGTGGCATGGCTTGTCAGACATAGCAACAGTAATGAATGGGAGTGGGTCTTTGCAACCCTGAAGGACTCAAGCTATATCTAGATACCAGAATGTCATAGGTATTTAAGTTTGTGGTTTAAAAAAAACAAACAAACAAAAAACACCTAGCGATTATTTTGCAATGCCTTAGCAACCACCCAGATCACTTAGTGACATTCTAGCAACCATCTGAAATACCCTACCAACTGCAACATGCAACACCTTAGCAACTGCACATTAACATCATGGCAACCACCCAGAATACTCTTAAAAACCATCTAGCAATGCTTTAGCAACTACCCAGTCCCTATCAGCCACTAGGACATATGAGAAACAGGAAATATTTGTGAGGGGAGAATGACAATGAGATCAAATTTGCATTGGGTCTGACTTTAAAGTCTATGAAATTACATTGAATATCCTGTTTGATTCTGAAATGCCTTGCATTCAAGTAGTACAATGGGTGTCAAATGGCTAGTCACATTTACTTGAAGGACTTCTTAACGCTCTCTTTGTCCTTGCTCTGTGCTTAGCACTCTTCATTAACACGTTTCTTTGTCTGTTTAGGTGTCCAGAGAGCCTGGGAAAACAGGAGACAGTGGATCCGAGAACATGGAAGATAAAGGTACAGAATCAAAAGCGGCACTAAGCAAACACACTGGTCTTGTTCAATATGTTTTCAGTTACATGATCTCACATCTTGAACTTCCTGCTTCCTTTTTGCAACACTGTAAGAATCCGCTTTCTGGAAATTGCTGTGGCAGTTCTGTGGCAGTTCCTATTTTCCATTCCCACTTTGACCTTGTGGCACGCACACTTTTTTCCATTGTATTTCATTGTTATTAGAGACCCCACTGACTAATCTGACTACTTTTCTTCCGTTCTTCACAGAAAGTCTTGACTCTGCAGTCAAAATGGAGTCCACCCCTCTCAGGGACCGAATGGCCATGTACCAGGCAGCAGTGACTAAGCACGATTTCCCTTCCTCCCCCACTGTGAGTGACAACCCCCTCCACCCCCCTTCACCATAAACACTCCCTCAGATACTATCACTCTTTATAATTTCATCACATGCAAATGTTCAGTCTTTCTGCTGACATGACACTATTTGCATCTGGTTTGAAGGGACAGTTCACCCCAAATTGAGAAGTCTGTCATCATTTACTCCTTTTGTTCCAAACCCGTATGACTGACTTTCTTCACTGCTTTTTTCCATGCTTTTCCAATTAAAAATAAACAGGGACTGAAACTTTTCATGCAACTTTTAAGTTGCTAAAAATCCCCAAGAATCTTGACGTTGGCCTTAGATGAGTTATGTCCAATTTGTGAATTAAAAGAATGAATCCGTTCATAAAACCCATCTTAATGATTAATGCATGAATTGGACTGATCTGATCTGGTTCATTTAGATTTCAGGATCATCAGAGAATGACAAATTTTAGCCAGCTTTTCTAGAGGTTACTTACAGTTCTCTATAGTCAAGCATCGTATAGACCATTTTATGGTACTTTGATAACCCTTTTCTGAAGTTTTATGATTCCAGTCCTCATTCATTGCATTTGCATGGGAAAATAGCAAAAAGCAATCGGTTTAAAAAGTTATTCTTTTTGTTGCATCCTAAAGTTTTGGATTGGAATGCCTTCAGGATGATAAAATGATGACCGAATGCTCATTTTTGTGTGAACTGTTCCTTTAAGGGAGCACATGCACAAAGATAACCTTTTCCCTTTTTGTGTTCCTGGTTCTGGCAGAGTGAACCAGCAGACAATGAAGTCCGCAGTCACAGTGGGAAGCAGAAGGAAAATGTGCCGCCAGTGTCTCCTGATGTGAGAACTGACAACATGAAATACTCAGACTGAACAGACCCTATTTGCTTTTGTTAATATACGATCCTGGCTTTGTGTACATACACATTTTTTGCCTTCATAATCATTTATCAAACAACTTGCCCCCACATCTGACTTTGTTTTTGGCTGAATCCCTTCGATTTTTCAACCTCACTCCAATCTTCCTCCTGCTTTTCATGATGCAGTCAATTCCTGTGCTTTATTTTTGTTGAATATCAGGTTTTAGTCAGATGTCACATTATGAAAGCAGAAAGGGTTACAACTGCAGTTTCATTTTAACACAACAGATTATAATTTTTTTTTTTTTTAAAGTAGTAATGTTTCTGGCACTGTAGCCTTAATAGGTCTTTCTTTCTTGTAGGGCTCTGAATCCAACACTATGAAAAGTCCCAATTCAGACAGGAATGGTGAGTCTCTTGCAACCATACTTGCATACAAATCATGAGTGAATGTTCTACTTGTTATTGATCTAAGTTTAACTATATTTTAAGTATTCTGACACACAGTGAGAACCGATCATGCTTTCTTTTATGACTAAACTTTATCAAATACATGCACTGTTAGTCACTTGGAAGTCAGCGCCATCTAGAGAGAGTTTTGCTGAAACGCCAACACTGTTCTCTCATTTTACAGGCTCTGTTATAAGTCCTGAACAAAACCAGCCTAAAACTGTTAGGGTGAGAATATTCAATCAATATTAACTTTTATTTTTATCTTTTAGTTTAGTGACGTTTAGTTTATTTTTTTTTTCTAAAACATCTGAATGTGTTTTTGTGCACTTGTAGACGTTCCGTTTGCCTGCCCTTGAAACCTGCATCATGTGCCTTAAGACCGTGTACCCACTAGAGAAACTTGTAGCGAATCAGCAGATTTACCACAACACCTGCTTCCGCTGTGCCTACTGCAACACTAAACTCAGGTGAGGACAAGGCACTCTACCATGGCCCTGATGCTATACTGAAACACTTGACTGTAGGGTGTCCCGTTTGTCAATTTATGATGAAGGATGATCATAAGTTTGCGCACCCCATGCATAGCCACTGTTACTTTTACTGTTTTTGTCCACTGACAAAAATATATGCTTAGTCAGTATTTTGTCATATTCATTTATTTTAGTCATAATTTTTTAATGGTATCTAATTTTACTGTTAGAATTTTTTTTCTCCATTTTTTTTTTTTTTCCAAACAAATACAGAACAAAAGAACACATTCCTAAGAGCAACTTATAAATATAACATACGATCGGTCACCAAATACAGCAAAGTGTTGTAGTGTATTTAGATTTCGATCAGATTTTGCCATACAAAGTTATGTTGAGTTACATATCTGACACAGTTTATTGATTAGGAGTCAAAAATGATTCAGATTCATATAAAATGACAACGGAGAGAGACAAGAGGAGAAGAAATAATAAAATAAAAAAAAACGTGCATAGGTAACAGATTAAATCTTTTCTCTTCTCAACCATTTCCCCCAGCATGTTGCATTGTTGTTCTAAGGAAAGGGTCAGCACTTCCATACTGTACACATCGTTTACAATTTCCTGCCATTCACATACAGGGGATCTTCTTTGAGACATTTCCTTGTAATGGCCTTCTTACTTGGTTGCTAATAGTATATTAAAGAAGTATATATCCTCCTTTGTTATTTTTGAAGAAGAAAATCCCAAGTATATTGTTTTAAAATTACACTCAAGATTCAATCCCATTATTGCATTTACATCTCTATTCAGCTCCTGCCAGTAAGTATGAATAATATTACAGTCCCAAAAGATGTGAAAATGGTCAGCCATTACATTTCCGCATTTTCTCCAGCATTCACCAACTTTTTGATTTCCAGTTTGGATTTTTTTTTATTCTTGTACTGTTAGAAAACAGTTTTTAAAAAGTCTATTTTAAACACTTCATGTATTACACACATAAAAATGTTGAAAATAATCTTCTGAAATAACATTGAGTACACTACCTAAATACAATATTGGTTTCAACTATGGTTGCATTCTCGTCAATGTAGTCTAGGCCTATGTTTATGTTGATTATGTATAGAATGCATTGGGGGTTAGATATTTAACAGGCTAGTGTGTTTCACTTTACTAGTATCTTTAGTCTTTTTTTTTTTTTTAAATAAACTACTAAATTATCTGAAACAATCATATTGGCACGTCCACAGCAGGTTGTCAGTTCTCTATCTGAGTTTTACGTTCACACACGGAGGTTATTTACAAAAGTGGCAACCGGTTTCAGGTCGTACAACACAACTTGAGGCAAAATTCTGCTGTGTGTGAACTGAACTGTACTGGACTAGTTCTCTGTCACTATGAGAAAACCACACGTCTAGTGTCAATATTTCATGAATAGTTCCGGTAACTTACAGAGATGAAGATATGAGCCATTTATAATTTGAAGGTTTCAAAGTCACTGTCGTCATCCACAGGAGCGGCTCCTGCAAGTTTTGTGTTTAATATTATTATATTTATATGATGAATGGAATATAGCCAGCTAGAAAAGCGACTCCGTTTACCGGCGTTAGTTGACCGTTTATCGCGTTTGGTCTGCAAGTGCGCGCGACTCAAACTTAGCTCTCCAGTCAGAAAAAACCTCAGTTAATTCAAATTTGACTAACTACTCATTCCATCAGCTGTGATAAACTTTAACAAACATGTTATAGGCCTACTTATCGAATCTTCGACATTCACGGTTAGCGCGAGAATAAAAAGGGTTGGGTTGTTTCATCACAAATTTAGCCAATCTGAATAGTTATTTTTTTCTTCATAAATAAAATAAATGTTGTGCATGTCATGTGGTATTATACTTTTACTTTTTAATTTTTTAAAATAAAATATTTAGTTTTTGGTCATCTTGTCTGCGTTATTCATGATTAAAAAAAATAACTTTTTTGTCAGTAAAAATATCTAGAATGTCATTTAGCACAGCGCTTGTGTATTTAAATGGTTAAAGTTGGTTTGTTTCTAATCTATCACTGTTTTGCCGCCCTCTTTTGGTCAGTCTTGTGAACTACGCCTCTTTGCACAACAACGTCTACTGCAAGCCACACTTCTGCCAGCTGTTTAAAGCCAAGGGCAATTATGATGAGGGTTTTGGCCACCGACCCCACAAAGAGCTTTGGGAGGTGCGAGGAGAAGGAGCTGAGGAGCAAGTGAAGCTGTCACCTCAAGAAACCACATCCAGCCCAACAGTAGAGGAGTCTCCATTGGTAAAAGTTAACGTGCTTGCGGCCACTTTAGAGACCCGAACCCAGGCCACTTCTGAGAGGGCGGAGAAGCCACTGGAGACGGGACGACTCAAGATATCCTGGCCTCCGCAGTCAGAAGGGGATGAGGGCGCAACCCATGTGTGTGGATCCACAGAAGGCAGTGGCATCAAGCCCATCCGCCCGAAGTGGCCTCCAGAGGGCGACACGGTATCAAGCAACTCAGACCAATCTGATCTCCCAAAGATTCGCAGGAGCGTCTCGCTCAAGGAGAGAAGCAAGCCGTTTTCCATCTTCAGCTCTGCGCCGGCCACTCAACCCAGCAAGATATGCCAAAGATCTCCTTCAATTGAGAAGCCAAGCTCGGAGGAGGAAATGTCACCCGTTTCTTCCACCACCGACACGGTGATCTCTTCCGAGGACATGACCGAACACAACCAGTCAGAAGAGGAGGAACAAGGTGAAACGGAAACCGAGGAGGAACACAATGAGGAAAAGATGGACCAGGAGGAGAAAGTGGAAGCACAAGAAGAGGAACTTTCCTCCCTAAAATGCAGCTCACCGGTTAACAGTCCTTCATCGTCGCCCGAGAGCGAGTCTGGGTTGGATCCTGAGGAGAACCAAGCCTCACAAGATGTGGGCTTTTGGGATGGAGAAGAAGCTGAGGAAGACAGAGCTGATTTCTCTGTGGAGGACCTCATTAAGAGGAACCGTCACTATTACGATGAGGACGATGTGGTCTGAGTGATACATTAGATGTCCATGAACTTTCATTTCCCAGAAGCACCAGCGTATTTTCATGTAGTCTCCGTCTGTCTTTTGTGCAATTTTTTTTTTTCATGCTTTCAGCTTATACACGTGCCTATTAATGCAAATGAACTTAAAAACCAAGTAGTTGGCAGGTTATTCATAAGGTTTCTCTAGTCTAGATGATACACTAGAGCTCTTACTGTCTCTTCAAGCCTAGTTTTATGACATTTTAATTCATTTGGTACTTTTTCTATGTTTTATATATTAATAGGCTGGAATATTTTATTCGGCTGCTGTTCAGTTTCAGAAAATTTGCATCTCTAAACTATAAAAAAAAAAAAAAAAAAAAGTTGCTATTGCTTTAAGAATTTAATTTGATTATTAGGCCAATCTTAGTGTTCAGTTCAAGCACCCATCTTTTGTTTTATTTCACACAAGTGGTCTATCACTACTGTAATGCACTTGGATGTACTTTAAAGGTTAAACACCCCGGCTGTACCACATTTGATAGGATTAGCAACCTTTGAAATGTTTTAGTTTATTGCAAAATTTTATTATTTAACTATTTTAAATGTCACTTTTTATCATGGGACCAAATATCTTGGAATACTTTTGTTTCAAATAAATTTACTACTACAAAATCTGGAGTGGGAGAGTATTATTTTTCTGCAGAGGAACTAATACCTTTTTTTTTTTTTCTTTTTTTTTCATCTAAGTGAGCATGAAACAAACTTAATGTCTTATTTTTCCTATTTTAATTTTAAGTAAAGTATGGCATTAATTTTTGGTCTTACCTGTAACCAGTGGGGAAAATCAGTTAAAAAAACTGCAAACAACAGTAATTTTGATAAGAGATGAATATATAAAAATCACGAACATGCAATTGTTTGGGAAAAGGATATGATATACCAAGAATAAATGTGTAATAGGTAATTTGGTTCTTTTAATGCAACAACGCTTTGAAATCTGCAGTTTTATAATTAGACTCAGTTAGCTATTCAAAAATGAGTGTTTTGCCACTGGTCACAATTTGACAACTTACATTTTTTTCTGCGTCCTGCTATCATTAGTATGAGCCAGAGCAATATCAATTACACATAATAATACCAGACAGTTTAAATAGTTGTATGAATAAGGTAGCTGTATCTATTTTGAGCCGAGACACACATTATCAGTGGGGAAAATCTAAATTTAAATGTCTGCTAATGTAACTTTACACCATGTAAAAATGTTCACACAAAACCAAAACACTCTCCATTTCATTTCTAGTTGAGAATTATACATAGAATACATCAACTTTTCTATACCCTTCAAACTGCAAGCCTAATTTCAATCAGTCATGTAACAGGCAGGATTCAAAGGGTTAATGTTTTTTTGTTTTTTTTAAATGGCATACCTGGAGGTATAACATGTATGAAAAGGAATTTGACTGCAATCCCAAGTTTAGTTTGTGTGGAAATAACCGTTTCTTTATTATGTACACATTAGCAAAAGAGTGCATGCTACAATTAGAGCAACACATCAACATATTCAATGCAAGTCTCCATTTAGTAAGACTGTGTGAAAGCAAAACGATCATCGCCCATTTACGCGCCAAGCAACCACATTCCAGTGGAAGAATTCAGATGATCTTGGAGAGGACAACCGCTTGGCATTTTGCATAAGCTTAACTGATAGAGGTATTTGGTTTTGGCTTCCCTGTGCTGTCAATTTATGTCTGGAACGCAAGCAATTCTTTGTTAAATGATCTGATCTGGAATATTCATTTCACCACTAAGTGGAAAGGCTTTAGTAGAAGGTGACACCCATTCTTCTCTTTAGAGTGACAATTTTTCTCATCAATTCTCATTTAATGTATTTTAGGTAAAAAAAAAATAGTAGTAAATAGTCAATGATAAGCATGCAGGGTGTTATAAATCACTTAGGAACTTTAAGATGAGTAAATCAAAGGTCCTTATTCAATGATGCAGGTGCTTGGAAACCCCATGCATCCTGTCAAATATAGCTGTTGACTATGGCTATATTCAGAATAGCATACTATTCTTATTTCTGCAGTATACTGTGCATAGCATTAACATTTATGCATAGAAATGGCTAAATGTGCATAGTGCACTGGGTACTGTTTCACACAATGCATTGCACTTAACTTCACCTTCCATTTCCAGAGTGGCCAATGAACACTAAATTACTTTATATGATCGCACTGCTATTTTAAAACAAGTTTTTAATCAAATTTTGTGAAAATGCATACTGAATTCAAAACTCTGCATTCAAGATGATGTGGTGAGGTTATGTGACAAACCTTTGAAGTTTGTATGGAAGCCCAATTCTGCAAAGGAATACATTTTTTTTTTTTAAGTAATTGCAACTTTTTGTCTCATTATTAGGAAAAAAACTTCTTTTGAGATATAAACTCACAATGCTGACTTTCTCCCACAGAATTCTGACTTCTTAAAATTCAGTTTTTCGCCATGGAATTAAAAACTGAAAAAGGTTATTGCGTATTTTATCTCACAATTCTGACTTTTTTCCTCAATTCCAATTCTAAATTGACAATTCTGACTTTTTCTTCTCACATATCTGTTTTTTTTTTTTTTTTTGCTCTTGCCCTGGCAAGAAAAATGAACGATATAATTGCAACTTTCTCAATTATGACTTTTTCATTGAATTGCGAGTTTCTATTCTGTAATTCTGCCTCGCAATTCTGAAAAAATAAAAACTTGATATAAATTCTTCTTTGCAAGGAAAAGTCTGAATTGTGATATAAAAAGTCAATTCCTTTTTTTTTTTTCTTTTTTTTTATCTCGTGACCAAAACAAGTTTCCACAATTTTACACTGTTTCTCACATTCTTAAAAAATTGTAGACATACAGTATACACTGTGAAGTATGCAGTAAACTAGCATCTCATTCTGAACATAACCAATGTCCTGAGATTCAACTAGGATGCAACTTAAGAAACTGAGAGACCTAAATGAGGGCAATATAGAGAAACATTTAATATCATTCAAAGACTCTTTCCAAGACATGTTGGAGGAGAAAATATATTGAAAGGGACAAAATTAGATATTCAATTTGGCAAAGTGTATAAAATATGAAACCGTTTTGTTCCATATGTGAAAGGACAGAAGAGGAAGGGCATTATTGCAACAGCGAGGTGTGCAAAATGGCATCTGTTGAGAAGTCTAGAGCGCAGCATCACAGCCGCTCGCCCATCAGACTATCAGCTCAAGTTGAGGCGTCTCTAAAGTGCTTGTAAGCATTTGTGAACAAGACTAGCTCACATTACAGAGGACAATTCCTGAATAAACAGCTCCACGTTTTCCGACTCCAATGTGGCATCTGCCCTGAAATATCTGATAAAATGTCCACAAACTGATGCTGAAAAAGCCTGAACTAAACAAACATAACTGGTTTAAGATGCATTCACAGACAAATAAACATGAAGTAGCCGATTCGGTGAGTTCTTTTTTCCGATCTTGCTGTCTCTGGTCTGGAGTTGCTAAAAGCGTTTCCTGATGACGGATGAGTGTGTATGATACACAACAGGAGACGACACAACTCGCCTCTGCTGGCATCACAATTAGCAAATTACTCCATGCCTCTCACTGGCAAACACCTTCCCCTCAACCACTAATTTTCAGATAGAAATAATAGCGAAAAATGGCACTTTTTAAATATGACATTCAAAATGAATCACAATAAGCAAAATAACCGTAATATGCTTTCATCACCTTCACAAGTCATTTGTGAGATGGAGTGCTTGTGGAAAACGGTGAAGTTATTTTTAACATTATTATATCATTTATTAATAATTATTGCCACCCTCATGCCATATCTTTAAGTTTCTCTAGGGTGTCTAGTTGTTTATTAATATCATGATTGCTTTTGCTAAATAAATGTTTGAATAGCAGCCAATACATACATTTACATATGTACATGTACATTAAAAATATATAATTTAATATTTTCTATGCATTTTTAATGAACAATGCATGTTCGTACAATTGTTTTTTTTTTGTTTTTTTTTCGGTCAACAGTTCCTTTGAGGCCCAATATTAACCATTTCATGCCACAAACCCCTCTATATGTGGTTTCACAGTAAACTGTTTGAAGCTGAGGTGATCGCTGTAGATGAAACATGCACTGGAGTGTTAGACGTGTTGAACTTGCATTCTGAAGTGCCTTGAAACGTAAGAAAGATAACACAAATCTCAGCATAAATATTTTGGTTTTTTCCATCCGCCTGTGGCTTGGAGATGTGGAGTTACTCGTTTACTATCCGCTCAGAGGATGGAGGTCCACCTTCACCTTTTCTCCGCTGCTGAGCATCCCGATTGTGGGGTAAAACCCTCCGGCCGGGACAACCACTTCCCTCCTGCCGATAATCTTGCCGTTCCGGGTGAAGAACACCTAGATGAGCACAGAGCGACAGTGAGTCAGCATTTCCACAGCTGGAGAGGGAAGAGAGTGAGTCAGCATTTCCATAGCTACAGGGCTGAGACTGGGCGTCTGACAGTCCTGCTACACGCTACTTCCAAAACTCTTTGGGACACATGATGAGGACAAGAAAACACTTGGCAAACATCTGTTTTTGAGCACCGAGGGTATTTGGTGTTCTTTTAGATCTAATAAGCCTATCCAGGCGACTGTCTGAAATATTTGCGAGCAAATTCATCTTGACCGCATCTAGGATATCCTGTAACCTCAGAAGACGGCTCTTATGAGACATTTATATTGTTGCATAAGTGTGGAAGCGGGCATCTTAACTCTCACCCAGTGGGCAAAAACGAACAGCACTGTGGTTAAGCCATCGCGTCGAATCAACAGTCAGAAACTCACTGATTACAGAGTCGCGCAGTGCAGTTTTTGGCATTGAAGGCTCTTGATAGTGTAGCGTCCCGCTGGGAGACCTCAATGCATTAATCTTCTGCAAGCTTAAAATGTTTGACTTGATGAATGACCAACTCCAACCGGCTTAAAAACAACAAATGATGATGATTCATTTGTTTAGCTGTCAGAACTGAGGCTTTAAGCACTTCAGTAGGAGTAACAATTTATTTTGTGGCCTAAAAAGTCATTAAGAGACAAGAAAAAGACATCTATCAGTCAAATAATAAAACACAGGGTAAAACTACATACATTAACACACACACACGTTAAACTATTAATAATAATAGTTTCATTCATATAGCGCTTTTCTAGGCACTCAAAGCGATTTACATAGTAAGGGGGTATCTCCTCATCCACCACCAGTGTGCAGCATCCACCTGAATGATGCGACGGCAGCCATATTGCGCCAGAACGCCCACCACACACCAGCTTACTGGTTGAGAGGAGACAGTGATGAAGCCAATCAGTAGATATGGGGAATGTTAGGAGGCCATTATGGTCAGAGGCCAATGGGCAAATTTGGGATTTTTTATGACCACAGAGAGTCAGGACCTCAGTTTAACGTCTCATCCGAAAGATGGTGCTTATTACAGTATAGCATCCACATCACTATACTGGGGCGCTAGGACCCACAGAGACCACAGGGTGAGCACCCCCTGCTGGCCTCACTAACACCTCTTCCAGCAGCAACCTAGTTTTCCCAGGAGGTCTCCCATCCGGGTACTAACCAGGCTCAACCCTGCTTAGCTTCAGCGGGCAACCAGTCTTGGGCTGCAGGGTGATATGGCTGCTGGCACTATTTACATCTAAATATATACCAACACTACAGGTCAAAGGCTTAAAATAAACATGATGTGTAATATTTTCCGAAAAAAGTCTGTTTTGCTCACCAAGGCTACATTTATTTGATTAAAAACCCTGTGAAAGTAATATTATGAAATATTACAATTTAAAATAATGGTTTTACGTGTAATTTATTCCTGTTATGTTAAATCTGATACAATAAATCAAATGTTTAAAAACTCTCACCATAACCTTTCCGCCCTCATTTTCTTGTTCTGGATCATCTCCCTCTTCCTCATCTTCATCGTTTAAATACAGTAAATTTTCGACAAGCCCCTGCTTTGGTCGTACATCAGCAGCATCCCAGTCGTCCATTTCATCTGACAGAGAAACCAATTGAGCTGGATGCACATCTAAAAACTTGGACTACAGTTCTGACAAGCATGCTAAATTGATCTATGTATTTTCAAGTATGCATTGGCAGTAATGTGAACAAAATGGGAAAATTCTGCTTATCTTCTTCGATGAGCACCACATACGTGTTCTTACCTTCATAGTCCAGCACATAGTCTCGAGGAAACATTATTCCACAGCCCATGATGTCCCCTTCAAAACAGCGAGGGCCAAACTGGTCTCCTACTCCACTTCCATGGAAGATCTTCCCATCATCTATGAGCAGATATGATGGACAGTTCAAATGCAGTTACTTTACATCAATATACAAATGAACTCTACATATCCTGACCATTAATACACTGAAAAACAGAGACACAACTCTAAGGTCATTCTGAAAAAACTGGACTAGTGTGTATATTTACCATTCAAGTCAGTTTGGCGTTGGTCAATTTTTTTTTAAAGAAATAAATACTTGTATTCAGCAAGAATGCATTAATTCTTGATCAAAAGAAAATATTTAAAATGTTTTGAAAAAATGTTTGAAAAGTTTTCTATTTTAAATCAATGCTGCTCTTTTGATCTTTCTTATCATAAAGTCCTGGAAAAATGTATCATTGTTTCTAAAAAATATGAAGCAGCACAACTGTTTTCAACATTAATAAGAAATGTTTTTTGAGCCGCAAATACACATAAGAATGATTTCTGAAGGATCATGTGACACTGAAGACTGGAGTAATGATGCTGAAAATCCAGCTTTGCATCACAGGAATAAATGTGTTAAAAACTGTAAATAAATAGGAAACAGTTATTTTAAATTGTATTATTTCATAATGTTGCCGTTTTTGTTGGATTTTTACAGCCTCTGTGAGCACAAGTCACTTCTTTCAAAAAAAAAAGAAAAGAAAAAACATTCTTACCAACTCCAAACTTTTGAACGGTAGTGTACCATGTGTAAAATACAGTTATAGTATATCATATTTGGAAGATACTCCGTACTTGTATTATCCACATGTAATACAAATTAATAAAACAAATGACATGGCTCTAACAAAAACACCAAAAGTACTGTGGTATTACCATATGATCTGATCAAGCTGATGCCTTTAAACATTTTTACATGGCTTCAAATCTACATAAATACAATAATACAAAAAAGCATATTTTGTGTATCTATTCGGACCTTTCATATAGAAAATCCCTGGTAAACACAGGCATCACAGGTGCACTATTAATTTAAGTGCTACCTCCACCTGAAACATACGTCATCAGCTGGTGTCGCTGTTGGACCGTATTACCATAGGCAAAATGAGTGATTCACACAGTGTTTGATTTCATATTTCATAATATTTGTTTCTGTATCTTGTCTCATCTTTTTAAAGCCTCCCTCGAGGCTGACCCATTTACAGTCAATGATGGAGGTGAAAACTAATCATCCGAATGAGTTTTAGGACATAAAGCAGAAATGCTAAAGTTAGTGCTTTGCATCAGAGCGCTGTCAAGACCTGACGTGAACCTAAGCACTAATGCTGCATTCCTCACACATTTGCTCTTAATGATCCAGAGAAGTCTTATACTCTTCATCCAGAAACTGACAGGATGAAAGGAGATGTGCTTTCATGCCTCTGTACATTTCTTTCTCCTAAGTCGAAGTTCTCCTTATATAAGAAGATAACAAAACAAAGAGACAACAACAATCAAGAGCAAGTGAAAGAAAAACACGGAAAGGTAGCCTGCAGACAAAAAACCCTCTTGCAGTGTGTGGCTGGTAAATATTTGTGGAGTTGTCATGGGACCCGTTCCCAGCTCAGGATACTGTTTAAACAATCCCTATCTGAACATGCAGAGGGAGATGAAGACACTGTATCATTATGATTCCCATGTGGGCCTCTGTCCCAACACCACACTCTGCAAACACCGCGACCGCTGTGGGAGAGGATGGTGACTAAAAATAGACCGAGGGGGGGGCTTTTAGGCCCTCTGGCACCCAAGCCGAAAGGAAACGGTACACCGGAGTGCAGAGAGGGCTTTCCTCGAATGTCGGAGCTGTTCTCTGGAAAAGACTTGGAACGTAGACTCGCTTCCGCAAACAAGAAGGGCGATTTATGAGCCTGGCGGCTAAGAACGGAAAAACTATTTGCTTGTTCATTTCATCAACATTTTCAAGTAACCTAAACGGGGAAGGGTCACGTACCCCTCTAAAACGAAGCGAACTAGACTGAAAATAGTGATTTGGGGTGAAGCGACTCACTGCCAACTATTTCGACTCACTTGGCACAGTCAGCGGATGAATTAAAGCAGGACTGGGGATTGCATGCTTGTTCCAAACTCCAAATAAATTCATAACCCCAACATCCAGCATTATTTCTCCATCAAAATGAGATACAAATAGCACCGCTGTCTTTGGCTGTGATGCGTGAGAGACACAGACCCCCAGAGTGACATATCAGTGGCTGTAACGTGTCTCTACGTGATGACTAACAGGATTGTGAGTCATAGATGTGGGCCTCTTATAGATCAGGGCAGGACAATGAGTCATGCCCCCCTGATCTGACCCGCTTCTGTGCCAATGCCAGACCTCCATCAGCGGGTGCCGCAATGAGGCCCAGAAAAGACATGCCCCATAAATGCAGCTCCGCAAAAGCTGACAAGAGAGCCTGACACTCCTCGAAGTGCCAAAGGCAAACTGCATCGCCCTGATGAGAGTGATGATGTGACGGAATTTTTCACACTCGAGAAGAACACAAGGCCTGGGTGAATTCACTAGCAAATAAACAAACTTCCATAACTTCTGGAGATGCACTGGTACGAAAACTTACTTCGATACAATAATTACGGTCATGTTATGGTCAATAACAAATATATTTTGAAATATAGAAATTCATAAATTAAAGGGAAAAATAAATAGAAAAATGTATGAAGAATGTTAAAATATATTTACTATGATTTGATATAAAATATTTTATTATCTATCTATCTAGATTAAAAATGAAAAATATTTTTTCTATTTTGATATATATATATATATTTTTTTTGCATGTTTGTCACACTTTAATGTTTCAGATCATCAAACAAATTTAAATATTAAATCAAAGATAACACAAGTAAACACAAAATGCAGTTTTTGAATGAAGTTTTTTATTATGAAGGGAAAACACAATACAAACCCACATGGCCCTGTGTGAAAAAGTGCTTGCCCCCTAAACCTAATAACTGGTTGGGCCACCCTTAGCAGCAACAACTGCAATCAAGCGTTTGTGATAACTTGCAATGAGTCTGTTACAGCGCTGTGGAGGAATTTTGGCCCACTCATCTTGGCAGAATTGTTGTAATTCAGCCACATTGGAGGGTTTGAGCATGAACCGCCTTTTTAAGGTCATGCCACAGCATCTCAATAGGATTCAGGTCAGGACTTTGACTAGGCCACTCCAAAGTCTTCATTTTGTTTTTCTTCAGCCATTCAGAGGTGGATTTGCTGGTGTGTTTTGGATCATTGTCCTGCTGCAGAACCCAAGTTTGCTTCAGCTTGAGGTCACCAACAGATGGCCGGACATTGTCCTTCAGGATTTTTTGGTAGACAGCTGAATTCATGGTTCCATTTATCACAGCAAGTCTTCCAGGTCCTGAAGCAGCAAAACAGCCCCAGACCATCACACTACCACCACCATATTTTACTGTTGATAAATGCTGTGTTAGTTTTACGCCAGATGTAATGGGACACACACCTTCCAAAAAGTTAAACTTTTGTCTCGTCAGTCCACAGAGTATTTTCCCAAAAGTGTTGGGGATCATCAAGATGTTTTCTGGCAAAACGGAGACGAGCCTTTATGTTCTTTTTGCTCAGCAGCGGTTTTCGTCTTGGAACTCTGCCTTGCAGGCCATTTTTGCCCAGTCTCTTTCTTATGGTGGAGTCATGAACACTGACCTTAACTGAGGCAAGTGAGGCCTGCAGTTCTATAGATGTTGTTGTGGGGTCTTTTGTGACTTCTTGGATGAGTCGTCGCTGCGCACTTGGGGTAATTTTGGTCGGCCGGCCACTCCTGGGAAGGTTCACTACTGTTCCATGTTTTCGCCATTTGTGGATAATGGCTCTCACTGTGGTTCGCTGGAGTCCCAAAGCTTTAGAAATGGCTTTATAACCTTTTCCAGACTGATAGATCTCAATTACTTTCTTTCTCATTTGTTAGGGCCATGTGGGTTTGGATTTTTTTTTCCCTTCATAAAAAAAAAAACCTTCATTTAAAAACTGCATGTTGTGTTTACTTGTGTTGTCTTTGATTAATATTTAAATTTGTTTGATGATCTGAAACATTAAAGTGTGACAAACATGCAATAAAATAAAAAATCAGGAAGGGGGCCAACACTTTTTCACACCACTGTATATTAGTGCTGTCAAAATTAGTGCATTCATTTTTTCAGATTAACGAGTTACAAATTATTTAACGCTGTTAACGCAGGGGCAGAGCCTAGGGTTGGCCACTCACTCATAACTGCAGTTTCTGTCTTGTTTTTTCTTGACAAGAAGTCCATTTATTCAGTCGCAGAACGTCTTTATGTTCACATCAATGCGGAGATGTTTCAGACACGCGCTCCAGCTGCACTTCAGCGGCAGGCGCGAGTCAAACAAGTTCTGAAACCGGCGCACATTGTGGTCTGTATCAATTTATATCAAAGCGGAAAATAAACTACGTGCATGCAATGTCGTGGTCAGTTAAGGCATGAAGTTACCAAAAAGGCGATTAAAACTACATGCCTTAAAACTGTGGGTGCATGTAATATGTTATATGAGTTACATTAAGAACATGTCTCTGAGACGGTTTTCCAAACTATCCTGTAGCATCCCAGCACTGTCTCCCTCATCTAACACACTCGATTCAACTCGTCAGATCATTAATAGAGACTGAAATGGGTCAGAAAAAATGATGAGAGTTTAGAGAAAATACGAAGAATAGAATTTAGTGTTTGATAACTCAATTTCTGTATATTTCTGCTGAGGGGCTCTAGCTAAATATAACATTTATTATAATGGCTTTATGTGAAGATTGTTTTAAGTTCACTTAAATTAGAAGTTATTTTTAAAGTCTAATAAATGTTAAAATTGATAGCTCTAAATTATAATGTAATGTCAATGGTTAAATATTAGGGGAACATTTTTTTATAGGGAAATCAGTATTACTTGGTATCAGTGATACTGCCCTTCAGTCATAAAGATGCCAATTAAACAAATATTAAAAATATGTTGTTTGTACTTTAATTTGAAGATTGAATTTGAAAGTACTGCAATATAAAAGTATATTTAAAAACTTTAATGTTAGGTGGGATTAATCGTGATTAATTTCCGAGAAAATGTGCGATTAATCAGTAAGAAAATGTTTATCGATTGACAGCACTAATATATATATATATATATATATATATATATATATATATACACATTTAATTTGAGTATATATATATATATATATATATATATATATATATATATATATATATATATATATATATATATATATATATATTACACACACACACACAAATTAAAGGGGAAACAGAAATTTAAAAAAATTAATAAATTTTTATATTTTTCTATACATTTCAATATTTATATGTAATACACAGTACATGTTTTGACATTTGTATATTTAGTTGAAATTGAATATAATTTTTTTCATTAATTCTTGAACATTTTTAAATAATTAAAATTAATTTTAAATGCACATTTAGGCATCAGGACAATGTACACTATGAAAAATTTATATTTTTTTCGAAATTTGCAAAAGATCATATTAAACATTGTTATTAAATCAGCGTTTTTAAGATTTAAGATCAAGTGAGTGTTAAATGACAAATGTAATCTAAACGTCAAAATAATGCGCAATTAAATATCAAATATAGGTTGATATAAATAACTAATATGGTACAGGTGTGTATCATGCATCCCTAATCTAGCGGTATCTTAATGTCCAATTTATGCTCACTTTGAATTGTGAAGTGCTTAAAGTCTGGTAGTCTTATAGTGGAGTTGGACACCAAGGCCTGCAGATGCATCAGAAGTATCATGGAAAACACAAATCTATCAATGTCTGGGCTATCAAACAAGATTAATGAGAGTATATTTTTTTAGAAACTCCACTGTTGCAGCTAAAACCCAAGAACCCAAATAACCCACTAAAGGTAGTAACAGACGTAAATATGTATATATAATTTTTTTTTTTTTTTTTAAATCAGAACTGTCACTGTTTATCTGGCTCACAGGCAAAATCCCTCACCCTTAAACAATAGGCTGTGAGTCACCAAAGAAGCACATTGTTTCATTCAGGATGATACTCGGAGACTAATCTGTTATGTGGAGTGGCATGAAGGCATGACGGGGTTGAGTATAAAGATTGCCATCTTTACATTGAGCACCAATCTTATCCAATATCAACTTCCTTTGAGCTGCTTTGAAAGATGGGACATGTGGAGTTAGATAGGGCTATTTATCCTTCTGCCATTTTCAAGAAGATTTGCTTCTAATCAACACGCTCATCTCATCTCCACAATCCTCTTATCAGTACCCAGGACCTCCACACTCTGTAGAGATGGTGCCCATAGATGTGTAGGCTTGAAAAGAGAAGAGGAGCCAAATAATAAAGCTTAAAAAAAAATATCACCACCTGCAGGAATTCAGGGTAATCCATGCATGAATTGTGATAGGAATACAACCAGAGATGACAAAACGGAGAAAACAAAACTAACTTTATGTAAACAGGATCTGGATGTGTGGACTGGTGTGTGCATAAACAGAACTGTATGTGGGAAAAGAGTGAGTACTTTTACATATAAAATCTGAAATGAAAATGAAATTATGCCATGTAACAGATCTACATAATGCCATTGTAGCTTGGCTTCGTCCAGCATGCATATGTTAACCAGACTGTAACTGGCCTGAGCATGCAACGGAAAATGTCAAATACTAAGTGCATTTCATCCTTCAATGTATATTAGGGTTTTGTGTTACATCTAATGTTGTTAAATTCATGCTTATTGCATTATTTTAATGTCATGTGTTACCATGATGGTATTTAGTATTTGTGTGAATGACACTGTGCACCTTCTATATATTAGTATTTATTTCACTTGTGTTTTTATGGTGGTAAGTACATCAGAAGGTTGGTATAATTAACATTACATATTTTTTTTTTACTGTAAATTTATGTTTAATCCATAAAACCTCAAATCCTGCTACCTAATTTTCTACAGTAAAATTCTGGCAACCACAGTTGCAAATGCCTGCTGTAGCTCAAAAATGACTGTGCATGTAAACATACTGACTGTTACAATTACAAAAGATTGAATTTTAAAAACTTATAACAGCTCACCTGCATGATATGCAACAGAACCTCGACTCCATCCTGGATGCCTGTTCTTTGGGTAATCCTGAAAAAAGAGAGGAAGAATGGGTAAACATAAGAAACATATTCTAACAATTAGACAAGAAAAACAGTCTGGTTTTATGGATACCAATGGGAGTGATGGATTTACCGTAAACATGAACTTGCCACGCTTTCACATTTAACAATCTCACTCAACACTTTCATATTAATGTGCTGGAGAGACGACGGAGTTCTATAGCCAGAAAACAATTACAGCATCGCAGCTCTTTGTTTTAGGTTTAAGTGTTGCTGTCACATAGCTGCAAAGGTTGTGTTTTTTCATATACAGACACACTATGCCAGCAGAAACACCGGGAGCGGCCAATATTTTGATAAGATCTGAAAATGACTGAGTTAATCAACATGGAAAGATATTTTTGTATTTCTCTGCTGTCATTTGAAAAGACTATTAAAGCCGGTTTAAACCAAAAATTGTAGCAACAATTCTCTTGAATCCTGTATATGTACTACAAAAACGCATTCTTTCACAATGCACTGGTAATGAACTAGCAATTAAAATACTGTTACTATAACAGTATTTTAATTGCTAGTTGATAACAGCACATTATGCAAATTAAACCTTATTGTAACAAAAATTTTAAACATTTGTAAAACAATTTTTAATTGAATTTTAAGGAAATGTTACGTCCAGTAAGTGTTCATTTTTTAAAATTAAATCCCATATACATTACAGTTAAAAAATGTGGGGTCGATAACATTTCAAGTGTTTTTTAAAGTAGTATCTTATAATAATAGGCTGAATTTAAGCAAGTAATATTGAGAAATATGTTTTCCATTAGAATATATATTAAAATGTAATTTATTCCTGTGATGCAAAGCTACATTTTCAGCATCATTACACCAGTCTTCAGTGTCACATGATCCTCCAGAAATCATTCTAATGTGTTGATTTACTGCTCAAGTTGCATTTATTATTATCAATGTTGAAAACAGATGTGCAGCTAAATGTTTTTAGAAACGGAATATGAAAATTAATAGGAGTTCAAAAGAACAGCATTTATTTGAATAGATAAATAGTCTTCACTCTCACTTCTGAGTAACTAATCAATGCATCCTTGTGGAAAAAAGCATTCATTTCTTTAAATAAAATTCATTTTCAAAAAAAAGTCTTAAATTAATAAAAAAGAAACTCTTACTGACCCCAAACTTTTAAACAGTAGTGCAGGTTGACAACTAATTGTAGCCACAGTAACAATATTGTGGATGCTGTAATAAAAATAGTTACTTATGGAAAGAAATGATACATAAAGTGCATTAAAAATGCAGAAAGAATACACTTATGATGCATTAAGAATGCAGGGCTCTAGACTTTTGCGACTAACCTTTTCAGTTGGTCGCACGAGCACATAATTTGGTCGCGACTCGCAATTTATTATTATTATTTATTTTTTGCTACAACATTTGATTAATCAATGCTTGCCGATGAACTTTTATCATAGTTTATAGTTATATGGTAACGAAAATGTTCAACATTCAGCCCGTTCTTTTTCATCAGTATTAATTGAGATTAAAATTTTGTGAACAGGAATTCTAAAACAAAAGATGGATTCATTGTTATTCTTAATTATAAATCACAACAACAATAAAACAGTACGTTACAATGACAAACTAGCTTACATAGACTAACATTTATTAACAAAAATGAATAAGACGAGGCATGGCATAGGACACATCGCATGCTGTATTATATACAGACTAATAAATTACAGAATGTTTAGCAAACACTGAGGAATCAAATAATAATAATAATAATATGAAAAAATTAAGGAAAGCCTCCATAGTGTAATGTGAGGTAAACAGCAAAGAAGCTGTTCAAAAATGAAAACGAAAAGAAAAGTAAAACTAAACTGGCTGTTGCTGACAGGACTTGGATGTTTTTTTCTACAAGAACACCAACATGTTCACCTTCTCTGGTTTAAGAAGGGGTCTTTTACTTTAGTTTGAAAACCAAATCCTCCGTTGCGCTCAGTCTGCTGTGCGCACCTTGGCGCTCGTGCTGACGCGGCGAGTATAAAAACCAGGCTCTACTGAAGCGCTCGTGCTGAAAGCGTCTCTCTTCACGTGATCAGTGAATTCTGACTCCTGCTACGATCTGCTGCGGCTCTGCAGCGCACTTCTGTATGGAGCAGCTCAGACCATGCATTCGCACAAGTGCGACCACGTCAAATTTCTCAAAAAATGCTCGCAGTCTAGAGCCCTGGAAGGTCTTAAAAGTAAATACCAATTCCTAAAATAATTTATTTCCAAAAACAACAATAAAATAAGTGGAACACAGGTGAGCAGCTCCATGTGCTAGCATTCTGTAATCTCGTCTAGAGGATTACAAGGGGATCTGTTTTGGTTAAGGCTGACAGAGGGTTATGTTATGGTTCAAATAGAGATCTTTTCATCTGTTTATCTAATAAGCAAGAGGAGAAAACAGAGACCAGGGGACCAGAAAACCCTGTCCTAGATGATTTAAACGAGAGTCACAAAATCCCTAAGAAAGTAAGATGACACATTTAACATCCCTTGGTCCGCCGGTGTAGGTGAAGCACAGGAAAGGACGATGAAGTTGTGCAACAGAAAGCATGGGGATGATGATGATGATACCTTAGACGAATCTGACAAACAGCTCTAAACATGTAGAGACAATGGAGTGGCGTTCTCTGGAACGACACATGACAAAGTAAACTGTTTGCAAACATTACTTAATTTCAAATGAGTTTACATCTGTGCCCTGACACCATGATAAATGATTGCACATTCCGTGCATTCGTACGATTACATCTGTGTTCCATATCATGTACCGCGTATAAACACACAAGCAAACAGACACTTCAGCATGCCATGCAATGCACACAAGCCATCAATCACCCCGCTCAGCCCAGCAACCCACATAACAGTTGTTGTTTTTTTGAATTTGTCAAATGAAATTATATACCGCATACTCCTGTTTGAGAAGAGGAGCTGTTCATGCATATAGCGTTTTGGCCCCCTGAGGAGACTGCAAAAGCCATTAGAGAGAAGCATCGAGCTTCCAAGAAAAACAAACAGTAGCATATGTGTCCATGGCAGAGCGCTATCAGATCCACCCTGGGCTTTTATGTGCGATACTCGAGCTGCCTGCATTTCCACACTGTGGCAAAGACAACAAGTAGCGGAGAGGCTGCCGGTGGAGGCAGATGCACATCTCTACATGACATATAGTGCAGAGATTAGGCCAAGAGAGTACCTGCCCTCAAACACCATAATACGGGCTCTGGCAATGGCATTTGTGCAAGCTGCTGTCACCGTGAAACAATAAACTATGAGCACTTTTAGAAAGAGTAAAAGTAAAAGCCTCACCAGGCAAGAAGTATACTATCTGCTGCTCTATACTACTTTTAATTTAGCCCCTGACAATGTCCAACTGTGTGTGTGTGTATATATATACAGTGCCCTCCATAAGTACTGGAACAGTAAAGACAAAATTGCTCTGTTGGCTGTGGAGTCAAGACATTTACAAATATGATTAAAAGATGAATATGAGACAAAACTACAGAATGTCACATTTTATTATTGGGCGATTCAACACATAGATGTTTTACCAGCTAAGAAGTTCAGCACTTTTAGAGTTTCATCCCTCTATCTGATGTGAGCATAAGTATTGGAACAGTTGCCTCACAGCTCTAAGTGATCAGCTGTGTCCTGTTAATTGATGAAGATGAATGAAGCTTTAAGGGAGGATGAAGACGAGGGAGCTGACTTTGAGAGAAAAGCAAGCAATTTGGATGCTAAAAGAAAGTAGGGTTGGGAATCGAAAATCGATTCCAGAATCGGATATTTGTTGTCAAATTAAAATATTGATTCCGCTTATCAATTCCTATGCGCTTTTTTTTCTTTTCTTCATCTGTGAGGACCGGTGTGACCTAGCGATCTGCCAGGACCTTGCTTACTAATCTAAGTGCACCAAAGTTTCACTGCATTTGTGATCAGAAGCCAAAAAAGCTAAGTATAATATCTGTGATAGCTAAACATGTTGCAAGAGAGGTGTCACCACCAACATGACATTAATTTAATAGATCGTTAAAGATTGCGAACATGATTCAAACACCAACGTGATTCTATTCCTAAACTACAATAATTAAACTGTTTCATTCTTCAACCTTTGTTGTGTGCGATCACAATGTTGTGATCACTTGGTTTGTCCGTGCTGCGTACGATTACACCAGTGTGATTTGAACATTTAAATCTGCATTCGCGCTGCTGCTGACCTAAAGAGACCAGCTGTCATGTATATGAATGAAACAGCTTCACAGTCTTTTCAACCACACACAGTATCATTAGTTCTGTTACAAACATTCAAATCACAGAAGCACTGTTATAAAAGTTTATAGTTCAGATATAAACTATGTACGGTAGTGATTAAAATAGAGTAAATCTCCTTTTGAAAGTAATTTGACGCTTCAAATGAAGATTTAACGCTTACATTGTTATGCCGGTAGGTGGCGAAAAGGGTCTGTTAAAATGTATTTGTCCTTGAAACATACAAGAGATTCGTTCAAGGACGCGGATTCATCCAGTAATGAAACAAGTACATCCTGACCGAGTCATTCATAAATTACATGTGATTTTGTTTAGTTGTCTAATACTTTTTTCTTCAGAATCATGAGAGAACCAGAACTTCCATTGGGAAAAAATATATATATATTTTTTATCCAGAATCATGCAGTTCTATTTTGCACAAAAACAGCTCTTAAAGAGTCAAGTTTTTATGTAGCCTGTTGAGTTGTCTCCATGGTATTCAGCTTCAATAAATGGTTTGCAAAAAAAGAGACAGGATAAATGTTTGATATCATTATTTAATCACATTGGAATCGAAAAGAATCGGAATCGATAAAAATCAAGTTTGGAAACCACCAGCGAGACCAGCAACCAACAATGACCTGATCGGCTGAGAAAACAACAGTAGTTGATGACAGACAAATCATAAAAGCTGTGAAAATGAATCCTAAAAGACGTGTCTGTAAAATCACCAACAACTTCCAGAAAGCTGGGGTGATGCTCTGACAATCTACTGACCTCAGGAGACTTTGACACAGAATTACAGATGCTACACAGCAAGATGAAAACCTCTGACCAGCACCAAAAATAGAGAGGCAAGATTAGAGTTTGCAAAAAAGCACAAAGGTGAGCCAGAAGAGTTTTGGAACTGTGTTTATGGACCGATGAGACAAAGATGAACCTTTATCTAAGTGATGGGAAAGCAAAAATGTGGAGAAAAAAACGGAACTGCAATGATCCCAAGCATACAGCCTCATCTGTAAAGCATGGTGGAGGTGGTGTCATGGCATGAGCATGCATAGCTGCCTCTGGAACAGGTCCTCTCAACTTTACTGATGACTTGATGACAGTAGCAGAATGAATTTGGAAGGGTACAAAACCATCTTGCCTACCAATATTCAAGAAAATGCCACCAGATTCATTGGGAAGTGCTTCATATTGCATCAGGACAATGACCCAAAACACCCTGCCAGTTCAGTCAAGGAATTTATAAAGGCAAAGAAATGGAAAGTCTTAGATTGCCCAAATCAATTTAAATCCGATTGAACATGAATTTCACCAGCTGGAGAGGAGAGTAAAGGCAGAAACTCCCCAAAACAAGCAACAATTGTAATTGGCTGCATTAAAGGCTGGGAAAAGCATTTCAAAGGATGAGATCAAGAGTCTGGTGATGTCTATGGGTCACAGACTCACTGCTGTGATTGTGCGCAAGGGATATGCAACTAAATAATAGCTTTTAATCTTTTATATCTGCCTTATGTTCAACTGTCCCAATACTTATGCTCACATCAATGAGAGGGATGAACTCTAAAAGTGCTGTTCATTTTATTTGGTAAAACGTGTTGAAACGGCTAATAATAAAATGTGACATTCTGTAGTTGTGTCTCATATTCATCTTTTAATCATATTTGTAAATGTCTTGACTCCACAGCCAACAGAGCAATTTTGTCTTCACTGTTCCAATACTTATGGAGGGCACTGTATATAAATCAAAGGAGAATTCCTGTCAATTTTTTCGGAAAGTGTTATTTCAATCACACTTCAGTTCACGTATTTAATATTGTGTGATAGAAATGATGGTAGTGGAAATTATATTTAAAGCATTTTTGGAATAAAACTACTAACTGTCTTGCAAAGGCTAATTTCACAGCAAGTTTTTATTGCTTCCTAAATACATATAATTAAATAAAATTTCCACACGCTTGACTGGAAATAAAAATATTCTGTTCACAAATTATATTAATTTCTTTTCTTCACACGTCACTTCTCTCATATTTCTTCTTAAGAAAGTGCACTAACTTTTGAAAAACATAAAAAAAAAGTAAAAAGTAAAACATTCATAACATTTTGGACGTATAAGACTTTTAAAGAAATTAATAGTAAAGACATTTATAATGTTAGACTATATTATTATTTTTTTTTGAACTTTCGATCCTGCAAAGAATCCCAAAAAATGATCACAGTATATTAAAATATTCAAAATATTAAGCAGCACAACTGTGTTCAACATTGATAATAATAATAATAGTAGTTTCAGCAGCAAATCAGTATATTAGAATAATTTCCGAAGGATCATGTGACACTGAAGACATCCTGAAAATTCAGCTTTTGATATCACAGGAATAAATTACATATTTAAATATATTCAAATATAAAACATTTAATTATAATACTATTTCATAATATTACTTACCATATTTTTTATTATTTTTTTTTTAAATGCAGCCTTGGGGGGAATAAGAGATTTATCTTAGTCTTTTAGACTAATAGTCTTTTAAAAACACATTATTTAAAACTGTAGTGTATACAGAATACATAATATGTTATGTATAATATTCTGTTTTAAAAATGTAACTACTCATTTTTTAATGTTGGATTTCCACAGATACGAGGTAAACAAGGTTAAAACAATAAAATCTACTAATACAAGACATTTGGAAAGCAGCAAAAATATTTTTTAAAGGCAAAATCTTTCCAAGGCAGTTGTTAATATCTTAAAAGTGGCCAAAGTTGAAGAAACACCCAAAAATACAATGGAGCGCCAGAAGAGGTCAGATGGATTGGTGACAGATGGACTATTGTGTTTCGTGCCGAACACTTCAAAAGTTGATCTGCACTTTGAAATGTGAATGTTTCCAAAATAAATGAGGACACCAGGGTTTTCAGGAACACACACTCCCTCGATTGCTCCATGGGAAGTGCTAGAGAGCTGGCTGAAACCGAAGCCCACGGAGCCGGATAAGAGCAAAGGAAAGGGTTGGTGCGAGAGGGGAAGGTCAGGAGGTGATAAGGGTCGAACCCATTCACGCAGACGTGGCCGCTGAGGCTCCGGTACACACCTCCGCCCCTCGTTAGAACCAAGAAAATCTTTGTCTTGCATCCTAGCAACCCAGTGTATATTCCGGATGCATGTGTACGAGCTTGTACAGCCAGCTAAAGTCCCCGTTCACAGGGGGTGAGGGTTCACTGATCGCAGATAAGAGCTCCGCTCTTCCTCCCGACATCCGCCATCATACTCAGGCCGAATTATAAGATAGTCTGACTCTGCCTTCTGACAGTCCCAGTTTAGGTCTATCAGATGTTCTCACCGCAGCTGAGATCCTGCCATTGCCATCCTGCCCATCATCGGTTCCTCAAACGGCAGAGGTGATACGCGCACTTGATGTTGTAACAATTAACAACCACATTGTTTGTAAACGTCTCTCCAGACACAGGATGCAGAGAACACGGTACACGTCCAATGGGAGTAAACAGTAAATAGGCGGCAATGCTTTAACTGATATTTGATACTAAATGAATCACAGATGCAAAGTTCCAGAAACCATCAAAATGACAAAAAACAATAACAAATTGCTCTCCGTTTCTCTGAGCAACCAGCGGCCTCGCACGACTCAACATGACAGGCTTGTTTACCGTCTGCCGTTCCCAACCTGAGACTAATTACCCTCCACTTTCCTCATGGTCTTGTACAGGATGTCAGGAAGAGAGAAGAACACAGTGGTCACGTTCCTGTTCCCCCCTTAACTATTCCCTATTAAAAGGAATAGTATAAAAAAAAAAAAAAAAAAAAAAAAAACCCAACTTATTTACTCAACCTTGTAATTTAGGGTTATTATCGCTAGCTACAACTGAAACCATTAAAAACTTTTGTTAATTGAAATAAAGCTAAACTAAACTATAGATATTAGATGAAATACTACAAAAAATAAAAACGTGAAACAAAAATAAAAACAAAATGGAAATAAACAACAAACTAGAGCTGAAATTAAAATATATTAAACCTAAGTAATAATCTAAAAAAATAAATAAATAACTAAACTAAAAATAAAAAGATGATGATTAAAGCTTATTTAAAACATTAATAAAACTACATATATATCAGGGGTGCTTCCTCTAAGGAGGCAAGGGAGGCAGTCTCTCAAAATATTGGATGAGAAAACTAATTTGTAGTACAAAATTATAGTAAAAAAACATCAATAATACAAAATATAACATTAATCAGGTTGGTGAAATTGAAAGTAATTAATCTCTGTGTTTGTGACCAATATTTACCGAGCTTTGATGACTGATGATCCGAAAAACTCAAAAATAGTTAAAAAGTTAACTATTAAAAAGTATAGCTGAACATAAGTTCACAAATAAAATATATTGTTTACACGGTTTCTGTCTTGAGTTATTATTTTGGAATAAATGTAAAATCCTTAAAAACAGTAACTTGATGAGATTCATACTTGGCTTTAATAAATAGAATATTGATCACATTTTTCATGTAAAAATTAGGGCTGCCCTCTAATAGTCGACTAACCGATAGTCGACCAGAAGGGGCTTAGACTATCAAAGAAAATCCACAGGAAGTTGCAAAGTCACGTAGTCCGCGACGGACAGATCATTAACAGCTGGTCTATGTGGTAATTACAGTACACTGGTCAGGACATCCAAACTGACCTAAAATATGGCTTATCATCTGAAAAAATGTAAGTAGCAGCAACATTACATGGCCACTCGCTCTAACACTAACCGAGAAAAATGTGCACTACTGAAGTGTTTGTGCAGAGTGTGGAAGCGTAACAGTAGCGAGCTCACTGCATAACAGTTAACTTGGAGGTGCCGGTGCAATCATTTGCATTTAACTTCAAATACTCAGTCATTTTGACTCAACAGATAAGAATACTACATCTTTCGAATCTGTGAAAGGTCTACTTTTATGTGTGTGCACTCACAATAAAAACAAAACATTGTGCTTTTGTAAATTAATGAAAGCAATGAGGGTGCGCTTTCTGCCGTCTAGGTGAACTTGAGGGTGTCAAAAAAATTAAATTAATTTAAAAGTTAACCAAAACTCTGTTTGCGCCTCACAGACATGAGAAATATATCTATAGAAGATGTCTACTTTTAAGTGAACCAATGCAAGTGGAAAACAAATATTTTTAGACTATATAATCTGTATGAAATGTGCACGTCCACTGTCGGCATCACTGCAGCCGAAAATACTTATCAATGCATTAGTGTAACGTTAAGGTAGTCGTCTTGCTGTTTTTTTCGTGACGCATTGAAAATAATCACTTCTGCCAGTGCACTGTGGCAAGCTTTAGGCGTGTGCTTGAGCGCTGATAGGATATAGGCAATCAAAAGCTCATTATTATGAATTGTCAACTTAAAATTAATGACTACTAGTCGACCAGAAAAATCTTCAGTCAAGGGCAGCCTTAGTGAAAATACAAAATAGAATAGTTTTTTTTTTCCTTTTTTTTTGATTGTCTAAGTAATGAAGAAAGAAAATGTGCCTGGGACATGAATTTACATTTTATTTTAAAATAAAAAGAAAGAAAAAATGACGACTTTGCCTTCGCATTTCAGAGCACCACTGCACATGTACATATAATGCATATAAATAACACTAAACTAAAAAGTTCACATTGCTCTTTAACATACAACAAAACAGAATGGCAAAAACCACCATAAATACATTAAAAAGTAGTTGAAGGACATTATATTCTAAACAGATTTGAAATGTAAGATTTGAAAGCTATGCCCAAAGCAAGGTTTATAATTGGTAAATAATTGGCCTGTTGCTCGTACAATGACTGTGTAAGTAAAAAAAAAAAAAAAAATTGTAATATTGCATGAGTCATTTGAACTACTTTTATGAATCTTTTATGATGCATTTTTGGAGCCTGACAGGCACTGGACACCATTTGACAGAAGAAATAAAGTCATAGGGGATCAACTTGAAGATGAGTAAATCATGACAGACGAGTGAATTGTTCGTTTGAGGTGATTTGCTCAAACCACTGTTCTATTTGCATTCTACACCTCAGGGCATTTTATAATGTCAGACTCTAACTGTTATGAGGACACAGTGTTGTGAAGCCGAATTTGCGATCTTGTTGTATATCCAGAGCTTACTGTACACTTCTCTTCTTGTTCAGGCTTTGACCAAAAAAAAAAAAAAAAAAATTTCACTGGGAATTTTTGATCAAAAGACAACACTATTGCAAAAAATACCTTAAAAAAACTAAACTAAATGGCATTTGCAAAGCATTTAACCTCCATAGTGTGACACAATGGTAATTTGTATCCATATGTGCATGCACTTCCCTACATTCACTGATTAAGCAGATGCTTTTAAACCAAGTAGCTAATTTATAAATGAGGAACAATACAGAAAATGACTTACTCTTCTTGCCAGGCCCAGGGCGATGTAGCACTTCTCTCCGGGATCCACGATCTCCACTTCAAAGTAGTGACTTCGTGTCGTGAGGGGCTGCCGGGCCTGAGCCAGACCAACATCCATGATGCTCTTCCCTTTCCCGACATATTCCAGAAGCTACGGCAGAAAACATCATAGACTTAATTTAGATACATTATACATGTTTTAATATCGTGTTTTTAACTGTTTGCTCATGTAGAAGGAAACAGGATCTTGTCACGGGGATTATTTGGTCAGTTTAAGGTTAATCTGGCATAAACCAGATGTATCTATAAAAATAGTCAGCCTGGCTGTGAGCAGGTTTGGGAAATCGGATATGTCGCCCCGCAAACATGTCTGGCTAAGCCTCAGTTTTTCAAGGAAAGGAAGATCTTGATTTATGGCTAGCCATCTTGAAACTGGTTTCAGGTTTTATGTTCAGACACACTACTGTTGAAGTTTGTTTTTAAAGAAATTTTACAGACCCTACACTTTAGAACAGCAGTGTGTGTGTGTGTGTGTATTATATATATATATATATATATATATATATATATATATATATATAAAAAGAAAAAAATCCTTGAGTGATGGCTTTGTTCTTAAGGCACTTGGAGAAGTATATTTAGAAAAATAATCTACATGCAATGAGATCAAGTTTGGGCAAACCCAAGCACACAGGAGTGATGACACATCTTCAGATTGATATTTTCCATCAGGTTAGGTGTGTTAGCAAAGATGTAATAAGATTATTAGATAAGACAAAAAAGGTTGACCTGTCTTCAATAAGTTCATGGGATAGTGAGGGTGGGGCATGAGCTTTCAACTACAGACATGTAAGTGGTATCGACAGCCCCACCTAGCCTTACAAATTAAAAGAAAAAATTACCAATGGAACAATTTTGACATGGCACAAATGTTTCATTCAACATTGTTGCAAAAAATGGCATTCATGCAAGTGTGAGCCATCTCCCAAGGACCGTCTCGACCTAATGATGCCTAACGTACACTTAAACATTCAATTCATAGGCCAAGTCAAAACACTTTAGATTAAACCTTGAAATCTTCCCACCTAAATGACATTTTTAGGCATCCTACGTCTGTTCAAGTGATCAAAAGGTCAAAAATGTAACCTAATGGACTGCCTTGTATGCACTTTTTGTATTGAACTGACAATTTAAAAACCAAAACTGAACTGCATATTTGGTTATCATATGCATATTTGAAAATCATTTTTGTGCATTAAATAAGTGGCAAAAAAAGACTTAAAATTGAAACCTAGTGAGCTGCCTACCTAAACTTCATTAAACTTAAGAATACAAGCTAGACAACATTTTTGGCCACCATATGCACTTTCAGGCACTCAATTTAAACTTTAACACCTCGGATCCCAACCTAGACTTCATTTTTTGGCACGTGTCTTAAGTCAAAAATAACAAAACTTCTGTACTTCAATTGAGAACTTAGTGCCTAACAGCATTTTCGGGTATCATATGCACTTTCAAATGTTCGATTTAAACTTTAACTTCACATTGAAACAATTTTGGCCTGCACATGACCTTTGAATTATCAAAAAAAAAAAAGACACTTTTGCCTGTCCAGACATCACTTTTGGGCATCGCATGCCTATGATGCCTAAAAAGGCTACAGCCTCTCTCTCACATTCTGTTTCTGGCCCAAAACAGCTTCTAAACTCGCAACACAGCATGGTGATTACTTTCAGATTTCAACTGGTTGTCATTAATTACTTAGAAATTTCCGTTTGCAACGTCAGAATCAGCACTTTATTGGGGCAGTGGAAAGATTTCGCCAATGCCATCTACAATAACCTTTGGTATCCTTGTTTACGCCGCTAGACAACTGCAGGTCAGACGGAGACTCTGACAAGGGGCCTCGTACAACCACACGCTGGTAACGACCAGATATTTTGAAAAACATGAAAATGTGCGTGCAAGTGTCAAATGGAGACTTTAAATGGCCATGAACAGATTGCTGTCAGTTGTCCAAGAATATCCCCCGCTGACATCAACTACAGAAAATAAAATGCAAAATCCTGCAAACAATCAGCAGCTGCTTTGATCAAAGCAGACTTGATCGATCCAACTAAACTGATTGGTGTTCAGTATAGAAGAATGCGTGTTTCTGGAACAGAAGGCATTCTCTTCTCATCTCCTTAGACTCACTGGTGGACGTACCCACCGAGGACCGATATCCATTTATTGGAATTAAATGCGGGTTGCTTTTTATAGACGCAAAACAGTGTATTTTTTCCTCCACCAGACTCTTCTTTTCAACATCAACCTCTTCAAGTTTTCGTGCCAGGACAGTTGCCTGCTCATTTGAGGATGGAGGCAAAATTACACCTAGTCATACCTTCCTGCCTCCTTGATGCTGAGTAATGGGGAGGTTGTCTACCTTTATACCACTCCTAGCGGCTCTCAACAGCTCTCAGCATGCTCGGATGACAGTGCTGACAGATCCGACATGCTCTTGAACGTCACCCTCCTCAGACCTACGTGACGGCGGCAGCTTGTTTTGTTGACCCGCTGTCCCGGCAACAGGTGCAACATTGTGAGCAAGTCCCACAACTTCCTGTCACAGTGCAGAGAATGTGGAAAAGGCAGAGGACACAAAGAGGGAGACGCCCACAAGTGGAGCCGCTGAGATGTTTGTCTCACTCGTCTTAAGTCTTTAAAATAGGGTCTATGTTTTGACAGCCTCAGACGAAATCTCCGAAGATGATGTTGTTATAAGTCGTCTGTCGGCTAGCGGTTACTCAAAGTCTGTCTAAATGCAATTTATCCTTAATTCACCTTGTTCTTTAGAGTGTTAAGTACTTGGCATTCAGCTGCTCATTTAATTGACAAAACAATATATTAAAAGCCTCAACATGCAGACTCTGTTTTGTGAAGCACTGGGAATTCCTGTCACTGTCCAAGACGATCCTAAATAAGCAAAACAAAATTATTTCAAATGATCTATGATAGAAAAGCACTTTTGTATGTTTACATCATGGTATTGCAGTACAGTTTCTAAATGCTTTTAGACAAGATGTGGCAGGAATATCCCCATTTATTAATGTTTCTACAAATATTGGGTCATGAGATAATTTTTCCTTTTGAGTTTTCTAGTTCATTGCACTATAACACCACATTGTAATGGTGCGATCACATTTATCGCATTTCAGGATTCCAAGCGATCAGAAATTTCATGTTGAGCGTGAAAGATTTCCACATGAAGACTTTACACTGGGTTCAATGAGTTGGTCATTGACCAACAGAGAGCCGCATGGTTTGAACGTGACTTCTATGTGCTTCATACATTGCTACACTATTGACAAATGGATCTACAAAATTTTGTTGACAAAGCCAAAACTATATAAAGCTATTAAAATTAGTCGTCTGTAACATTGTGACATTTCACTGAACACATCAGCACATAATTGCCTCCACCGAAGCACTACTTTCTACTTTCACTTCCATGACCTGTTCACTGGTGCCCAGAAATGGTGCAGAACAGTCACTTTTCCTGAGCACAAAAAGGTACCACTTGAGGTCATTTGCGTAAAACATGTTCATTCATCTCTGTGCCTTGTTTTTAATTTAAAAGAAGTTCTGCACGTCACGTCCACTCTGCTGCATCTAGCTGGAAAAACATGTCAGTCTGCACTGTTTGTAATAGTTTTTCTGTGAAATGCACACGGACGTCTTTGACCGTTACGGCGCGCCTCCCTAACACATTTTTAAGACGCTGAGACAAGTTAAAAAGATTAAGATAATTGTGTTGCTCCTGGCTGTGGAAACCGGCATGACTTTCCGAAGGAGCCCAGCATTAGGAAAAAGAAGGTTAAATGGATAACCAAAACTGAACATTTCGTCATCGTTTACTCATTTGGAAGGGCCTCCAAACCTGTGACACTTACTTTCTTCTGTGGAACACGAAAGAACATAGTTTGAAAAATGTCTAAGTAATTTTTGCCCCTATAAGGAAAGTAAATAGAATTCAATGTTTTTTGGACCCAAACATTCTTCAAAATATATTTTTTCCCCCACAT
The DNA here is from genome assembly GCF_936440315.1 of Barbus barbus. Taxonomy (NCBI): domain Eukaryota; kingdom Metazoa; phylum Chordata; class Actinopteri; order Cypriniformes; family Cyprinidae; genus Barbus; species Barbus barbus. The sequence goes on from NC_136719.1 coordinate 21,484,369, forward strand.
ATGAAAGTTAGCCATACAGGTTTGGAACAGCATAAGGGTGAGCAAATGACAGATTTTGGGTAAACAATCACCTTTAAAATTATTTACCAAAACAACATTAATGTGGGACTATAAATTAGCTTGACATTGCATTTTAGATTATTTGTGAATCAGTTAAACACGATAAAGGCACTACCAAGAAGCTGTTAATCAAAGATGGAGCAGTTAAAAACTATAACCATACCCCGCAGCCAAGCTGTAAGTAACGTAATGTATCTGTTGATGGCTATTTAATATTTATGGCTTAGGGTGCGGTATAACCTACCTGGGTTGGATCGAACAGCTGGATACAGATTTATAAACCCTTCAAGGTTACTCTGGATTATTTTCTCCGTTTTCACACAAAGATATTAGCCAATCATAACAGCGGGTGTTTGAGTAGCACTAAAGCTAAATGTTTAATTCAATGTAGATAAAGTGAGAGTGAAACAAAATCAATAACTAAACAATTTTCAATGCAAAAACAAACAACATTACTATTATGTTAAACCTTAAATAACATGAATTTACATGAGCAATACATTTTTACAGAATGTATTAATGTATTAAAGGGACAGTTCACCCAAAAATGAATCTTCTGTCATAAATTACTCACCGTCATGTCATTCCAAACCCGTAAGACCGTCGCTCATCTTCGGAAAACAAAGATATTTTTGATGAAATCCGAGAGCTTTTTGACCCTGCACACACAGCAATGGAACTACCACATTCAAGGCCCAGAACTAGGCCTGCTCGATTATGACAAAAATCATAATCACGCCCACCTTGAATGTGGTAGATGCGTTGCGGTCTATGCAGGTTCAGAAAGCTCTCGGATTTAATAAAAAAATATCTTAATTTGTGTTCTGAAGACGAAAGAAGTCTTACGGGTTTAGAGTGACATGAGGGCGAGTAATTAATTACAGAATTTTCATTTTGGGTGAACCATCCATTTAATTCGCATGAGCAAAAAATTCACCGCATATATTAATGTATCAACTACGAATGTCAACGAATGGGTCCTTGTTGTAAAACAATATAAAGAGGTCATACTAATTCTTATCAAAACAAAGTGATATACAAATATCTGCAAATATCTTATGATTATTTTACTATGAAGTGTGATAGAGCTGTGTCACTCTAGTGTTGGTATTTGGCTTATAATCAAAACCGAAACCATGTATTTCTTCAAAATAAAACTACTAGTGTTTATCTGGAAAAGAAATCTCAACAGTGGTCTGATATGGGGAGTCTTTCACCACCTTTCAATAGATCCAACTATCACTACCAGTTATTGCTGCAGGAATGACACTGCCCAATCATAATCACTCACTCCTGCAAAAGAACTGATGCTGTCATACATACAGGGCTCCAAACTGCGACTAAAATGGTCGCATTTGCGACCAAAAATATTAATTTGCGAGTGAAGTTTTTGCTGAGGTCGCCACTGGCGACTATATATAATTTGCATGAAAGGACTTTTTTCCCGATTGTTTTGCGCTCACATCTTTTGTTATGTTCACGTATTAAACTTACATAAGACGATGCGCATCAAAGTTTTACTGGAAAAGAGTTTCAAACAGTCCTCGTCTCTGCCACACACAGTCTGCTGAACGCAGTGAGAGAGACCTGAAAGGTGATAATATAAACAGCAGTACCCCGCGTCCACACGGTCCGTGTATGCGTCCGGATCGCGCGAGCGGAGAGTATCGCACTTAATGCTCAGGCGCGATCTCTTTAGCACCTCAGTTAAAGCAGCAAGTGAACACATTATATATTTCGATTTACTACTATAGTATGAAATGAACATGATCAAAAGGTAGGCAACAGGGGCGGCGTTAGGGGTGGGCTAAGGGGGCTGGAGCCCCGAATGTTTTCAGTAAAGCCCCGAATGTTTTTATTACTATGCCATCAATGAGTTTCCATGCGCAATAAAGTAATTTATATTAGAATTTAAATAAATAAATATCTCTCGACTCTCACGTCTACAGTGTCTGTCAATTTAAGCGTTGTCATTCACACCCGACAAAAACCGCCCACTGAGTCTAGTGCTTCTGACTGACATGTAAACTGGCCAACCATCGATGAGCATCTGAACGATCCAGCCAATCAAATTAGATCTTTTGGAGCCAGGCGGTTTGTTGGCGTGTAGTATTTTACTAGATCAATTTATTTGAAAAATAAAATGGATATTTCAAAATTCTTCAAAAAAAGGAAGTAAAACACCCCCAGCCAACACTTGAACGCCAAGATACAACAGCTTCAGGTATCTGTAACTTTTAATCATAGTATTATATTTCTTATTCGGTTTTAAATTGTGTCTGATTTAACGTTACATTTTGAACATCTAACAGTTAACGGTTGCGCAGCACAGTCTTTAGGACACACACACACACACAGAGCGGTTATAATGTTGGGTTAGCATGGTCTGTGGCATGACTTTTCGTGTCGGGGCAACAATTCAATAAACAAGATAATAAAAAAAGGCATATTTCGCTAAGGAAATGGTTCCAAACAAAGCATGTTGTTGTGCTCTGCAGCAACACACAGCGGTGTTTACTGAATAAATTTGCGTGAGTAAATGATTCACTGACCCATTCATAAAAACAGTTGCTTACTTTTTTTCTGAATGAATCATCTGTTTCGAACGAATCTATTGATTAAATGACTGACTGACTCACTCATTAAGGCAGTGTCTTGCCGCCACCTAGTGGCAAAGTACCATTCTAATTTTTTTCATCATTTCATATTTCTGTATTCCAAATTTTATATTTGATACATTAGCCTCATAAGATTATTTATGCAATTTGTAAGTGCTGTGTAAGTGCTCCTTCAAAAATATAAGTGTATAGAGCCCTGCGTTTATAATTATAATTGGATGAAAATGAGTCATCCTTAACATTTTTGGTGTTTTGGATTCACTACAGCTGGAGAACAATTAAATACAAAATAGGTTATAGGCTCTACTGGGTGATTTTTTTTATTTTACTGAGTAACATTCATCATTTTCCCATATAGTGTATAGATTTTTAGGCATTCTATTATCTCAAACAGCCTGAAAAATAGTGCATTTAGCTGACGTAAATGGGAAAAAAATCTCCCCGGGGGAACATGCCCCCGGACCACCCTAGGTTTGGGCTAAGCCCCGAATATTTACATCGTCTGGCTCCACCCCTGGTAGGCAATAAGAAAGCCTATAGTACAACTTACTGAAATGTTTTATGTAAAAGCTCATTCAGTGTTTCAAACTGAGGAAATGTATAAAGCTTGTAAACATTGCATTGTAATACATTTACCTCAGAATAACCACTCAGTGTCCATAAACTCATCAGTCAGCTAGAAAAATAACTATAAAGAGGAGCGTTTTGCTATATTTATGCTCTGTTGCATATTAATATTTTTACTTATTCTGTTGTACATGATTCAACTCCTCCTATAAAATTGCATTTTACTAATGAAGAAAAACAGACTGAATGTGTGAAAGACGTGACAACATTTATAGGATGCACTGCACTCAGTTGCCAAGTGATGCTTATGGTCCATGATATTGGTACAGATTCTGTGTAACGAACAATTCTTTGTGACTGTATATTTCAAGTTGTAAAAGACATTTAATTCACACTTTAAGTGAACCTTAGTCCCCCGGTCGACCTGATCATCTACAAGATGGATTAAAATGCTGATAAAGCCTAAAAAAGATAAGACATAAACACATGACAAAATGATTGAAATGTTAAAATAGGGGGGGGAAATAAAATAAAATAAACCACTTTTATTCTGTGGCACCTAAAAAAATAATTTGGCGCCTAAGTTTTTCTTTTATAGGAGCCAATGGCTCCTTACTCGATTTTTTTGTCTGGAGCCCTGACATAGCGTGATAAAAGACATGAGGGCTCTGCAAAAAAGCAGCTGTCATGTTGAAGAACATCAACCACAAAAAAAATTTGGTTTCCTTTTGATTAGTTCATGATGAAATGACCGAGGAGCTAAAAATAATCCGCCACATACTTAACCTTTCTGTCAATGCCCAAAAACAATGGCTCAATGAAGAAAAAAAATGCAAAAAATTCTCCAGTTATTCACTGTTAACCAGATGGTGAGAAACATTCCGAAAACACACACACAAAAAAAACAAAAACTAAACAGGGGTCACTGAGGTTAAAAATAATTTCTTGGTAACACTTTTTATTAGTTAACTACATTAGTTAACATGCATTAACTAATATTAACGAAGGGACCTTGTTGTAAAGCAAACCAAAGATTTTGTGTTTTGTTTTTTTTAAATTGTGAACTAAAATCACAAATATTTCCTTTCCTGAAAATCTGCTGCAATGAAAATACAACAGCCCTGCTCCTGGGTCTGGAATTTGTTTTTGCAACTTTTATGTGATTTCATAACAGAATGGAGCAGAGAACTTTGGGCTAACATGAGTTTAAATGCCTTACTTAAAAAAAACAGTGATAATGGATCTCTTGGGTATCAAACCAGAAGGCCTCAGGTTACTAGCCCTGAATGCTAAACGTTCCTGAATCTGGTTACAAGACCATAATTGCCAAAAACAGCAAGCTAACAGCTTAACCTCTACCAGCTATGCTTCAGGAACAACCTGAACCAATCAAAGGTCTATGAAGAGACTTAGTTTGAACTTTAAGCTAACAGAGTTCATAGAAGTGACATATGCATTACCAAGTCAGTTTACTCCATCTTGGTAACTCCAAGCAGCCTTTTTGACACATATATACAGCTCTTACCTACTCTAAAATCCCCAAAATATTTATGGTTCAAATAAAATGAGCAATAAAGTGATAAAATTGTGCTTCTTTAGCTTAAATCTGATGCTATACTGAGCATCAGGCCTTCTCCTTTTTACCCTATACGTCATTTGACTACCATATCTTGATTTTTATCAAAAAGGATGCAAACGCAAAAGGAAGTTACAAGTTAAAGCAGGTTAACAGCCTCTCCCTGCCACAGATAAGTCATAATTTCCTTTTTCTCACACTCTCAAGTTCCCTTTGAAGAGTGAAGCGATATTCCAGTGCCCTCACACACAGTTTCAACCATTCTGTTGTGGGAAAAAGATGAACTCATCCTGGCCAAAAAGTCCAGTGATATGGACACAAGGTTCATCAGATCAAATAGTGCTCTAAACCAAATGGAAATACAGAAAATCATCCAATTGCGCTGTAGGGATGTTACACAAAAAAAGAAAAGAAGAGCAGAGCAGGAACAGATGTCCCTGGTAGCTTATTCAAGATGAAACTATGAAGACCGTCTGACAGTGGTTAGTGTTACAGTAATACAGTTAAACAGGCCATAATGATAATGAATAACGAATTCCCGTCCAGGCTTAATTGTACGAGTGCGGCTCAAAAAGCTTAACCAGAATCAACCAGGCCACAGTCACATCTACAGCGCCAGAAGGCTTGAGGACTGTCATTAATTTTCTTGTGTACAACATTAAGACTAAATCATTTCTCTGACTGGGACGGGGGAATGTACAGTAATAGGCCGAACCCTTTGAGTCACCCCGTCAGTTTCAGACACTCAGCAACATTGCCAGGCCTGACGAAACCACAAACACTCTGAGCTGAAGTGTTTTAAAAAAAAAAAAAAAACCTCTCATATAGACAATGGGCCAAAGAGTTTATGACCATAAATCTTCACTCTAAAGCCAGCATTCTCAGACGTTATCACTCCCAACCAGCTCATAAGCGTGCGTGTGAGTCAGGGTGAGTGCATGCATGAGTACGAAGCAGTATGTAAAGCTGTGGAAGTGAGTATGTGCATGCCAGCGTTGGTGTGGATGTGGCTGTGTGCGAGCGGTAGTCCAGGTTGCTGTCTGGCAGCCACAGAGCCGTAGGGAGATTAGTCGGTGGGCAGAGGCTCTGCTGTAGTAACAGCTAAACTGATCTCTGCCGTGTGTTCACATAGAACCGCACGTACACAGCAGAGCCAGCCAAACGCCTTCTTATAACACACACACACCTCATGGGGTGACCTATGTGTGACAATTCATTGCTCAATTTTGCTCATGCTGTAGAAGTTGGCAACATATATCAGGGTTAGTCTAAAGATTTATGGATCTGAGTAAACCATGCTAATCCACCATTTTCCATATAATTTGATTGCAATTTTCTCTGGCTGATGTTGTGACTGTATTTAAGTAATGTTATTTTCATGCATTAATTTTAACCAGAAATGGCGGCAGACATCGTACTGTTCAAAATCGCCAGATCCAGTAAGACTAATGCTAAAATTAACACAGAATTTCCAGAATAACCCAGAAAGACCACTTAAATGAGATGGGAATGGGCTAATTAGTGGCTTTACAGCGGGCTAACTGGAAAGAGAAGTGAAGGAGTCAGCAAATCTTCAGTTTCCCAGAGTTCATCTGTGTAAGGGATCTTCCACCGAAAGTGTGTATATATTGAAAGCTTATGTGATAAAAATACAATAAAACATTAATGTAAAAACCTTACCATTTAAAAGCTGAATTTTCTGCATAAATAAATATACACATTTCACTAAATAATTGTAATTCTACTTTACATTTGAACATTCTTGTATTAATTCCACTTTTATAAAACAACAATCTGCTAAATGATTACTTAGAATTCTGAAAACCAATTAGATTATTTCCATTTATGATTTCCAAATGGAACTACCTAAGCATCAACACACGTACATGATGGACAGGGAACGGCAGTGATGGGTGTTTAATGCAATACTTACAACAGCTCATCTCACACTATTACAACAGCGAGCTGCACTATTAAGCACATCAAAATATTTCCCTGCTATCGCACGCATGAACACGGATGACAAAGCATGTAGACAATTAAAAAATAAATAAAACCAAGGAGTGTTTGCGATTTCTATGATGACAGCAGTGTGCCAGAATGTGATACTTTCTTATCTGAACAGGAGTGGCTCTCTGATCACGAAGAATGTAAACCTGAACAGAAGTAGAACCGCCTTACAGGGCAAATTAGTGCTATCGTAATCGGATCTGCCAGCACTTCTTCAAGAGCAAGGCACTTAAAGGGATGCTTCACCCATAAATGAAAACACTGTCATCATTTACTCACCCTTGTGCTATTCCAAACCTGTATGACAATTTCTTTCTTCAGGAGATGTTTCCAGTTTTGCATGCTCAAGCTTTCCATGTCACAATTAATTACAAGACACACAAGGACCTATAGAGTTTGGTGTCTTTTTGGGGGAGTGAATAACCAGCGCTCTCTCCGCCTTCAATACCACGACTGAGGTGAGACCCTTCAGCAAGGAACCAAACCCCCAACTGCTCCCCGGCTGCACAAGTGTGTGTGTGTTCACTGCTGTGTGTGTTCACTTGGATGGGTTAAATGCAGAGCACAAATTCTGAGTATGGCTCACCATACTTGGCCACACGTCACTTCACTTTCACAGCATCTCCACGACATAGCGGCAGCAACAATACTACAACAAGAATATGACATGTTTGAATGAGGCATTTAAGGAAGTCGTGGATGAGTCTTAACTTTAATAAAGAATATCTCTTTGGGTTTGAGACTATAATATTTGTGACTTTACGGATCTTATATGTGACCCTGGACCACAAAACCAAACAAAAGGGTCAATTTTACGAAATTGAGATTTATACATCATCTGAAAGCTGAATAAATACGTTTTCCATTGATGTATGGTTTGTTAGGACCGGACAATATTTGGACGAGATACAACTATTGAAGATCTGGAATCTGAGGGTGTAAAAAAAAATCTAAATACTGAGAAAATTGCTTTTAAAATTGTCCAAATGAAGTTCTTAGCAATGCATATTACAAATAAAAAAATAAGTTATAATATATTTACGGTAGGAAATTTTCTAAATATCTTCATGGAACATGATCTTTACTTAATATCCTAATGATTTTGGCATAAAATAAAAATAAAATAATTTTGACCCATACAATGTATTTTTGGCTATTGCTACAAATATACCCCAGCGACTTTATATATATATATATACGACTTCATATCACAGCTTGTAACACTCCAAAAACAAAAGAAATCGCATCATATGACCCCTTTAAATAAGTAAATGTGCTAATGTCTCCTTTTGTGTATTCCAAAGCTATTAAATGAGGACAGAACTTTTCTTGTTGGGCAAATTATTTCCTTTACATTCCTTGGATCGCTGCGCTGTTCTATGGTGACATCACATAAAAGTTGTGGAAAACCCCTTTGGTTTGATAAACAAGGATTAAGACATTGATGTTGATATCTGTACTAATACTGTAATACACTTGTTTTTCCAATGTCTGACTGAAAGACAGATGTTTCTAAATCATTTTACCACAAAATGGAAATGTGTTCCAACCAACTATCGCTGAAAGACAAGAACTACTCCATAAATGGAGGGAATGACTGGTGGTGTTCTGAAAGCCGCAGACAGTGTGTTGGATCCGTCGGAGACAGGCCACAAAATGGACAGACTGCGAAAGAACACTTTAAGTCCTGGTTTACATTAGATCGTGCCTGAAGAGTAGGAGATAAGCATCTTCAAAAGCTGCCTTACGAACCTGAGGTATTAAACATAAGAAAGAATGATTTTATTATTGGCATTCCGCTGACGGCATGTGCTTTGCACAAAATCCATCTTGTAGCGAGATTGCAAATTCCGAAAGAAACAAACTCAGTGGAAACTAAACCATGGGGCATTCGCACTTGGTTCCATCTACCAAAGTTTTTGGGTTCTTGTTAAAACATGCCCTTATCAGCAGAGTCTTTAAGTCTTGGGACACCCTATCGTCAAGCCAACGGGACTCACAGAGAAAGCACACAACTGAGAAAACCACATTTTATAAAGGCAAAAAGATTCCTTGGCACCCCGTAAGTCCTCTTATTGAGTTTTTACAAGATGGTCTGGTGCCAGTTCTGGTCTGCGCTACCCGGTTCGTGCCATCAGCCCAGTGAAGCATAACAACAGTGCGGCACTTTATGCTGAATGCTTTCATGACCTCAGTACAGCATTAACAGGACAGGGAAGGTCCAGGGCATCAGATGGGAAGGTGAGCACGATGGGTGCACATTCTTTTCCCAGAAGAACATCTGCACATATTACACCGGAGTCTCACTCTATTGGGAGGTCTCTGCTCCATAACCAATCCAAACACACGGCTGCTTGTTCCTTTCAACTTTATCTAAACACTACTCTGAGGAATTATGGGTGAAAAAACGTTGCCTCCAGCGAGCAATTCCCTCCACTCAGTCACAACTGCACACGCATTGGGGTTCGGCAGATTCCTCTATCACCGTGTTCATCCAGGTGTTGTTTTTTTTCTAGGAATGATGATAATTTCAACTTGGTTAATGGCTGACAGAAAGTGAAGTAATGTGCGGTTTTTGGATTTACATCATTCATGTCATATTTTTTTGGAGAAAACCTTTGAGATATGATGGTTCAAAATATTTTAAGCAGGGATTAAATCAATGTAACACTAAAAGGCTTGGATGCTGTGAACACAGGCCTTATTTATTGCAATAATGTTAGAACTTCACTACCTTTCAAAGTTTTGGGGTCAGTAAGATTTTCTTTTTAAAAGAAATTAATACTTTTATTCAACAAGGATGCATTACACTGATCAAAAGTGACAGTAAAGACAGAATGTTACAATAAGCTTCAATTTCAAATAAATGCTGTTCTTTTGAACTTTATATTCAAAGAAAAAAACGTATGATGGTTTCCACAAATGTATTAAGCAGAACTGTTTTCAGCATTGATAAGTATTGTTCATTAAAGCATCAAATCAGCATATTAGTATGATTTTTGAAGGATCGTGTGACACTAAAAACTGGAGAAATGATGCTGTTAAATTGTAATAATTTTTCACATTATTACTCTATTGATCAAATACAAACTTGGTGAACACAAGAGACTTCTTTCCAAATTATTACAAATATTACTGACCCCAAACTTTTGAATGGTTGATGTATGACAAGAGTTTGAATAAAAATAGCAGGATTTGATTTTAGAAGTAAAAACAAATGTGGGTGGTAATCAGAATTCTACAAAAACAGCTATGATCCTCTCTGACCAGGAAAACATGGTCATGACGTTCTGGTTGACGGCATTGCCATGTAAATATGTGGTTGAGTACAATGCCATGTAATTGGGAGCCAAGAAATTCTGAGACATTCTATTAGGAACCGTGAATACTGTGCAATACCATGGTATTGCAAACTGGTAATTCCCTGTGCAAAACTCACCACCACAAAGAGTCTAGATATAGCTCATGTTCCTCTTTTAGTGCAAACCTATGAGCCAGTTTTCTCATCCACCGGGCAAAAATTGTACATTCAACTGCTCAGAAATGAGCCGCGAAACGTCACCATTCATGTCCGCCAAGGTTCAGGGCTCGTTACAACCCTTAAGCCTAAATATGGCAACTGGAATATTGATTCTTGCCTTAGCAAGCACCACTAATTCCTAACAATATATGACTTCCAATTAACCCAGTGTAAAATATGGTTTACTTTACAGTCTTTCACCATGCTGCCACTCAACTCATCACATTTTCCACAGACCTGCAGAAGCAAAAATGATTATGCAACTCATTGGTTTCACATTTGGTTTGGTTTTCGATGGCCATCCCCCACTCACCGTGCCGCTGACTCTGACATCATACAGGCGTGCCCATTCATCCTCATGGCTGTCCACCATCATGACACTGTCCTCCTCCTCCGAACCCCATTCAGCCTGCAGGTCCAACCGTACCTCTTCGCCGAGGGAGTGCATGCCAATGGCAGGGAAAAGCCCATCTGGAGCCACCGGTACCACCACTGACCCCACCTTCCATTCACACACACACACACATAAAGAGAGCTCTGTTAAAGCATTCCATAAAGTTAACCACTATTTTACAGCACATTATAACTGAGAATAAAGACTGCTCTTTGAAATGATGTCTGTATCACTCCTGACCCTATTATCTGGCCTGCAGGAAAACCAGTCATCAGAAAACAAACCCTCAATTTGAAGACTAGACTATTGTGTGTTCAAAGATTTTATCTCTACAGATTCTTGTAACCACTGTAATGGAGTAATAACCAAAACCATTACACACAATAGACTATAGAATTCATAGTTTGATGCAGATGTTACGCGATTAGCTAAAAAACGCTTAAAATCTATAGTGTCTAATTATTTTTACACAGGGTTGGAAAAGTTAACACTTGCAATTAATTAAATGCGTTTAACATTGTTTTACTTTGCAATTTTGCCATTTTCTTATGTAAATACAGAATTAAAGGGATGTTTAGAAGCTTTAATCTTAGATAAGTCTTAAATTTATTTTGACCTAAATCATGTCAGTACATTGTTATTTAATACAGACAACATAACTACCATTTAAAGACTGGGTCAGTAAGATTTTTTTTTAAAGTTTTTAAAAAGAAGCCTCTTTTGCTCACCAAGGCTGCATTTATTTGGTCAATAAAAACATATTGTGAAATATTATACAAATTTTAAATAACTGTTTTCTATTTGAATATATTTAAAACATGTAATTTATTCATGTGATGCAAAGCTGAATTTTCAGCATCATTACTCCAGTCTTCAGTGTCGTATCATGCTAATATGTTGATTTGGCACTCAAGCAACATTTCTTATTATTATGGTGATGCTGAAAGCAGTTGTGCTGCTACATTTTTATGTGGAAACTGTGATACTAAGATTCTTTGATGAATCGCATTTATTAGCATTCTTTTAAAGATTTTTTATGACAATGTAAGAGTCTTACTGACTCCATACTTCTCAACAGAAGTGTTTATCAGCAATACACTAAGAATTTGCATATGTATTTCTGTAAATTGGTGACATGTGCTGTGACTTCGGTACCAAAGCATGGAGACTCACTTCCTTGCCATTCTTTGTAAAAAACACAGTGACGAGTCCGGCATTGAAAGTGTCTGCATAGATACCGCAACCGATTCGGTCACCACGGTTACATTTAGGACCAAACTGCTGACCGACGGGATTGCCGTTGTACAGCCTGTGAACAGGAGAGATAGAGTCATAAATGACTTACAACTGGAAAGGTTCATGGAAAGAAGAAGTGATCTGAATAAAAAAAAATTCACCAGGCAACCAACAAAACAAAAATTACAAAAACACATTTTGTTAAAAGAAAAATTGAATCAATTATCTATTACAATACCTTAAATATTTATAAACAAGAAAAACACAACGAATTGAAAAAAATTCTCAAAGCAAACTTACTTTCCATCATCGGCATGGTAAGCTATTGAATGTGGAAGCCAACCAGGCTGATGGTCAAGTTTGTAATACTGGGGAACCAACCCGACAGCAATTGTCCCTCTCACTCCAGTATCCATAATGGTCACCTTGAAGAAGCATAAAAACCATTAAAAACACATGGGCATCAGTATACGTGCAGCACAGCTAAACAGTTCTGCTTTTTTTTTTATGACAGTTTGTTTTGAAATGACTAAAGGGCAAAAGATGGCTTTCAGGGACTTCTAAGCAAATGCCACCGGTAACGTGCGTCACGAGCGACACTGATTCCAAAATAACAGACGGTGCTGGAATCAACAGTTAACAAGAAGCATTAGGCTGAGTCACAGGATGGAAATGTCAGGTAACCTGCTATTAAGAATTTTAACGTCTCGGCTACTACTTATCTCTCCCTTTGTATGCAAAGCATCTCGGGAACAACTTCCACACACTCTTCACGTCAACCTCCTCAGAGCTAGTAAACTTCCAACATAAAGCTAAGAAATTTGGATAGGACTGCCAAAGCTCATTTGTTAAATTTTCTCATGCTCATAAATCAAGCTCTCAGACAGACAGAGCGATTAGTTCCATTGAAAATTCAACATGGAATAGAATTTGTTGATCTTGAGGGACTATCATGCAAAAAAGATGGATTAATCCCACTGCATGTGACTCAACAATTGCAGCCGTACTCTCAGAGGGGGCAAGCATAGACAAATTTACCCAGTTACTGCTCCACAAACTAAACTTAACTGTGCCCTCAGCCAAAACCACACACGGGCGTAGAAAATGGACCCCACAGGTTTAAGTCCAAGTCTTCCTTGTCGTCTCTTTCGAGGATTTGCTTTCAAGCTTTGAGAAGCGACTGTAAATTCTGATAACCTACATACGAAAGCTTGCTGCTGGTTTTAAAGCCTTTCCTGCTGCGAATACAGCGCACAATGATTAATTTAAGAGCACTCAATTATTTTACCACAGCTTCGACAAAGAACCGTGCCATGAACCTTGTGGCTACAAAATTCCACGCCGGAGCTCCAGGGAAAATAATCAATTACACTAATAGAGATATTTCCACTTGACTAAGGACAAAATTGATTTGCAGATGCACACGTGAGCACCCTGAGAAAACAGAGCAGAGGTTAATCACTGTATGGCACTTCAATGTTGAAACAGGCGGCGAAGGTGCGGCAACACGGTCCAATTTTGATGGAGCGTTGACTTCCCTGCCCACAGGGGCTGAAATGAAACCCCTGTGAAAACGTAATGAGGAAACATGAAGACGACGCTGACGCATATCCCGACTGGCAGATGACCTTTATGGAGAAGAAGGAAAAAAAGTTCCCAGACTTTACCAATCTGAAGGATTCTGCGTCACCATCAGGTGATGTAGAGCGTATAAGGCAAGAGCGAGTTCTTTATTGATTACTCATAGCTCGCTGCTGAAGATGTCACATTCATTCCCACTGGCTGCAGATACTCCCAGGGTGCACAATCACGCACTGAGTGACGCTATTGGTCAATAAGATTGCGATACAGACATCTGCTTTGAGAAAGCCACAGATGATTATTAAATTAGAATTACTGTTACAGTCTCAGTAAATCCTTAAAAAAATGGGCAGAAACAAAACACAGACTCAGATTTTACAGAACACTCCTCGATTTAAGAGACAGCAAGGATGGGTGTGCAAAAATAGTTTTCTTCAAAATCAACTATGTGGATTGCCTATAATTACTGATGAAAATGAGGTTTTAGGCTGTCTAATATGTAAAGAAAACTCAAAAAAATTATATTATAACAATTAATTTAACAAACACTACTTTTCAAAAGAGATATCGATAAGATAAAAAAAAAAAATAACACTTATTCAGTATGGATTCACTAATTTGAACAAAAGTGACAGTAATGACAATGTTTCAAAAGATTTCCATTTTAAATAAATGCTGTTCTTTTGAACTTTATACTCATCATAAAGATGCTTTTCTCACCATTACATAAATTAAATAGCAAAAATGTTTTATTCTTGCTTTTCAAAGAACAAATCAATTACAAAACAACAATTTAAAAATATTTACTTAACACTGAACATTTTTTGCACTCTAGCTGACATTATAGAAACAAAGCAAAATTTTACTTAAAATTAATAAGTTAGTAAAATAATATTTTGGGCCATTTTTGAGACCCCCTTCTTGAATCAGGCATGTATTTTTTTAATGTACAAATAAATGCAGCATTGCTGAGCAGGAGACTTCTTTTAAAACATTAGAAAATATTACAAATCCCAATTTTAACAATGTGTGAATGTTATAATAAATGTGTTAATAGAGCTGTTGTAAATATTGTAATCATCCTTATTATTATTTTACTTTTTTATTTAATACAAAAATATTTCTGGATTTTTCTGATGGAGTTCATAAAAATTCGTAAAAATGTTACTGACGAATAACACTGTTTCAGCGCAGATTTTCCTTGCGCTTTGAACTTTGGCTAACAAGCAGATAACGGCGTGAGCTCATGCAGCACTCTCAGAATAAACGCAATCCATGCGTGTATTAGAAAAAATTCTACAGTTTATTTGTTTAAGGCCATTTCACGATTTCAATCATCATACAGTAACCAGCAACAACCACCCCTTCCCTCTTTTTACTGATGCAGCACTACTGCTAAACAGCCTCTCACTGTTGGCACTTGTAATGATTTTTGCATCTTTCTCAGATAGTTTTAAAGGCTTCCATACTGCCAACATGTTTGCTGTATTAGTGCACGCCTCTTTTTGATCGTGTCACGCCATTGTTCAGTACAATTTATTTATTTGCTTATTCGGCCGAAAGAGATTTTTTTCTGTTTTCGACCAAATCATTTTGATTGCCAAGCATTCGGTGCATCCCTATAGGTATTATTAAAACCTACATCTGCACAACCAATAAGTAAAACATGCAGCTCTCGTTATGAATGAGTCACTACCACAACACTGCATGCTAAATATAATGCACCGGTCTCCTAAATGGTTATTACGTTTCTGTGTTTTTGAGACCATCTCTGTGGAAGAATACACAAGACAGTAACTTCTAAAAAGTAATTAATACTTTATGTTGATTAAAGTATATTTGGTAGAAGTTTCAATTAATCAATTATTAAATCTGTTTTTATCATTCAGAATTACATTGATGAAAAAGCCTTTTAATTTAGTCAATATTTTGTCATTTTTATTCAAAGTACAAAGAAGACAAAACCTATGTTTGAAAAAACAACAAACAAACACTGGCTGTCCGTAGGACTCATTTGAGTAACATACAGGGTGTTACTTTCCTGCTCCAATCCCCCAGAGAGGAAGTTCATCACACCAGCTCAATCTGCCAGCAGCAGAAAACCCATCAGAGCTGTCTCCTGCCTCAGATACACATCCAGGCAGCGTCTGCTGCGCTCCATAAATTAAATAACGCTTGCCCTCTCCCAAAGACTAATTTATAGCCCAATCCCTGCGAGTTTTCCGGTACTAAATCATCTGGGAGCTTCTTTTCCAAACTGCATTTTATGGCAAAGTTGCTAGAGAGGTAACGGTGCTATCTGAGCATATCAACTCAAAGGGCAGTGTCTATTTTGATGTGCACGGACACAGGAAGCATTACACATTTTAAAAACATTACTTGCAGCTCTTTGAAGTGTTTACTGACAACCATAAATTTGTTAGTGATTTGAACAATTTCATGACCTGATTTGGGCAGAAGCCGTCGCTAATAATTATAAAAAGTGTCAAAAAAGATCTTGATTACTACGTTTTTCAAATAGCATTCACTTCTGAAAGCTCATTTTCTTTCCAAAAAAATGACATGGTATGCTGATTAGTTCAAACTGCTGTGAAATGAATGATAGTCAAAGACAAGATGCAAGACAAACATTTGTCAAATTAAAAACTGAGGCATACAATATAGGAAAGCTACAAAATCACCCTAGGTTAAACTAGCTGAAATCACTTGACTTGATATCGGTGTGCATACAGTTACATAAAGTTATTAGTAACTTTATTACTAATAAGGTGACTGGATTTCCTAACAAAGGCAATAGAAAGGGTGTTGAAATGATTCTAATGTTTTTAGCAACCTGACAACATAGGTGTGCTGCTTACCTCGAAGTAACAGTTTCCCTTTGATAAGGGGCGTGGAGCCACGTAGCAGCCAACTTCATCAGAGTTCCCTTGGTAACTACAGCAGGGAAGTAATAAAAAGCTTAATCTCTAATAACCAGAGCACTGTTGCTATAGGTACATTATTAAAATGTCCAGTGATGTGTGGACAAGCTGTTGAAATCACATTCAGTTGTGTTTCTACATGTTTCACAATGATATGGGTGAGAGCTACTTTTGGAGACCAAACAGCAGTTCATTTTCTAAGGATTCAAGCCAGAAGTAATTCAGAAAGATCAAGTTGTCACAGCTGTCAATGCTACTGATCTTCAATAATACTACTTGAACTAAAGACAACATAAAATGTAGAGCAAAATGCTATGTAAAGGAGTAGTTCAGCTAAGCATATTGTTCCAAAATTAATTAAATAATAATAAAATATCTACACAAACACACAGACATATATATATAGAGAGAGAGAGAGAGAGAGCTACACTACCCTTCAAAAGTTTGGGGATGGTCTTTTTCTTTTGAAATGAACTTTTATTCAGCACAGATTTTCAGCACAGTTCTTTTGAACTTTCTATACATCAAAAAATCCTGGAAAATGTATCACCGTTTCCATAGAAATATTCAGAAACAACTATTTTCAACATTGATAACAATAACTTTCTCGAGCAGCAAACCAGCATATTAAAATGATTTCTGAAGAATCATGTGACGCTAAAGACTGGAGTAATGATGCTGAAAATTTAGCTTTGCATCACAGGAATAAACAACATCTTGAAATATATTCAAACAAAAACATTCTGCAGCCTTGGTAAGTATAAGAATCTTCCAGAGCAACATAGATATTTACAATATTTTTGAGTGAACTATTCCTTTGAAGTTAGCGAACACATTTTTTGCACTCTTTGAATTCTAAAACTGGACAAAAACAAACAAACCGATTAAAATTCATTCTGAAAATGCTGGAGACTTCGTATTTTAAAAAAAAGATTAATTACAACATCACATGTGCAAGGCCTATTTATTTTTCCGATGGATGGAGTTTGCTTTTCATCCTTATTCTGATCAAATAAAAACAAGTAGCCACTGACGTTCTCTGAAATTATAATTGTTTCAATCAGTGAGGTCAAGCGAGTCAAGGCTGAATACGTCTTTAGTGGCTCAAATACACGCACTCACAACGCTTTACGCTCACGGATATCGATGGGGGTGGATGGTTGTGCAATTCAAAATATACAAATAAATAACGATAAATGAAAAGCAGTGCAGAAATTTTCCATACAAACTAGGGGGGTCAACACAGGCCAGGGGCTGATTTCCAAAGACATTGGAAAAAGAACAGAACGAAGGTCACTCGCTGGGCAAACCCACCTTAGCGTTTCTCCATTCTTCAACATTCGTTTGTATCTCTCTTGATAACGAACAGCACGGACTTCCCTGATTTCTCTGATCCTGCGCCGCCAGTTCAGGAATCTGTAGTGTAAATTGATATCATCCATCTCATAGGTCTGTGGAGTGGAAAACAGATGCTGTAAGGTTTAAAGGTTTTGGACTGAGCATCTGAGATTCGCAACTCATTCAAGACACAAGAAGTAAGTAGTAGAAGCAATGATAGACTTGCAGTTCACAAACTGCCATAACGTACTGTGGACAAATCTTTTAGTCATTTTCTAATCGTGCCACATCATGCTTTAGTGTTTTAACTACTAGTGCAGGGTTTCCCAAAGAGGAGTTCATGAGAAGATGAAAATTAGCAATTATACTGAATGTAAAATTAAAATGAACAAATGGAGCTGCACAATTAATTGAAATGAAACTGAAATTGCAACATACATATCTTGGAAATTTGTGTTATCAAATCGGTTCATATTCACTTCTGATTCTCACAAACTCCATCTCTGTATATGCTGTGAGCTTAATAGGGGTGTGACGAGACACTTATCCCACGAGACGAGACGAGACACGAGACTGGGTTCACGAGAACGAGACAAGATTTTTAGAAAAAAAAAATCCTCAATGATGAAATATATAGGGAAAAATAGTCTTTTATTCAACTGAAAAACACAAAATGCAAAAAATATAGGTGCATTTTGAAAACAACTTATACTTTATGAAATTAAACTTCTATTTTAATTAATTATATGCAGTAATAAACAACATGTAAACTAGAGCTGCACGATTCTGAATAAATTGAGAATCACAATTTGTTTTTTAATATAAATTGGAGATCACAATTCTCTCACAAAATAACGTAATTTACTAGTTGTTCTGACAAAATGTTCATTGCTTAAGTCTTTTAAAATATATATATATTCATTTGAACAAAATTAAAAAAAAAAGTCAGTGTTTCACTTCATAAAGACTTGTTTCACTATTGGAATCTCCTGAATGAATGATTCAATCAAATACATTTTTAAACGGGTTGTCACCACCTCCTGGCGGAAGATGATAAGCGTTACAATACAAGTGACTTTCGTTTTAATTGCTACTGTAGACAATAAGTGTTTACACCCAAACTATAAAGTTTTATCCCGGTACTTCTGTTATTAAATGTCTGGAAGTTGTAACACAGAAATAATGATATGTGGTTGAAAAGCCTGTTTGTGTTGCTCTTTCTGGATCAGCAGCAGCATGCACGAATGCAGTGGAGCGTGAGCAGCGTGTTTTGTCTGACAGCGTTCACACCGGAAGCGTGATGATGGTCGACCCTCTGATTCATCAACATCTCTCATGCTCCACTGACACTCGCGATGTGAAACAGTCTTAACAGACATAGCTGAATCATTGTCATTCAGGAATAAGATCGCGTGGGTGTTTGAATCAAGATCGCAAGCGCAAGCAGAGCTTAACATGCATTTTGTAACACGAAGCGTGCTACATTCAATTTATTCATATAATCGCAGCATTTTTGTGGATAAAAGTTTAAAACCGTTCAACAGTATTTTTCCATAATAAAAGCTTGAGGGTATGGCTGGGCGATATATCGAACGCGATGATCACATGCATCTATTCTGGTTCCGTGATTAGTAGTAAATCTCCATCACCTGCTTTCAGATGGAGCGGCATTTAATGAGCCGTAGTTCACTGACAACCTACACAATATCGCATTCATAAACTGTAGCTCAAATAGTAGAGCATGGCGCTAGCAACGCCAAGGTCATGGGTTCGATTCTCAGGGAAAGCAAGAGCTGATAAATTGTAAAAACTGTAATTTGAATGCAATGTAAGTCGCTTTGGATAAAAGCGTCTGCTAAATGCATAAATGTAAATGTATGATTATGAACGCGATATTGCGTAGCTTGTCAGTAAATTCAAGCTTTGCTTGTTATAATTACAGTTAAAACTAGCAATAGTATATATTAAATTATTACCAAGCTCAACATTATTATATTCTATTTTGTTGGGTTCCTAAACACCAGTGTGAATGTAATGAACTAAAATGAGGTTTGAGTTTATTTAAAGTCCATCTTACTCTGTTAAACTTTATCACTGAAATCATCACAATATGAGAAAATAATTACAATATAATTTCTGTCCAAGTCGTGCAGCCCCATACACAAGTAATTAAAAATCAAAGATTAAGTTTACTTGCTATTCACGTGACTGTCATAAAATAAACCATGTACATGTGTTGAATTATTGAAATATTATTTAAAATCTCAGTGGATGCTAAGCAAATATTTAACGTATTGGGTTCTCCGCTGACATAAAGGATCCCCTGCTAAAGTGTGCAATGGTTCAGAAATGGGATGCATATTTATCTCCCCACCTACACCAAAGATGAACATCACTTAGCACTAAATACTTCATAATCTTGAGTCAACTGTACAAAGTTTCCCAATATCAGTCGTTTACAAAACATTTTACATGATCACAGGGCCTTGCTGTCATATTTGGGCTATACACACATGCAATAAATGACACTACTATAACGAGTTATCTACGAGAAGGCCTCAATTGATACGTTTCAGATATCATTCATACACCCAGGATATGACAGATTATCATTATCATGTCAATCACCTACTACAGCATTTAGCAACAGTTCAGATGTTATTTGTTTCTCATAAAAAGTTGGACAGATAGAAGTCCAGACAAAAGCATCTGGCTATGTAAACACTAAGTTACATCAACGCTATATATAGTGTCAACAATAAATGATCTAACTTCTGTTATGACAGCGCACTATTTAAATAATGTTTGTGTGTTTAAAGGAAAGTTTGTATCACATTTGACACAGAAGTGAAATAATTATTAAGTAACAGATGCAATAGCTCGTACTAGCAGGTTAGTTTCAATCACTGCTAATCACCTTGCATTGCTAACAAATTATTAGCTTTGAGGCCTAAGTTAACGTTCTCGAAATAAAACACAAAAATTACACAACCGCTAAATGACTAACTTACAGTGTAACGTATCTAAATATTATGTCGTTACGTACGTACCTTATGTACATCAGTGGGTAAGAGGTTATAACATTCTAAGGCCACTTATGTTTACTTCTGCCTATCGACTCCATTAGCTAAGCTACCTGATAAACTTCGCAGAAGTGAGAGTGGCTCTTCCTGGATGGCGTCAGTCGAGGAATGAATGCAGCGCACCAATCAAAGGCGTCACAGAGTTGATTGACAGGCGGTTGACCAATGAGAGACTTAGCAGCGAGTCGCAGGGGTTTTCGTTTCAGTTTTGCATACTACATAGCATGAATAAAACAAAGTATATACTTTTTTTTTTCAAGACGTTATGTACACACACACACACACACACAGAGTTGGGTCCCATTTTATTGATAAAATATATAATACGTTATCATCCTAGAAGCATGCGTTTTATATTTAAAATAAAATGTTGGCTATATTTAAGTGACAACATGCATTTAAAAAAATTATATAAAGTATTCACTTGCATTACTTGTAAAGATTAAAGAGAGACAGATCCATCCAGCATGAGTGGTCAGTTATACATAATTTCAAACAGAATCAAGTATTCCATTTAATGAAGTGACAAATACTTACATTATTAACAAAAGTGTTGACACAACTATTTTCATTTATCATTTACTCTGAGGACATATTTTCAGTCTATTAAAACTGTCTGGCATTATATTACCTCACACAGCTGAAAAGTGGGTTACAGAACATTTGGCACAATCTGAAATCCCCTTATAGCGGTGATTCAGAATAACGGCAGGAGTTAAATGTACTGTAAGCGTATGGGCCGTAACATCTGAAAGACAGAATGATGCATACATCTTATTTTTGGTGTAAGTTACAATGTGAAACTGCTGACAAATGGAAGCAGAAAAGTTTAAATAGAAACATAAGAGACGGAACCATCGAACTCTAACTTGTAGACAGAGATGAGGAGGAAAACCATGTAATCTGGTGAATCTGGAAACAGAGAGACCCCATCGGTTTGGCATGCTTCTTGGAACATTCTCCAGCCAGAACATGTGGAAACAGAGAACGGGGTCGTGCTGTGGCATGGATGGGAATGTCAGACAGCAGGTGATTTTTGTGGTCTTTGCCAAGACTAATCAACTCTAATAAGAGAACATCAGCCAGCCGACTTCTCCCCAAACAAGGAACACTCCAACATTTTGTGGTTTCCAGAAGTTAAATAGCTATAGTAGGCCTGCCCTATCAAATCAGGATTGTTCAATGGTATTCATAACCGATAAACAGATCTATTCTGCGGCACAAACCGAGACTCGGAAGGCAAACATGTTTGTGTTAAAGAGAACTATGACCACACGTGTCAATATCGTAACATAATCATCTAAATCCTGTTAGCCTTCTGCACTCATACCAGCCCATCTTTGACATCTAAACTTTCATCCCACTTCACGACAACAACAAATAAACACCACTCTGTCCTTATGGGACCCCTTCAGCTGGGTGTGACCTGAAAGCAGACTTTTGCATGTAAGAGACCCCATCAGACACATCTGCTTGGTGCATCCCGATGGTAAAAATAGTTGGTATAAATCTTGGTATAAAACCCTTGGCCACTGTAGGGAATTTTCATCGTCTTCAACAAAAGCACTCCGAGACTCCTCGGCATTAAAACACGACTCTGAACTTTATGAAGTCCTCCAAAGAGATCAGATTTAGCTGGTTGACTAGGCTGATGGATTGCATTATTAGCTGCTGGCATATATCGTCTTGTGTACATTCCAGCAAAAACATTGCCCCAGTTATCCACACGGTCCCTTCTCCAAAATAAACTATTAAGTAGCAGAATCACCCTTGGTTGAATCACTCCATAATAAAGCAACGTTCTCAATTCAGGTGCTTGTTCAATCCACTTCACTCTTAAAAATAAAGGTGCTTAAAAGGTCTTCACAGCGATGCCATAGAAGAACCATTTTTGGTTCCACAAAGAATGATACAGTCAAAGGTTCTTT